>NC_138771.1:31003948-31423948 GCF_965119305.1 Pelophylax lessonae | reverse complement strand
CAGGCTCCTGGGGAGATCAGATATAGTGACTGCAGGCTACTGGGGAGATCAGATATAGTGACTGCAGGCTCCTGGGGAGATCAGATATAGTGAATGCAGGCTCCTGGGGAAAGCAGATATAGTGACTGCAGGCTCCTGGGGAGATCAGATATAGTGACTTTAGGCTCATGGGGAGCCCAGATATAGTGACTGCAGGCTACAAGGGAGATCAGATATAGTGAATGCAGGCTCCTGGGGAGCCGAGATATAGTGACTTTAGGTTCATGGGGAGCCCAGATATAGTGACTGCAGGCTCCTGGGGAGATCAGATATAGTGACTGCAGGCTACTGGGGAGATCAGATATAGTGACTGCAGGCTCCTGGGGAGATCAGATATAGTGAATGCAGGCTCCTGGGGAGATCAGATATAGTGACTGCAGGCTCCTGGGGAGATCAGATATAGTGACTACAGACTCCCGGGGAGATCAGATATAGTGACTGCAGGCTCCTGGGGAGACCAGATATAGTGAATGCAGGCTCCTGGGGAGATCAGATATAGTGAATGCAGGCTCCTGGGGAGATCAGATATAGTGACTGCAGGCTCCTGGGGAGATCAGAAATAGTGACTACAGACTCCCGGGGAGATCAGATATAGTGACTGAAGGCTCCTGGGGAGACCAGATATAGTGAATGCAGGCTCCTGGGGAGATCAGATATAGTGACTGCAGGCTCCTAGGGAGATCAGATATAGTGACTGCAGGCTCCTGGGGAGACCAGATATAGTGACTGCAGGCTCCTGGGGAGAGCAGATATAGTGAATACAGGCTCCCGGGGAGATCACATATAGTGACTGCAGACTCCTGGGGAGATCACATATAGTGACTGCAGACTCCTGGGGAGATCAGATATAGTGACTGCAGGCTCCTGGGGAGACCAGATATAGTGACTGCAGGCTCCTGGGGAGAGCAGATATAGTGACTGCAGGCTCCTGGGGAGATCAGATATAGTGACTGCAGGCTCCTGGGGAGACCAGATATAATGAATGCAGGCTCCTGGGGAGATCAGATATAGTGACTGCAGGCTCCTGGGTTTAGTAACATTAGGTTTTTAGGACTTGATGCTTCAATCTCTAGGGTAAGATGGCATTGATGTTGAAACTGAAGCAGTGATAATAGTAGGTTAGGAACATCATTAAAACTAAACTTGACAGCTCCATGTATGCCCTCCTCCACCTCCTTTTCCATGCCACCATTTTACAAAATCTGGCACATATTCAAATGAGCCGCTGGTGTCCTCCAGATATCTGGTACCTGATAGAGACCAGAGGTGCATCTACACACACAGAAAATCCACCGCATGTGCACGAATGGGCTTAGTACCAAAATGCCTCCTGGAATAGCTGTGATGTAGCAATCCCAGAAGGCAGTGGAACCTAGCCTAGGCCATAAACCAGGGGGTGGGTGCTGGGCCCAGGGCGCCTATCCCTTCTGCCCTCTACCTTGCCCTGGTGCATATTCATTCTCCTGCTTTCTAACAACTAGGAATGGACAATTTTCATGAACAAGGGCGTTTGGGGCGAGAGGGGCAGAGGGAGGACACGTTGGCACACGGTGTGTAAGCAGTAGAAGCTGTGGCCCAATAGAAGGGAGGCCACAGTTCACTAGTTGTCCATCACTGATGTGGATCATGCATGGAGTGGCATACTCAATGAGTGGCACCTCCCTCCCCCTTGGGAAAAGGTATTGGGCCCAGGACCTCTTTCCCTCCTGCCCCCCACCTTGTCCTGGTGCATATGCATTCTCTTGCTTTCTAGCGGCTGGATATGGGTGGTTTCTCATGAACAATGTGTTTTTCATATCAGCCTGTGGGCATTTGGGATGAGAGGGGCAGAGGGAGGACATGTTGGCTTACGGTGTGTAAGCAGCAGTAGAAGCTGCGGCCCAATAGAAGGGAGGCCACAGTTCACTAGCTGTCCATCACTGACCTGGATCATGCATTGAGTGGTGTGCTCAATGAGTAGCACCTCCCTCCCCCTTGGGTAAAGGTGCTGGGCCCAGGGGGCTCTGTCTCTCCTGCCCCCTCCCCCCACCTTGTCCTGATCCTGCCCACCACAATGCAAAGGCTGCAGCATATTTATACTCCCATTGCGCTGCCTTTGCACCTTGGTGGGGGGTTAAAACTGTGGCTCAACCACCTGTTTTTACTAGCCTCCACACCCCCCCCCCCCCCCCCCCATCACAAGTGTAGGCTAAGCCTAACTAAATTCCTGGACCTGTATTATTTTTCATTTTAGATCAGAAACATATTTTTCTTTATCTATACCAGCGGTGCATCTGCACACAACAAATCCACCTCCTGTGCACAAATGGGCTTTGTACCAAATTGCCTCCCGGAAGAGCTGTGATGTAGCAATCCCAGAAGGCAGTGGGTCCCAGCCTAGGCCAAAAACCAGGAGGGGGAGTGCTGGGCCAAGGGCAACCGCCCCTTATGTACCACCTTGCCCTGGTGTATATTCATTCTCTTGCTTTCTAGCGGCAGTTTATCATGAACAGTGTGTTTCAATATCAGCCTGTGGGCATTTGGGGTGACAGGGGCAGAGGGAGGACATGTTGGCACACAGTGTGTAAGCGTTGGAAAGCTGCAGCCCAAAAGAAGGGAGGCCACAGTTCACTAGTTGTCCATCAATGAATCTAGATCATGAATGGAGTGCAATGCTCAATGAGTAGTACCTCCCTCCCCCTTGAGTAAAGGTGTTGGGCCCAGGACCTCTGTCCCTCCTGCCCCCCACCTTGTCTTGGTGCATATGCATTCTCTTGCTTTCTAGCAGCTGGGTATGGGCAGTTTTTTATGAACAGTGTATTTCTTATATCGGCTTGTGGGCATTTGGGGCGAGAGGGGCAGAGGGAGGGCATGTTGGCGCACAGTGTGTAAGCAGTAGAAGCTGTGGCCCAATAGAAGGGAGGTCACAGTTCACTAGTAGTCCATCACTGATCTGGATCATGCATGGAGTGGAACGCTCAATGAGTAGCACCTCCCTCCCCCTTGAGTAAAGGTATTGGGCCCAGGACCTCTGTCCCTCCTGCCCCCCACCTTGTCCTGGTGCATATGCATTCTCTTGCTTTCTAGCGGCTGGGTATGGGCAGTTTCTTATGAACAGTGTATTTTTTATATCAGCTTGTGGGCGTTTGGGGCGAGAGGGGCAGAGGGAGGGCATGTTGGCGCACAGTGTGTAAGCAGTAGAAGCTGCAGCCCAATAGAAGGGAGGTCACAGTTCACTAGTTGTCCATCACTGACCTGGATCATGCATGGAGTGCAATGCTCAATGAGTAGCATCTCCCTCCCCCTTGGGTAAAGGTGCTGGGCCCAGGGCCTCTGTCCCTCCTGCCCCCCCCCCCCAACTTGTCCTGGTCCTGTGCACCACAATGCAAAGTATCATGGCTGCAGCATGTGTATACTCCCATTGGGCTGCCTTTGCACCTTGAGGGGGGGTTCAAATGGTGGCTCAACCACCTGTTTTTACTAGCCTCCACCACCCCTCATCACAAGTGTAGGCTAAGCCTAACTGCATTTCTGGACCTGTATTCTTTTTCATTTTAGATCAGAAACATATTTTTCTTGATCTGTATTCAGCAACCAGATATGTAGTGTGACAGCGGCATCTTCAGGTGCGCGGCACTGAAGGCAGATCACTGTACTAATACAAACTGATCTATGTATCCTTCAGGTGAAACAAACTAATGAAATATATTGACTCCTCTCACTCACAGCTGAATCAAGATGACGTTGAATGACATGCAATACATTGGCATTGATTGGTGGATGCATAGGTAGTGGTTTAAGAGTCACATTAGCAGTCCATCCATTATCAAGTAGAAAATTGTAAGTATTTTATTGACAGAGATGTCTCCACGATCACAGTGACAACAGAGAGAGAAGCCCATTCTTCATACACCCAGGAGACTCGCAACACCTACCATATGTGTATAGGCCACTTAGTGTATTGTAGCATGAGTCCCATGTAAATAGTCATTCTGTGATCTAATATGCACCAACTCAAAGAATGATTCATGCCTTACTACATAAGTCATTGACTTTATAGGGCAATTATAATAAAAGAGCAATGATCAAAATGTAGTAGCAATGCCTTTTTTTGGAGATTTATGGAGCTTCCCTTATACGTCTTGCCAGAGGAGTAACTAGAACCTTCAGGGCCCTGGTGAAAGAAACCATGAAGGGTCCCCTGGACCCCTGGCCGGGGCCCTTCCCTTGAAGCCTGGGGCTCTTCCCACTGATCCTGGGGCCCTTTACTCTCGTTGCGGGGCCCTTTATTACGGTGGGACCCTTTCACATGATGTTCTGCAGTGGGCCCCCTTCCCGCCATCTTGGGGCCTCCCCACAGTGAAGGAATGCCAGGGCCCGGTTGCAAGGTTGACCTTTGCGATCCTGGAAGTTCACCCACTGGTGTCAGTAGTTTTTATTTTTTGGTTTTTTAATTGTATTATTTTTTATCATTTTATTTTATTTTTTTACAATGTCACTGACTATGACTCTGTCCATTCAGAAAAGGAAGGAGCTGGTAAATTACATATTTACCGACCTCTTCCTGGTTCTCTATTGTGACACATCCCCTGCAGCAGCCGACAGGAGAGGGGAGGGAGCACAGTGGGGGGGGGGGGGAGGGGAACACACAGGGGCCCAGAGACAGCAGTACACAAGTGAACTGGATAGGAGGAATGGCGGGGGCAGCATACAGAGTAACCAATCTCCTCCATTTTCCTCCTGCAGCTACAGGAGGAATACAAGTTGGCCTAAGGCCCCGTTCACACTGGGGCGATCCGACTTCCCAGGGCGACCTCCGAGGTCGCGGTGCGAGCAGCGCGCCGCGACCTTGGAGCGGCCGGCACGGACTTCATAACATTGAAGTCTATGACGGTCGCTCCGGGTCGCCCCAAAGAAGCTCCGGACCCTTTTTCTAAGTCGGAGCGACTTGTGTCGCTCCTATTAGAACGGGTCCGCAGCTTCCCTATGGAAGGCGACCTACGGCGACCTGTGAGGCGACCAGGTCGCCTCACAGGTCGCCCCAGTGTGAACGGGGACTAAAATGATGAAAAAATCTGATTTTTATTTATTTATTTTTTATTTTTTTGGGAATGTTATATAGCAGAAAGTGAAAAATATTGTTGTTTTTTTTTTTTTTTTTTTCCTTTTCAGAATTGATGCTCTTTTTTTTGTTTATAGCATCAAAAATAAAAATCGCACAGGTGATCAAATACCATCAAAAGAAAGCTCTATTTGTGGGAAAAAAGGACCTCAATTTTATTTGGGTACAGCGTCGCACGACCGCGCAATTGTCAGTTAAAATAATGCAGTGCCGAATTGCAGAAAAATTGCCTGGTCATTAGGGGGAAAATCTTCCGGTCCAGAAGTGGATAATGAAAGTGTGCACACATTTTACATTGGCCGGTAAAGCTTAGAGAACATATTAGAGATGGCCTTCAGTACATATAAATTAATCTTTCATTTTTTTTTTTTTTTTCTTTAATTGATGGGATAATTAATGGGCTTCTGGTTATTGTTGGGGCCTCCTTTGTTCTAAGAATGTCTAGGAAGGAGACCGCACATCAGCACATCTCATGTAGCTCCATTTAACATGCGGCTGGTGATGAATTTACATCTATGTATCGGATGTATCATCTTCTACCCTACATCAGTAATGTCACTAAATTGTCAGCATATAATTCATCTAAGTACATCTGCCCTGTCTGTCCTCTATTATCTGTTCTCTGGTAAATGCTCTTATTTCTGTGTCAAAGAGACTGTTGCCTAGGGAAAAAAAATAAAATCAGCACCCAAGAGGAATAGAGTAAGGAAGATGATAGGCCCTGTAGTCAGGGTGCTGACCTTCAAAGAGGGAATACGTTCCACAATTAGAATAAAATCTCTGTGTACTTTTTTTTTTTAATTCTGTTACAAGAAAACATTAGATTAGAAAATGGAGCTTTCTTCGCTAATGAATGCATTTTCTTTTATAAATTGCAAAACTTGAATCTGGAAAATACTGATTTAGAAAACCCTTTTAATGTCAATGGATGTTAAACAGCAAGAACATTGATACATACAGAGGAAAGATACAGGTTTTATCCCATTAAACAAATTACAGTGCAGCATACCTTCCAACTAGAGGTGTACCTAGAACCTTCAGGGCCATGGTGCAAGAAACCATGAAGGGCCTCGCTGACCCCCTGCCGGGGGCACTTCCCTCTGAGCCCGGTGGCAGAATGCCAGGGCCCGGTCGTGAGTGCAACCTTTGCGACCCTGGTAGTTCTGCCACTGGCGTCAGTAGTTTGTTTTTGTTATTTTATTATTAAATAAAATAACGCGCCCTGAGCCCACACAGTTGTGTGACAATAGCGAATGAATATGTGCTATTGCCACAATGATTCTCCTCCCAGCCAATCAGGAAGCGGGTCCAGAGACCTGTTTCCCAAATGGCCAAAGGAGAAGGCATCCTATTGGGGGAGGAGGAGGGGACCGCCGAGAGGGGACATGGAGAAGACTGAGGGGGAAGCCATAGCCATCCGGACGAACAAGGTAGCGAATTAATATGTGCTATTGCCACAATGATTCTCCTCCCGGCCAATCAGGAAGCGGGTCCAGAGACCTGTTTCCCAAATGGCCAAAGGAGAAGGCATCCTATTGGGGGAGGAGGAGGGGACCGCCGAGAGGGGACATGGAGAAGACTGAGGGGGAAGCCATCGCCATCCGGACGAACAAGGTAGCGAATTAATATGTGCTATTACCACAATGATTCTCCTCCCGGCCAATCAGGAAGCGGGTCCAGAGACCTGTTTCCCAAATGGCCAAAGGAGAAGGCATCCTATTGGGGGAGGAGGAGGGAACCGCTGAGAGGGGACATGGAGAAGACTGAGGGGGAAGCCATCGCCATCCGGAGGAACAAGGTAAGTGAACTGGCACCGGGGGCAGGGGTATGGTGTGGACTGGACTCTGGAGTGATGGGGGGGGGGGGGGGGTCCGTGGCCAGGTTTTTATTATTATTATTATTT
The DNA here is from genome assembly GCF_965119305.1 of Pelophylax lessonae. NCBI lineage: Eukaryota > Metazoa > Chordata > Amphibia > Anura > Ranidae > Pelophylax > Pelophylax lessonae. Next base: position 31,416,905 of record NC_138771.1, on the reverse strand, counting down.
TTTACCATTTTATTTTGTTTTACAATATTATTTTTTAATTTTTGGGAGTATGTTGGGGGGCTTTGGTAAAATATCTCTGATGCTCCACCTTTGAGATAGAGAAAGGGCAGGGCTGGCACTACCAGTAAGGTGACCTAGGCAGCCTATCTAGGGCGCAACTTAGCAGGGGGCGCAGATGGAGCCTGACCTGAGGTAAGGGACTTACCGTAAGTGACTGAAGGGGTTTTAACCAGTGGCGGCCAGCCTTTCCATTAGGGGCACAGGGGCGCCGCCCCCCCTATCCATGCGTTCGGCCGCCTAATCAACATGCAGGGCGCCAGATGCATGAACTCCAATGAGGGTTTTTTTTTTAAGCACGTAATTAGAGCCAGAGGCTCTAATAGGCTTAAAAAAAGGGTGGGCTGGGGGCACAGAGCACTGCGCCCTGAGCCCACACAATTGTGTGAAAATAGCGAATGAATATGTGCTATTGCCACACTGATTCTCCTCCTGGCCAATCAGGAAGCTGGTCCTGAGACCTGTTTTCCAAATGGCCAAAGGAGAAGGCATCCTATTGGAGGAGGAGGAGGTGACCGCCGAGAGGGGACATGGAGGAGACTCAGGGGAAAGCTGTCACCATCCGGAGGAACAAGGTAAGTGAACTGGCGCCCGGGGGGGGGGGGGGGGGATATGGTGTGGACTGGACTCTGGAGTGACGTGGGGGTCCATGGCCAGGTCCGTCTGACACCACCCCCCGACCGATGAAGCACCAGCCGCCACTGGTTTTAACCCCCTGAGCAACTTGGGATGGGGGGTGGGAGAATATATTTTGTTTTGTTATGGAATTTGTTTAGTTTGGTTTCAGAATTTGTTCAGTTTAGTTTAGCTTTGGTTACATTTTGTTTCATTTTCATTAACATTTGTTTCATTTATTTTTTTCTAACAAATTCCAACTTTTCAGAACGATTAGAATTTAGATTGGTTTAAAAACGATCAATCGATCCGAACTCTGAGTGAAGATATAGCTGGTTGTGAAGCAGTGGGCCAGGAAACCGGCCGCCCAATCCTTAAGGACCAGGAGTGCAGCGGGCCAGGAAACCGGCTGCCCAATCCTTAAGGACCATGAGTCATCATCTGTAAGCGGCCTTCCCCACTGACAGATGAATGTAAAGAAAAGAATGCCGGCTATTGCCCGGCAATAGAAAAAAAAAACGCTGTTTGCATGCATCGTCAGAAGGGGGGCAGTGCCACCTGGTGATGTAGACAGGTGAAGAAAGAAAATGGCCTCTGCCCCCACCTATAACTGGCCTTCATCGCAAAGAACACATGGAAGGGCAACGCACATGAAACAAACAAAGATAAAATTCCCAGTTCAATTTGCCAACCAGTCTGCTTACCAACCAAATTGGCCTGTCTAACAGTTTGCGTCAATACAGGGGTTTAGTTAGCACACATTTGCAAATGCATGTGAAAGCTGCAGGGCCACGTCAAGGCTCCCTGTTACCTGCAGTCCTAACTCTAATAAATTTTAAAGAGTCTCCACAGTGGGAGCACATGCAAGCTAATGGATAGATAGGGGGCAGGTGAGCCTGGAGGTGGCCCATCCCTCCTGAAAGGTAATTGGGGGCATAATGGAAGCCCAGCTTATAGTATTACAGCAAAGGCACCCAGTATGTCCACTCACCAGTACACATATACAACAAAGAAAATGGCCTCTGCCCCCACCTATAACTGGCCTTCATCGCAAAGAACACATGGAAGGGCAACGCACATGAAACAAACAAAGATATCTATGCCCCCTATCTATCCATTAGCTTGCATGTGCTCCCACTGTGGAGACTCTTTAAAATTCATTAGAGTTAGGACTGCAGGTAACAGGGAGCCTTGACGTGGCCCTGCAGCTTTCACATGCGTTTGCAAATGTGTGCTAACTAAACCCCTGTATTGACGCAAACTGTTAGACAGGCCAATTTGGTTGGTAAGCAGACTGGTTGGCAAATTGAACTGGGAATTTTATCTTTGTTTGTTTGATGTAGACAGGTGGCCCTGCCCATTCCCTATAAAAGAACTGTCAAACAGAGGAGCCTGCAGTAGGCATAGTACCTCCATGTCAACGAGAGTGTTTTTTTTTCCGGGTCAGTGGACGGCAAGATTGATGACAGATCTACATCGGAGGACACTGGTTTTTATTTTTTGATAAAGGATTTGTCAAAAACTGTGTTTTTATAATTTTTTTTACACATTTTTGGTGAATGGGTAGGAGCCCCCATGTTATTATTATTATTCAGGATTTCTATAGTGCCAGCAGTTTGCGCAGCGCTTTACAATGGTAGAGGGAGACAATACAGTTACAATACAATAAAATACAAGAGGATTAAGAGGGCCCTGCTCAGAAGAGCTTACAATCTAATGGAGGGCAAGTGACCTGGTATGGTTCAGAAGAGGGGGGGGGGGGGCTTAACCTGTCCAGCCAGGCAGCTTGCTTGGATAAGGGTCTGGTATGGATTTTGGGGGGAACCCCACACTGTTTTTTTTTTCAATTTTGGCGTGAGGTTCCCCTTAAAATCTGTACCAGGCCCAAAGAGCCTAAACTATGCCTGCTTGGCTTGCTCCCAGATCTAGACATTGACAAATGTCTTGCTACTTTCTTACCTTATATGGCTAGAAAGACAGTGGCAAGGAATTGGATGCCAGCATTGCCCTCTTCAATTCAAACTTGGAAGAACTTGGAAGAGAGAAGTCATTACCAAACTTCCATATAAGAAGGTAATATACGAACACAGAGGATTCCCACACAAGTATACTGAGATATGGGACAGATAGCTGATGACCAGCTGTCATAATGTAGCTACACAGTCTTTTTATTCCACTAAAGGCCCATACACAAAGTGCCAAGACAAGGTCATCTACAGCCCAGGGCGAACGTGCCGAATTGCGCAAAAATCCCCCCCTACAAAAACACTAAGCACTAATCTGCATGCTTACCTACCCCTAAGCATAAATTCCCCCTCCTCCAAGTAGAAATCTGCCCCTCTGCTGAAATTCCCCCTCTCAGCACAAATCTTTGCCTCCCCATGCCCCTAATTCCCCCCAGCTCAAATGCCCCCAAAAATATTCACCCTTGCTAGCACAAATCCTCTACCCCTAAAATGTCCCCTCTTAGTACACATTCTCTTCCTCTGACTTCATATCTCCCCCTCCTAGCACACATTTGCCCCAAATCCCCCCTTCTGGCACAAATCTTCTTTCCCCCATCCCCCTTCCTACACAAATCCCTTTAAATCCCCACTCTTAGCACCCCCCCAAATGTCCCCTCCTAGAACAATGCTTACCTAGTGCCGTCCCCCAAATTTCCCCTTCCAACACAAATCCCCTGTGGTGGCCCCCACAACACATATGATACAACAGTGCCCAGGGCAGCCACTCCTCCTGCTCACCCCTTGTCCCAGCCCTGCGTACACACGATAAGAAAATTTTGTAAAATATTGTCCGATGAACGATCTGCCAATTTTCGGATTGTTAGTACGGTGCTTTCGACAGCCGATTACGAATTTGCAGAAGACAAAAACTGGATGTGCAGGCTATAACATTTTTATCATATGTGAAGAGCAAGACAACGCATAAAAGAATACATACAAAACTATTCCACACATGACATCACTTCTGAAGTTGAATTCTGTCGTACGAGAATTTTCCTATGAAAGTAACCTCTTCACTTTCAATATGAAACTAACATGCAACAAAAAACGGACGAAAATTCATCTGATAATCTGATCCTGAGGCTTTACTGACTTGATTTCTATGATCATGTCCATGTCTCCTGATGGGCTATGCGTTTCAACGTATATTTAACCACTTGCCGACCGCCGCACGACTATTTACTGCGGCAGTCAGCCCCTCACAGGCAAAGCGACATAGGACTACTTCGCTAGCCTGTGAGGCTCTAGGGAGCGAGCGCGCGCCGCTGGAGGCGCGCTCCCGCTCCTGCTCGCTCACGGATCCCCCCCACGCGTGTGCCGGCGGACCCGATGTCCGCCGGGCACTCGCGATTGTCTGTTACAGAGGGAGAAAGGCAGGCGGCTGATGTAAACAAAGCCGCCTGTCATTCTTCCCTGTGTAAGAATGGAGATCATACGGTTCTGCTATGTAGGACCGTTGATCTCTGTTGTTACACATCAATCCACATCCAATCACAGTTAGAAGCACGCCCCTAGGGACACACTTAACCCCTCCTTCTCTAATAAAGTTAACTCCTTCCCTGCCAGTGTCATTTTTTACAGTAACAGTGTATATGTATAGCACTGATTACTGCAGTAATGTCACTGGTAACCCCAAAAGTGTCAAAAATGTCAGTCAAGGGTCCGATTTGTCCACCGCAATGTTGCAGTCCCGCAAAAAAAAAAAAAAAAATCGCAGATCACTGCCATTACTCGTTAAAAAAAAACCAACACAAATGACTAAAATCTTTCCCTTAGTTAGTAAACGCAATAACTTTTGCGCAAACCAATCAAAATACGCTTTTTGTGATTTTTTTTTACCAAACATATGTAGCATAAAACAAATTGGCCTAAAATTTAAAAAAATTTGATTTTTAAATTTTTTTGGGGGGGAATTTCATATAAAAAAAAGGGAAAAATATTGTTATTTTTGCAAAAATTACGCTCTTTTTTTGTTTATAGCGCATGATCAAAAAATCACACAGGTGATCAAATTCCACCAAAAGAAAGCTCTGTTTGTGGGAAAAAAAGGACGTCAAATTATTTTAGGTACAGCGTCACACGACCGCGCAATTGTCCGTTAAAGTCACGCAGTGCTGAATCGCAAAATAGGCCCTGGTCAGGAAGGGGGTAAAATCTTCCGGGGCTTAAGTGGTTAATTTGACATTTTGGTACTATGATTTGTACTGTCTTGCAGAGTACAAATGCAGTGTGTTTGCCTGCACTGGATCACCTGGTACCTCAGTACCATGTGATCTGGTTGCAGAGTGTTTTTTAAAAGTAGTTCAGTAGTGATCTGGTGCTAATTCATTCAAATGGGCTAAAAATTGCATCACACTAAATCGCACAAGAAAAAAGAGTGTTCATAGACTAGTGTATAGGGCAGCAAAAAGAGAAGCAGCATGATAAAAATGCAACATTTATCATTTCTATTTCTTTGTTTTTATTTCTCTTGTGCTTTTTGTTGCTGTTTGAGAACACACTTATGTTGAGATGTCCAGACAAAGCATTGAAGGGGTGAAGGCAAGCATGCCAAACTCAAGTGGATCAGAGGGCTGAATAGAGAATGGGACTTCAATTTCCTAAATGAAAACACACAAAAGGATATTTCTAATTCTTGTCATCTGTTTCTCCATATAAAACACTGTAATAATTAGCAAATTCATTTATGTAGCAGATTCTTTCAAACTGTACTTTTTAAGGAGTTATAAAAGCAGAAAGGTTTTTTTCATCCTAATTAGGGATGAGCTTCGAGTTCGAGTCTAGGCTAGGTTTGACTCGAACATCGGTCGTTCGTCGAATGATGAACAAATGTGCTTCTTCTCAGGTAATTTGAGATTCCCATAATGCACTGCGCGTGTGCCACGCGTGCATCACATTATGTGATTGGCCAAAGCATGCACCCTGACCCCCTGCTTTGGCCAATCAAATGATCTCTGCCATGATTGGACTAAAGGCAGGCTGCCTTTAGCCAATCGTGGCTCAGGGACCAAGTACACGCCCCACACTACATAAAGGCCGCCCCAGAAACCGCAGCGTTTAGTGTGATTGTGCGGGTGATGAGACAGGGAGAGGAACTCGTTTGAGGCAGGGAGAGAATAGTTTCTTTGCAATTTGTCAATTTGTGGCATTGATGTATTCCTAGCAGGGAGGGAAAGAGATTTCTCATCTATAGGGCTATCGATATATATACATGATATCAGTGAGAGTATTGTTAATCGGTCACTTGCGTACTTCTATAAGCAGCACAGCTCATCTACTGTATAGGGCTATCGATTACATCACATCAGTGAGAGCATTGTTAATCGGTCACTTGCGTACTTCTATAAGCAGCACAGCTCATCTATAGGGCTATTGATTACATCATATCAGTGAGAGTATTGTAAATTGGTCACTTGCGTACATACTATAAGCACCACAGCTCATCTATATGGCTATCGATTACATCACATCAGTGAGAGTATTGGTAATCGGTCACTTGCGTACATCTATAAGCACCACAGCTCATCTATAGGGCTATCGATTACATCATATCAGTGAGAGTATTGTAAATCGGTCACTTGCGTACTTTCTATAAGCACCACAGCTCATCTATATGGCTATCGATTACATCACATCAGTGAGAGTATTGGTAATCGGTCACTTGCGTACATCTGTAAGCACCACAGCTCATCTATAGGGCTATAGATTACATCATATCAGTGAGAGTATTGTTAATCAGTCACTTGCGTACATCTATAAGCACCACAGCTCATCTATAGGGCTATCGATTACATCATATCAGTGAGAGTATTGTTAATCGGTCACTTGCGTATATCTATAAGCACCACAGCTCATCTATAGGGCAATCAATTACATCACATCAGTGAGAGTATTGGTAATCGGTCACTTGCGTACATCTATAAGCACCACAGCTCATCTATAGGGCTATCGATTACATCATATCAGTGAGAGTATTGTTAATTGGTCACTTGCGTACATACTATAAGCACCACAGCTCATCTATATGGCTATCGATTACATCACATCAGTGAGAGTATTGGTAATCGGTCACTTGCGTACATCTATAAGCAGCACAGCTCATCTATAGGGCTATTGATTACATCATATCAGTGACAAGAGTATTGTTAATTGGTCACTTGCGTACATATCAGGTCATTGAGTATCTATTGGTCAGTTGCGTATACCTTATATTGATCTGTATCAACACCATGTCTGAAAGGCCAGCAAGGAGAGGCCGACGCTCACAGGCCACGAAAAGAGGGCAAGCAGCCTCTGTGTCCATTGTGAAAAGTGGTGGTCACAGTCGACATAGTGCATCCTCTGCAGGCAGGGTACGCCCATCCTTTATTTCCGGTGCTGCCCGTGCTATTCAGCCAGAACATGTGGAAGAGTTGGTGGAGTGGATCAATAAGCCGTCCTCATCTTCCTCGTTCTCTGACACCCAAGCTCACAGTAGTTTGCCTTCCACTGCAGCTGTCAAAGAGCAATAGAGTGTTACTGTCAGGACCTGGGTCCTCTGCTTTGTCTAACATTGTCTCTGCTTGTTGAGCCACCTGGACCACTGGACAGTTTGCTGAACAGTTCCTTGAATGATCCTGCCATGAATCTTATTTGCCTTGAACATTGAACTTTTTGCTCCTCCCATGAACTTCCTGATTAAAGCCATGTCTCTGCACGTCCTGGTCACCAAATGGTGTGCCTTCTCCAGCCAATATCTCGCTTTGGTCTCTCCTGCTGCCGTCCATATCTTCGCTGCCATTCCTTACTGGCATTTGGCTTGCTCCTTGACTATGCTTCTACTTAATCCCAACCTGCAACTATTCGTTACCAACCTTTGGCTTGTTTCTCAACTAAGCTTCTGCTTGATCCCTACCTGCTATATCTGCTACTTGATCCTGGCTTGCTCACCTCCTGGTGGGGTGAACCTGAGGGCCGCGACCTGGTGCTAACACACAGCAAAGTCCATCTCTACCATCAGGAGTTCTGGTGAATGCTGGTTAGTACTTAGATTCCGCATCACATCTTCTGCCAGGGTGACCTGCCTGTGTTCCTATTCTGCTGTTTCCTGTGTGCGCTTCCACTGCTATAGCAACTGGTCTTCCAGTCTGACCCCTGATCGTGACAGTTACCACAGAACCACTCTGGGGGGTTGATCAGGATTTTTTTTCTTCTTTCTTTCTTTTTTTTTTTTTTTTTTTTTATCATACTACGTTTGCTTATAGCAGTACATTTTACTGCTATAAGCAAAACTTTTTAATGAATGACTGTGTGATGACATCGTCTATTGTTGTGATTAGCTGTGATTGGCCACAGATAATCCCATGGTACAAATGGGCTGTGATTGGCCCTGTCTGTACCATGTAATCACTGTGACAAATCACAGCTATCAATACAATTGTATACAATGAAAGGAAGCTATTCATTGTTTACAACTGCCATGTGATCTTCTGTAATTGGTCACAGCGATCACATGGTATGGGCTGTCTGCTGTGTCCACCGGGTGACAGATCATGCTGGTATACAGTCCGTTCTCGGGAGGATGCCATATGATGTCTTCCCAGAACAAAAGGGTTCCTGCCCACCCATCATTTTACAATAACACAGACAGGACGCAGTTAAAGCACCAAAATACAATATAATACCCAAAAGATGCCCACAAATTGCCCATCATCTTTTATGATATCCACAAATTAACCACTTAAGCCCCGGAGGATTTGGCTGCTAAACGACCAGAGGGTATTTTGCGATTCGGCACTGCGTGACTTTAATGGACGATTGCGCGGTCGTGCGACGCTGTACCGAAACGAATTTGGCGTCCTTTTTTTCCCACAAACAGAGCTTTCTTTTGGCGGTATTTGATCACCTGTACGATTTTTTGATCACGCGCTATAAACAAAAAAAGAGCGTAAATTTTGCAAAAATAGCAATATTTTTCCCTTTTTTTTATATGAAATTCCCCCAAAAAAAAATGTAAAAATCAAAATTTTTTAATATTTTCGGCCAATTTGTTTTATGCTACCTATGTTTGGTAAAAAAAATCGCAAAAAGCGTATTTTGATTGGTTTGCGCAAAAGTTATTGCGTTTACTAACAAAGGGAAAGATTTTTGTCATTTTTGTTGTTTTTTTTTTTAACGCGTAATGGCGGCGATCTGCGATTTTTTTTGCGGTACTGCGACATTGCGGCGGACAGATCGGACCCTTGACTGACATTTTTGACACTTTTGGGGTTATCAGTGACATTTCTACAGTAATCAGTGCTATATATATGCACTGTTACTGTAAAAATACACTGGTAGTGAAGGGGTTAACTTTATTTGAGAGGGAGGGGCTGTGTGTGTCCCTAGGGGCGTGATTCTAACTGTGATTGGCTGTGGCTTCAACTGTATGCAGAGTGATCAACGGATCTACATAGTAGATCCATGTGATCATCTCTCATACAGAGAGGAGAATGACAGGCAGCTTGTTTACACAAGCTGCCTGACTTTCTCCCTCTCCCCCGCCGATCGCAGAGTGGCCGGCGGCGATCGGGTCCGCCGGTCACACGCGCGGGGGGGTGCGTGGCCACGCGGGAGCGCGCCTCCGGCGGCGCGCGCTCGCTCCCTAGACCCTCACAAGCTAGTGACGTAGCCCTACGTCACTTTGCCTGTGAGGGGCTGACCGCCCACGTAGATAGTCGTGCGGCGGTCGGCAAGTGGTTAAAAAAAGATGATGTAAATGGTTACCTAACACGTCACAGTATAAAATTGCATACTTGCATATTTATTTTATTCCTCTTCTTTTTATTTCCTCCTTTTTTTTTTTTTTTTACAGTGTCTTTATTTTTTATCACTTTTATTGTTATCACAAGGAATAAAAAAGTTTGTTTTGCACTCTTGCACCCATTTTCAGCAGACAGAAGGCTGAAGCCTGCTATCAGCTGATGTCACAGAGCCAGGCCAGGCTCGGGCAAGATCGCGACAATGAAGTTGGGATCTGCCCACATGCCTGGACCAGCACCCGACTCAGCCTCTCAGTGAGCCGCTGAGAGCCTGAGCCGGCCGCTCCCACCCCCTCTACAGCCCAGCGCTCCAATGAGCGAGGGGGGCAGAGCAGACAGCAGTGACTTACAATCCCCAGTTCTCTGCTCAGGGAGCCCTGAGAACCCAGCGATCGGCAGCGTTTGATTATTTGGTTCTCAGTGTTGGAGCCGGCGGGGGACAGATGCTTCATCCACCTAGTTAAGTATGATTCGGGTAAAAAAAAAAAAAAAAAAAACTCCATACTTCTCTTTTAAGGGAGCACTCTACAGGAGGATGTAAGGGAGCACTCTACAGGAGGATGTAAGGGAGCACTCTACAGGAGGATGTAAGGGAGCACTCTACAGGAGGATGTAAGGGAGCACTCTACAAGAGGATGTAAGGGAGCACTCTAAAAGTATTATTTTAGTACCTCCAGAGTGCCCCCTTATATCCTCCAAAATGTCTCCTGGTAATAATAAAGCCAGTGGTGAACCTACCCGGGTCGCAAAGGTCGCACTTCTGACAAGGCCCTGGCATTCTGCCACTGTGGGGGGGGCAAAACGTCAGGAAAGGGCCCCACTGCAGGACCATAATAAAGAGCCCCGGGATATTTGAGAAGCACCCTGGGCTCGAAGGGAAGGGTCCTGGGACCAATGGAAAGGGCTTCCGAGACGTGGTCAGGTTTCTTGCACCGGGGCCCTGAAAATTCTAGCTATGCCTCTGAATTATATTATTTCTGTCTGTTACTGCACATTATAGGCATCTTCTGTGATCTGCTCATAACCTTTGCAGCAGCAAACCGGTGAATTGATTTTTTTTTTTTTTAAATAAAGATTTCCTATTTAGCTTTGATTAACCTTTAGCTAATTCCCCCTAACTAATCCTAATAAACTCCTTGCTATCTCCTCTCTGCTTAGTTTTTTTTCCCATTTGTACATGAATTTCTTCATATACTGTATTTCAACTTCCTTTTATTTTTTGTAGTTTTATGTTAAAAAAAAGACACAAAAGTAAAGGAATACCTTTAGCTACTTCAGGTTGCTGGCTAAAGTTTTTACATATAGTAAGGTGTAGGGTCTTGTGGGAGTTATTGTTGCCGAGGTCAGAGGGATCTATACCAGTGCTCAGATCTTTTCTTTTTATGGACCAGAATATTATATACAAGCCATGAAGCTTTTTTCAAGCATTGACACCAGATCAAAGCACAGTTCAACATCAAAGCGGTCTAAAACCCAAAAGCAAAAATGTAATATATTGTAGCTTACCAATTCTTAGATGTAGTGGCTGCATTTGTTTTCTTTTTTTAGTTTTTTTTTTTCTTTTATTTCACCTGGTGATCCGGCTAGTAAGTCTGTGGTTTTTCAACTTCCTTTTAACCACTTGCGACCGCCGCAACTACATATACTGCGGCGGTCACCCCCGGCCAGGCAAAGTGACGTACCGGTACGTCACTATCCTGTCACAGGCTTGTGAGCCAATAGCGGCTCGTTCACTGACAAATCAGTGCGTGTGACCGGCGGACCCGATGTCCGCCGGTCACTCGCAATCGTTCGCCGGGAAGGGAGAAAGGCAGGCGGCTAATGTAAACAAGCCGCCTGTCATTCTCCCCTGTGTAAAAATGGAGATCAGATGGTTCTACTATGTAGGACCGTTGATCTCTGTTTTTACACTAGTAGCCATGTCCCATCACAGTTAGAAGCACGCCCCTAGGACACACTTAACCTCTCCCTCTCCAATACAGTTAACCCCTTCCCTGCCAGTGTCATTTTTACAGTAACAGTGCATATGTATAGCACTGATTACTGCAGTAATGTCACTGGTAACCCCAAAAGTGTCAAAAATGTCAGTCAAGGGTCCGACCTGTCCGCCGCAATGTCGCAGTCCCGCAAAAAAAAACGCAGATCGCCGCCATTACTCGTTAAAAAAAACCCCACCAAAAATGACAAAAATCTTTCCCTTTGTTAGTAAACGCGATAACTTTTGCGCAAACCAATCAAAATATGCTTTTTGCGATTTTTTTACCAAACATATGTAGCATAAAACAAATTGGCCGAAAATGTTAAAAAATTTTGATTTTTACATTTTTTTGGGGGGAATTTCATATAAAAAATGTGGAAAATATTGTTATTTTTTCAAAATTGTCGCTCTTTTTTTGTTTATAGTGCATGATCAAAAAATCGCACAGGTGATCAAATACCACCAAAATAAAGCTCTGTTTGTGGGAAAAAAAGGACATCAAATTTGTTTAGGTACAGCTTTGCACGACCGCGCAATTGTCCGTTAAAGTCACGCAGTAAAAAATCGCAAAAAAAACCCTGGTCAGGAAGGGGGTAAAATCTTCCGGGGCTTAAGTGGTTAACAGACTAAGCTGCCCAGAAAAAGTGGCAGTTAGAGGATTAGGAAAAACTATTTACCACTGACAGGGGTGTTTACAATGATCGTCTTTTAAAAAATGATGTAAAACCTTTATCCCAAAAGGAAAAAACTGTTGCTGTAAACTCATCTAAATGTGCTAGTCTAATTCGCTATACGAAAAAATCGTTCAAACTAATTTTCAAAAAACGAACACTCGGCCGTGAGAGCAGACGATTGTGTCAACGTGTAATGACCGATAAATCGTTCAATGGACATAAATTCATCTATTTTTTGTTTGTTTTTTTCACATATACCTAGTGCAAACTGTTTGGACGAGAAACACATTAACCTTTCAATTTATCGTTCGTTCGACAGAACATTTCCAAACTTGTCTGTTTTTTTACTCAAAAACGTCACAACTGGTTACCGATTTGTGCCCATAAACAAACTAACTGTCCAAATAACCAAATTTCGGCTGATTTTTCATATAGTGTATGGCCAGAAAAACACTATCATCGCCTTTTACTCTTCAACTATTATTTTCCTGATGATGTTATTGTTTGTTTTTTTTTTTTGTTTCACAAATTTTGAAGGGAGGGGGATGTCATAAGAGGGGGTTCGGGTGGGGGGGGAGGAGGGAACTGGTATGGATTTTAAAGGGAACCCCACGCCTAAATATAAAAAAAATGACGTGGGGTTCCCCCTAAAATCCATACTAGACCCTTATCCGAGCACACAGTCTGGCTTGCCAGGATGGGGGTGGGGGCGAGCGAGCGCCCCCCCCCCCCTCCGGAACCATACCAGGCCACCTGCCCTCAACATGGGGAGGTGCTTTGTGGCAGGGTAAAAGGCAAAGCACCTTGCCCCCATGTTGATGGGGGACAGGGGTCTCTTCCCGACAACCACGGGCTGTGGTTGTGGAAGTCTGTGGGGGAGGCTTATCAGGATCTGGAAGCCCCCTTTAACAAGGGGGCCCCCAAATCCCACCCCCTCCTATGTGAATGGATATTGGGTACATTGTACCCCTACCCATTCACCAAAAAAGTGTACAAAAAAATAAAAATAAAGACAAAAGCCAGTTTTGGACAAGTCCTTTATTAAAAAAAAAAAAATAGTGTTTCCCGATGATCACTCCCTGCTCACAAAAAGAAAGAGAAGCTCCTGCCTCTTCGGACACTTCCCGTGCTAATGAGCTGTTTGAGTTTGACAGCTCTTTTATGGGGATCTGACATCATGTAATTTATTCACTGCACCTGAGCAGTGCATTACGGGGCGGCTCGTGACGTCAGATCCCTATAAAAGAGCTGTCAAACTCAAGCAGCTCATTATCACAAGAAGTGTCCAAAGAGGCAGGATCTTCTTTTGATCATCGGGGGACACTATTTTTTTATTTTTATTTTTTAATAAAGGTCTTGTCCAAAACTGGCTTTTGTCTTTATTTTTTTTGCACACTTTATGGACTGGGGGGGCACACCGTTTTTTTCAGCAATATTGACATAAACTGATATAAACCGAAGTTCCTAAATATATATATATATATATATATATATATATATATATTTATATATAACTTTGTGGTATACACTGCACTATCTGATCTCAACAAACTGTAAAAAGCAAAGATCTCTCTCCATGCCAGCAATGTATCATTAACTATAGAATTCCACTTATAAATCACCCGCTGGCCAAGGGAATCAAACCCACAGCCTCGCAATTTCAAGCCTGGTAGTCTGCCCCCTACGTCACCATCGCCACCATCAAGCCTGCTTAGGCTGAATACACTCCCCCTGCCTAACTAACTAACTTCTATCTCACCCTACACACAGTGGGTGAGATAGAAGTTATTTAGTTATTTAGTTAGTTAGTTAGTTAGGCAGGGAGAGTGTGGTTATCTTAAGCAGGCTTGATGGTGGCGTACATGGTAGAATACCAGGCTTGCAATTGAGATGGTTGTGAGTTTTATTCCCCCTTGGCCAGCGGGTGATTTATAAGTGGAATCAGAGGTCAGAGTCTCTTTCTAAATTGATAGGTGAGGAGAAGGGGGTATGTGAAAAGTGATGTCATACGTATACGTTGGGAAACACCATATTCTTGGTCATATATATGTTGGGTATTGACTTGTAATGTAAAGATATGTTATGTAATGTATTGTTTCTGATTTTCTTTTTTTGTCTGTGTTCGGAACAAAATTAATTAAAAGATATTAAAACAAAAATGCATATGCGTTTTTAATGCATTTTTTTTCCAGGGAGCAGCCTTAGTTATACAGATGATGGTGAGGGTAACACATAACTAAGTGTATAAAAGTGCAGCGCTGAAAATGATATGATGTATTGAAAACAATCATAAGTGAACAAATAAATGGAAGGTGAACATAACAATAAGTCCCAAGTGCAAATGGTGAAAAAGATAATCCAGAGTGATGTGTATGATCCCAGTGCACGCCAGATCACGACACCAACAAGGAATGATGTATGCGCTCACCAGAAAGATTGGACCCAAGATACCGTACAGTAAATGGGTCAAACAGGCTCATATGGTGTATGGTGGGTCTCCCGACTGGTGCTGTAACCTCAGACACTCCAATACAATCGTATAGCAAACGTAGGCAGAAGGAAGCTCCAATTCAATTGATGACATGAAGGAATGAACCAGAATGGACACACAGATTAGGCTGTCTTTGGCATGGTTCTGACGCGTTTCGTCACAGATGACTTTATCAAAGGATATTGCCAGCCAAACTAGAGTGAATAACTTTTTTATAACGTATTTATATGATAATTATGAGTATAAAACGTATCAAACCTGTTGTAAGCTGCCGGATACCGCTACGCCAGCCAAAATGGTGGGATACGTTTTATACTCATCATTATGATTATTTTCAATATATCATATCGTTTTTCAGCGCTGCACTTTTTTTCTTTCAAATATTTTATTTAATTAGAAAGGCAGTAACGGCAGAAGGCAAGTGAAGCATCTATTGTACAAAGCAAACAACAGAAGTCGAAAGATGCTAATATCTTCCATCAATGAGAAACATAAACATCAGGAACGTCACATGTGCAAGTATAGGAATACCATGAGCCATGGGCATCCGCAGAACTTTTTTCAGGGGGGGCTTCATTTTAAGGTCATCCATGCTCCGCCCCTTTTTAGTGCCAACGGGTGATGCGAGCAGTGCTCGGCACTCTGAAAACTGGTAAAAAAATGCCCTATTTTTTTAAAACACAGACACAGGGGCACACAGGATTATTAAACAGACCAGAAAGGATGGTATCAAGTTGCTTAACAACCACTTTAAAGGGGAAGTTGATATTCCAGGGTGGTGGGGGGCATTTGCCCCCCCTTGCCCCTACCTGCGGACGCCCATGCCATGAGCCCCTTATCATGCTAGAAAAAACAGGTATCTTACCCGTGTTAGTATGGAGCATGGAGTAACCCAAAAAATAAAAATGGTGGATAATGGAAAAGAAGGCCACATTGTGGATCCCACTGTTCTTGTCTTAGGAGTCTGCCGAAGCACAGAAAGAGAGAGAGGGGGCAGAGAGAAAAGGAGGGAAAACAGAACGGGACGGGGAGGGAAAAAAAAAGGGGGGGGCAAGGATGCGCTGCCGCGTACCGGGCATGGACGCCACCACGAATCTCCCAAACTGCCAGGGCTCACGAGCATATCAGGGATTTTCCCCTGTCAGAGAGGATGAACACATTCCAGTAACCCCATACCTTCTCATATCGTTCACGCCGGTGCAGAGCCGTAAGAGTCAAATCCTCCATTTTGTTGATCTCCTCCAGTTTATGCATGCAGTCCCTAATAGTAGGTGTCTGCAGGGCCAGATTAACGTAGGGGCTATTGGAGCTGCAGCTCCAGGCCCCTACCTTTATATAGGCCCCGGGTTGGCCATATTCACTGTTACCGCTCTTCTGTCACTTGTAAACACAGAAGTCTGGCTTCTATGCTCGCTTCCCCAGGCAGCTCCCTCAGAACCTCCCCACACAGCACGAAGGCCGGACAAGGAGGGAAAGTTGCCGATGCATGGATGTGTTTATGGGCTTCAGAGACAGCATCCCATGTTGAATTAGGCATGCATGGCTGCACCCTTCCTCCTCTGGGTGCATGCCAAGGCACGGCCCTTAAGGCCCTTCAAAATCCTCAGCACCAAGCCCATGATGCTCTTAATCCGGCCCTGGGTGTCTGAGAGGTTTTCCAGTATATTGGGATACAGGATTTAGCTGCACACAAAACGTGAGGAACAATCAATTTTTTATATTTCCACATCGGTATGTCTGACAATTGTAGAAGAAAGAAGGCCGGGGTGTCCGGGATGGTATAGTCAGTGAAGTCACCTAACTGCAGTCCAAAACCCATTAAGCCTAGGACACGACCAAAAGATGCGTAGTAGGGTACCCTCCTCCTCCTGACACCTCCAGCAAGCCCCCGAGGTCCCCGGGTATATCTTTGCTCAAAAGAGAGGGTACCCTATACCATCTGGTGAGGACTTTGTAGTTGGGTTCCTGAAGTTTTGTGCATAGGTGTGCGCAGCCTATTGCATTAGGGTGTGCACCTCAAATCTCAAACACTCTGAAGCATAGTAAACTGTGTTTACTATGCTTCAGTTTGTGAATGAACACAGTAACTGAGAGTGTTCATTTAGAATAGGAAGGGGCCGATAAATTAAATATTCACTAGCCTTTTCCTCACTCTCCATTCTGAAACATGCCCCACAGCAGCCGAGGGGAGAGGAAAGAAGAGAAGGGAAGCCAGCAGCACTGTGGAGGGGGGCAACAAGGGGGGGGAGCCCAGGCAGTAGGGGAAGTTGGCACCACACAGAGTGATTAGGGTGTGCCCAGGCACACCTGGCACACCCCCTGCGCACGCCTATGGTTTTGTGCAGGTCGGTGTTTTCAATGCGATTGCACATAAGTTCATCTAGCGCTGCACTTTTTATACACTTGTGCTATTTGGTCAACTTTTTTGTCAGTTGAATGTGCTAGCAGCTTGTTCTATTGATAGCGCAGTATATCACCCTTCTTTTTTCAGAGGGTAACACATAAGTTTGTCATTGTTTAGGCTGCTTCATGCGGCCTCTATTTTACCCCTTCCTTCAACTAAAAGGATTAGTCACTGCTGCATTACCGGTTTAAATGGATAATGTGTTTTTTTCCAATCCTTTCTGCATTAAATAAAATTTAGAAAAACTAGCATACATGAAAGGTAATCAATATCTCCTTCTCATTTCATGCTGCAAGCCCCGTTGCTGTGATATTTTTTGAAAACCCCGGCTATGCGGAATATTTTGAAACACAGAATCCGAAAGATAAAACTCTTCTGTGCCTCTGGCACAAAATGTACAGCGACATGAAAGCGAAAGGGATGAGAGCGTTTACAATAGAATTGATGAAAATTTTAAGTTAATTAAAAGAATGCCACATTTTCCCTAGAAGGCTACAATGATCTTTATTACTAATGCACATTGGCGCTTCATAACACCGCATTCTAATAGCTGGGAACATCATTTGTTCCAAATTTTCTTTTTTAATCTGTGAATTTGACCTCGGCTCTCTCGGTCCCCGATGTCTGAAAACAACTTTCGCTCTCTTTCCGTAACGTACCTGCGAGCTTTTCTCTTCTTTGCTTGATTTTTTTTTTTATTTTTTTTTTCTAGATTAGAGGGCTGACTCTCAGATGAAGAATAATGAATCTTGTTTGAGATCTTGCTTTGTCTGGATGAGTTTTGGGGCAGAATTACATTTGTCACATTATTGACAAGAGTGGAAATTATTTCTATTTGTGCCGGTATTAACCAAATACTAAATAACTATTTCCCACCAAAGAAGACCGCATAGGATTCTCAACATTTCCATTATTAGACCTCTTGCACACTGCAGCTTAAAAAAGCTCAAAAAGCAAATCTGCATTTTTGGAAAGTAACTTAGGCCTAATGCGCGCAAATACGCGCGGTTGCGAACAAATGAACCCACAGGAACATACTGCTGATCTGAAAAAAGCTAATTTGCATATTTTATAAAAACGCAAGAATACATTTGCATGAAAAGATGCGAATTTGCGCAAAAAAGATGCAAATGTGCGCAAAAGCATATGTGCGAAAATGCGCGCATTTCAATAAGACAAATACGCCTGAAATTTACGGCTGAAAAAGGAGAAGCTCAAACAGGAGTATCGTGTGTAAGAGGCCTTAGGCCTCTTTCACTGGGGATCACCGCCCGACGGAATCCGTTCTGCTCAGCGTGGGATCGATCCGCCGATCCCCGCTGAGCAGGCGGATGACAGCTCCGTCTCTGCGCTCTGTGTGCAGAGACAGAGCTGTCAGATCCCCGCTGTCCTCTATGGGGAGATTGGATGAGAATGGACCACCTGTCCATTCTCATTCGATCCCATCCGAAACCGATCCTCCAGACGGATGGAAAATAGGGTTTCCATCCATCTGGATTTCACGGACAGGATTGTATCGGATAGCAGCAGGTGTCAGCGGAGATGTTTCCACTGACACCCGCTGCCCCATAGGGGTGCATGGAGCATCCGATCAGGTCTGCCTGAAAAACTGACAGGCGGATCGAATCGCCCGTGTGAAAGGGGCCTTACAGTGTATGGAAAGAACTCAAATTTACTAGAAAATGTAACCACTTCAGCAGGGCCGTCCTTAGTATTGATTGGACACTGGGCAAATATTTTCCTGGGCCCTACTAAATGCGCTTACCAACTATTTGTGGGCAGTGCAGGCTCAAGGGGCAGCTGCTTTGGGCTCACATAATGGCTGGGCCCGGGCAGCTGCCCCTTTTTCTCTGTGTTAAAGACGGCCCTGCACTTCCGGTGCGGAAGGTTCATTACCCCCCCTTTCTGACCAGGTCATTTTTTTTTGCAATACTGCGCTGCTTTAACTGACAATTGCGCGGACGTGCGACACTGTACCTAAATAAAATGTATGCCTTTTTTTTCCCCACAAATAGAGCTTTGTTTTGGTGGTATTTGATCACCTCTGTGGTTTTTATTTTTTTGCGCTATAAACAAAAAAAGACAGACAATTTAAAAAAAAGAAAAACAATATTTTTTACTTTCTATAAAACATCCAATAAAAAAATGTAAAAAAAAATCAAATTTCTTCATCAATTTAGGCCAAAATGTATTCTGCTACATTTTTTGGTAAAAAAACAAAAAAAAGTTAATATTGATTGGTTTGCGCAAAGTTATAGCATCTACAAACTATGGGATAGATTTATGAACTTTTTTTTTTTTTTTTTACTAGTAATATCAGAATTATCAGCAATTTTTAGCGGGACTTCGACATTGCAGCGAACAAACCAGACACTTAACTGACACTTTTGACATTTTTCGGGGGATCAGGGACACCAATACAGTGATCAGTGCTAAAACAAATGCACTCTCACTGTACTAATGACACTGGCAGGGAAGGGGTTAACATTAGGGGGCGATCAAAGGGTTAAATGTGTTCCCTGGAAGTGATTGCTTACTGTGTGTGTGTGGGGGGGGTGCTTTGTAAACCAAAAGGAAAATAGACTGCACTTGGAATTACATTAAATTAGAAGTGTCTTTTATTCCTCATGAAGAATCAATACAGACAGTGCATCACAGGGACATGCAACAGGTTAACGTGTTTCACGATACAAAAGATCGCTCACTCATAACCACAGTTAATTAAAAAAATTGTGTGGTTATGAGTAAGCCATCTTTTGTATGGTGAAACGCGTCAACCTGTTGCATGTCCCTGTGATGCACTGTCTGTATTGATTCTTCATGATGAATAAAAGACACTTCTAATTTCATTTACTTCCAAGTGCAGTCCATTTTCCTTTTGGTTTATCACGTTTTGGATGGCGGATCCGACCTGCACTGGAGTGCTTTGTCTCACCTGAGTGGCTTTCCTTTTCAGGGGGGATGCTTTGACTGGGGGAAGACAGAGATCTGTGTTCCTGCTTGGGGCAGACACACAGATCTCTGTCTTCCTTACTAGCAGAAGGGCGTTTTGCCTTGTGTATATAGACAGACCACCGTCCTGCCTCTCACAAAACGATTGCCGGTGTCCGCCGGACATCGGGTCAGCCTGACCCACTGATTGGCTCCCGCT
This sequence comes from Pelophylax lessonae, assembly GCF_965119305.1. Lineage (NCBI taxonomy): Eukaryota > Metazoa > Chordata > Amphibia > Anura > Ranidae > Pelophylax > Pelophylax lessonae. The sequence goes on along the minus strand of NC_138771.1, from coordinate 31,396,750 downwards.
CTGGGAGCGGGGGCAGGGCTCCGCCAGTACGCGCGTACGCTCCAGAGCCGAAGAAAAAAATTACATACAGGTACGTGATTTTGAGGGAGAAATAACATGCCGATCGGGTCAGATCTATGCCTTTCCATCAGCCAGCTTCCTTTGCATTGTACAATGTAGTAAAGAATGACTGGCTCACCCTGCTTCTTCTTCATTAATCAACCTGAATCCTTCTGGAAACTTCACTGGGAAAATATATACAAAGATTCAGAAACTGTTTAAAAAAAATAAGGATTTTTTATTGAATGTAACTGGTTCAGGAACTGTATTTTCTGTCTGCCAACACTTCTGGTTTATGCAATGAAATCATGGCCCTGCTTCACAACACCAGATTTGCAAGGAAGCTTAAATTCCAAAATAATCTCTTTAAAATAACTTACAAGTTCTGTTACTCCAGCTGTACCCAGTAAACTTAAAATCAATATTTAAGTTTTAAATGGATGCTGAGTAGCTGAAAAAGAGTCTTTTCTTTCTCAAATTTCATGAAAACTCTGGTGGCAAAATCCATGCAGTCTATAACAGCCTTTCCAAACCTCAGTTCCGTGAAACCAGTGGCGGAACTATCAGGGTCGCAAAGGTCGCACTTGTAACCAGGCCCTGGTGTTCCACCAACCAGGCGGGAGCCAAGATGGCAGGAAAGGGGCCTGCTGCAGGACATGTGATAGGGTCCTGCTGCAGATCCATAATAAAGGGCTTTAAGAAAGCAGGAACACCTTTGACATGCATTTCTGGCCCCTGGGATGGGCAAAGAGCGTGGCCATGAGCCGGAACGGCGGCGGGTAATGCACTCTGTTTGCTGCACTCAGCGGGTCCCTCTTTGCTGGCATCAGGATCACCAGCTGCTTCTGCTTCCTACAGTGCTGCCTGTGTGCACAGTGCAGTCCTTTCCATCCATGCTGATACAAAGCTGCTCGAATGTAAGTTTGCTATATTTTTGTTTCAATAAATACTATTCATTTTTAATAGGATCCTGTGCTCTTGTTGTTTTGTTGCGAGTAAAGGGCCCGGGATCAGTGTGAAGGACTCTGGGATAAAAGAAAAGGGGCCGGGGGGAGGTCAGGGGAGCCCTTTATGGTTTCTTGCACCAGGGCACTGAAGGTTCTAGTTATGCCTATACATAAAACCCTAGGGTTCCTCCAGAGGTTGCTAGAGGTTCCTTGAGCAATGAGAAATTTCTGCCTCTCAGATAATAAACTACTGAGACCAATGATCTTTTCAGTTATCTGTAAGAGGTAAATATCCTCATTCACTTCAAATGTAAGGAGTATTTCTCCCAGTCACAATCATACTAATGTACTGCTCTACATTTATTTATTATTAATAAACAAGCAAAAAGTTGGAGGAGCAAACCCTGAACATGTATCTCTAAAGCTGGTGCAGCTATGGACCAAGCGACATGCATATTAAAAAAGAATAGCGCACACATGCAAAAGAAATGACTATTAAATATGAAGACAATCCATAAATAAGAATGGGGATTTAGTCCCACTATATGGCCATATCGTGCTCAAGCCCACCACTACGTCAAAGTACCCCATTATCAGTGGGTCCTAAACTATCCATAAAAAAGGATGAATCCAGCCTCTCTAACCCTTGGAGACAACACTCCTTGCTGGGAGAGATGTTCTAATGCACTACAAGGGACTCCTCCTATATCTACTTGATAGTGGACACTGATAGAGTACAGGTGTGTGTGGGGGGTGGGGTGGGGTTCTCAACCTCAGAAGTCTGGTCAAACCGACTACATAATAAACAAGCAAAAAGTTGGGGGAGCAAACCCTGAACATGTATTTCTATTTCCGTTTTTATGGATAGTGTAGGACCCACTGATAATGGGGTACTTTGACGTAGTGGTGGGCTTGAGCACGATATGGCCATATGGTGGGACCAAATCCACATTTTTATTTATGGATTGTCTTCATATTTGATAGTAATTTCTTTTGCATGTGTGCGCTATTCTTTTTTAATATGCATGTCGCTTGGTTCATAGCTGCACCAGCTTTAGAAATACATGTTCAGGGTTTGCTCCCCCAACTTTTTGCTTGTTTATTATGTATTCGGTCTGACCAGACTTCTGACGTTGAGCACCCCACCCCACCCCCCACACACACCTATACTCTATCAGTGTCCACTATCAAGCAGATATAGGAGGAGTCCCTTGTAGTGCAGTTGCACATCTCTCCCAGCAAGGAGTGTTGTCTCCAAGGGTTAGAGAGGCTGGATTCACCCCTTTTTTATGGATAGTGTAGGACCCACTGACAATGGGGTACTTTGACGTAGTGGTGGACTTGAGCACGACATGGCCATATGGTGGGCCATATGGTGGGACCAAATCCCCATTTTTACTTATGGATTGTCTTCATATTTGATAGTCATTTCTTTTGCATGTGTGCGCTATTCTTTTTTAATATTTATTAATTATTATCAGGAGTTCCTTGAGAATGGAATGTTATTTCAATGATTTCTACTCATTGAACAGGTTGAGAAAGGCTGATCTTTAACTAACACAGGTATTATGAGAAAGTCTCATGAATCCCTAATACTTACAAATTGCATATGGCGCAAGACACTCACACATATTTGTAATGGCTGATGGGATATGGAGTCCAAATCTATAGAGGCAAAATATGAAAGCTGGAGATTCCAAAAGATGTAGGAATCAAATTAGTGACTCTGGCATCAGTACCCCACTATCAAGGGGCTGCAGCCCCTCTACCATTGGTATTTCTTGTCCACTGGCCACATGCTCCCTATGTTCTAATATCAATATTCCCATTGTAAACATTCGAGGAGTAGGCTAAGGGATAGCGGTTGTTACACCAGTTACCCCTTTCTAGTTTAGAGTAGGCTGCTAGGCAAATTTAGTTAGCTCTGTAAACAGTGAAGCAGGGGTTGATTACTTAGGGCTGCTCAGTATCTCACTGGCAGCTGTTTTGCTACTTCCCCCGACTTCTAGAAACTTCTAGAAGTATAGTGGAAAAGAGAGCAGGACAGACAGCCTGAATATTTATGGGACTCCGGACAATCCCTGGAGATGTGTGCCCAGAAGGTGGGGGAGAGTTCATAAATATTCTGAGGCCTTGCAGCCTGGAAGCAGAGTTCCTGGGACCAATACTACAGGAGAAGACCCCTATGCAGGGGCTCTTCCCCCAGGGCAGAAAGAAACAGAACGGAAGCTGAAAGAGCCTTTGAAAACATTGAAGTCCCAGGTAGCTTTGTCTGGGGGACCTACCATGAGAGCTTTTCCAGATACTGAGCAGAGCCAGAGGTGAGTTGGTGGGAGGAAATCCAACCATTTTGAGTGAGTAATTGATCCTGCTATACAGAGGAGAAGCTACTGTGGGGTGGTTTGTTCTCCCAAGCGAATGCAGCCAGGAGCCTGCAATACTGCTAAAAGTTTACCCAGTACAGCCAGGAGTTCTGCAAGACAGCCAGGAGTTGTACGAGACAGCTAGGAGAGTACAGTGCAGCTATAGGTTGTGCAATACAGCCTGCAATTTTGTGCAGAGCTGCCAGAACTATGTACAGCACACCATGGATCTTCAAATAACATTCAAACCTTTTATTCAACATGATCACATCACAGCGGAAAAGTACAATGTTTTGTGGCCATGCGAGAACACATCATCAGGCATGCGATGATGTGAATGTGAACATCACATGCTTGATATAGGAGTCCTGCAGGACCCTGAAACGTTGCACTTTTCCTCTGTGATGTGATCATGTTGAATAAAACCTTTTGAATCTTATTTGAAGATCCACGGTGTGCTGGCAAATACACTATATTACCAAAAGTATTGGGGTGCATGCCTTTACATGCACACAGGGCCGGGACAAGGGGTGGGCAGGAGGGACGGCTGCCCTGGGTGCAATGGTTTGTTGCAGGGATGGGGGCACCCTGACCTTAACCTTTGGCGAAAGGGGGGGCTCAGCTTGGCATCTTTGCCCTGGGCGCTGGATGACCTTGTCCCGGCATTGCATGCACATGAACTTTAATGGCATCTCAGTCTTAGTCCGTAGGGTTCAATATTAACTTGGCCCACCCTTCGCAGCTATAACAGCTTCAACTCTTCTGGAAAGGCTTTCCACAAGGTTTAGGAGTGTGTCTATGGGAATGTTTGACCATACGTTCAGAAGCACATTTGTGAAGTCAGGCATTGAGATGGGCGAGAAGGCCTGGCTCGCAGTATCAAATTCATCCCAAAGGTGTTCTATTGGATTGAGGTCAGGACTGTCAAGTTCCTCCACCCTGAACTCACTCACCCATGTCTTTATGGACCTTGCTTTGTGCACTGGTCTAAATCATTTGGTCGTGGGGGAAGTATGGTGTGGAGTTTTTTTTTTTTTAGGGGATGGGCTTGGCCCCTTAGTTCCAGTGAAGGGAAGTCTTAACCACTTTACCACTAGAGGTTTTTCTGTCTTACGTCTGGGCCACTTTTTGCGATTCGGCACTGTGCGAATTTAACTGACAATTGCGCGGTCGTGCGACGCCATACCCAAACAAACTTTATTTTGGTGGTATTTGATCACCTGTGCGATTTTTACTTTTTGCGCTATAAACAAAAAAAGAGCGTAAATTTTGAAAAAAATAACAATATTTTTCACAATTTTTTATATGAAATTCCCCCCCCAAAAAAATGTAAAAATCTAAATATTTTTAAATTTTTGGCCAATTTGTTTTCTGCTACCTATGTTTGGTAAAAAAAAATCACAATAAGCGTATTTTGATTGGTTTGCGCAAAAGTTATTGCGTTTACTAACTAAGGGAAAGATTTTTGTCATTTTTGGTGGTTTTTTTTTAACGAGTAATGGCGGCGATCTGCAATTTTTTTTTGCGGGACCGCGAAATTGTGGCGGACAGATCGGACCCTTGACTGACATTTTTGACACTTTTGGGGTTACCAGTGACATTTCTACAGTAATCAGTGCTATATATATGCACTGTTACTGTAAAAATACACTGGTAGTGAAGGGGTTAACTTTATTTGAGAGGGAGGGGCTGTGTGTGTCCCTAGGGGCGTGATTCTTACTGTGATTGGCTGTGGCTTCAGCTGTATGCAGAGTGATCAACGGATCTACATAGTAGATCCATATGATCAGCTCTCATACAGAGGGGAGAATGACAGGCAGCTTGTTTACACAAGCTGCCTGACTTTCTCCCTCTCCCCCGCCGATCGCAGAGTGGCCGGCGGACATCGGGTCCGCCGGTCACACGCGCGGGGGGGTCCGTGACCACGCGGGAGCGGGAGCGCGCCTCCGGCGGCGCGTGCTCGCTCCCTAGACCCTCACAAGCTAGTGACGTAGCCCTACGTCACTTTGCCTGTGAGGGGCTGATCGCCGACGTAGATCGGCGTGCGGCGGTCGGCAAGTGGTTAAGAATGGTCAAACATTCCCATAGACACACTCCTAAACCTTGTGAACAGCCTTCCCAGAAGAGTTGAAGCTGTTATAGCTGCAAAGAGTGGGACAACTCAATATTGAAACCTACGGACTAAGACTAGGATGCCATCAAAGTTCATGTGCATGTAAAGGCAGGTGTCCCAATACTTTTGGTAATATATGGTAATATAGTGTATGTACAATGCTCTCTATGTTGACATAGCGGTTGACTTAATTGAAGGACACAATTTCACCTCTCCATGGTCCTTGCAGATTTTAAACAGCAGGATGAGCCAGGATCATTATAATTTGAACATGTTTTCCAAGACAATATTGAAGATATTCTTGTAGCATAACCAGTTCCCTCTTTACTTGTTTTCATAATCTGACACTCACTAGAGTTACATGACATTACCTCTACATCTCAGGCCAAGAGACATGTGTCATGACTGCACTGCAGAAAGCCAAACTCACCCTGAATTATGATAGTTGCATTTTTATTACAGATAGATGATACCGGCTCATCTGGCTCTCTGAGGCCGGGGTGTCAGCTGATTTATAGGGCTGTTCATAAAATGTTTCACACTCTTAACACCCGGCAGAAGACACCACAAATGAAATGTGAAACTGTGGCAGAGTATGAACATTTTCTAAAGGAGCAAATCCATTAAAATGGATCAAGTCCATCACATATCACACACATTTATGTAGAAACACAGATTTGTGGATTCTATGATGCAGTCACAAAAATATGTCCAGGAGAAAAGCAACATTTATTCAGAAGATATTGTTAGAAACCAGAAACCATAAAATATAAGTTATTTTTATATGAAACGACAAACTATTCAAAAATATTCATCTGTATTTTGCAATAGTACGATAGTAAGTTTTAATTTGAGATTGTTATTGTGTGATGTTTTTAGAATGATTAATCATTGCTTCACAATCATAAATAGTGCAATTGTAGCAGCATTTTTGCTTGGCATGAGCCTGTGTCATAATCTCCTGCCCCACTCCAACTCCATTTCTTTTGCATCCTGGATCCTCAGTCCATAATCCACCACAGAGACCTCTGGATCAGTAATATGCAGCACCCTATTAGGTAGGTTGCTAAGTGAAAGAAACATTTTATTTGTAGTCAACCCAGTTTTTGATTTGTATAGTTGTGCGCTTGGTTTCTCCATAATCCCAATGAGGTTGTGGTTTCTCACTGTTGTCAGTAGGTGTCAGTAGCGCCATTGGCTATAGTATGAGGTTCCTCTGCCAGGCCAAGTTCTGAATATTCATATTTCCCCCAGCCATTCTTGTAGGACACGTGTCAAACACAAGGCCTGCGGGCTGAATCTGGACCGCCAGGCCATTTCATGTGGCCCTCCAGCCTCTCCTGCTCTTGCAGCTGCAGCCCTCATCTCTGCCCTTACCTTGTTTCAGCAGTCACCAACAGAAAGGAGGACAGAACTCCTCCACCACATCCTGCACTTGTGCGAGCAGCCACAGAGAGGCCAGAGAGCTACAGAGAGGCTAGTCTTTGCATCCTCCCCCCTGAGGAGAACAAAAATGCCTCCTACAGATCCTAGGCCTCTATGTGCAGCCACACCACCGCCCTCGTCTCTGCTCATCCCCTTGTCTCAGCATTCAGCAGACTCTGGAAGCTGACTTTAGCCCTCCTCTGGTCCTTCCCTAGACCCTGCAACTTCCTAGCTCCTTCCTGGCAGCAGCACAAGGTAATGATGGGGGGGCAACTGTAATGTAAGAGAGGGTGGGGGACTTTTAGCTTTTGATGAGGGGAGGGCTCTTGACATTTGATGTGGGGGGGGATCTGGACATCTAGTCTTACAGATACCACCAGCCCTTTGAGGGCAACCATAATCCTAATGCAGCCCGTGATAAAAATTAGTTTGACACCCCTGTTGTAGGAAGTTCAGGCCACTGGAGCATGATAGTGGAGGGCAGGGGAAGACTGGGCCAGGTTGCAGGGGGGCAATTGCCCCCCTGGGCCACTCTGATGTCCTGTAAAAAGGCTGCACCATTTGTGCCACAAACATGCCTAAAGGATTCCTGGTGAAGAGAAGTAAAAAGTCTCTGACACTGACCTACCGAGTGCGGGATGAAGACAAGGACAGAGCGCAGGCCTCCTCCCCCTCCCCCCCCCCAGCATGGATGGTGTAAACTGTGTCTGAGGCAGGGGTCAGTTCCATGCCCAACTGGAGACTCTTCTTCCCCGGCCAGCCCCAACTGAGCTGTCCCCGCTCCCCCCCAACCGGTCCCTGCTGGCCAGGTTGGGAACTCGGAAGACAGTAAGTAGAGAGTACTTGGAGCGGAGCTTCGGCCTGGAATAGGGGTCAGGAGGAAGACAGGAAGAGGGAGAGTGGGAGTGGGCCGAGTCACTGCACCATGGGCCTCTGGCTTGTACTTGCCCCCTGGGCTGAAAGTTGCCAGTCAGCCCCTGGTGGAGGGTCATGTGCTTGCTCTCTTTCCCCAGGCTGGGGTCTGAGAAGTTGCTGCTAGAATGTCTATTCTACTTGGCCTAGAAGCCTGTTTGGGCCTAGCATGTGCCGAGTGTACAGCCCTACACATCTGGCATTATCTTGGCTGTGGCAGAGCCAGGGGGCCCATCCCTGCAACTAAAGAGACATCCTTGAGACTTTACCCTTGAGGCTCCAGTCTACTAATACCTTACTAGAAGGCAACAAGAAGCTCAATCTAGGCTGCTATTAGTTTGCCCCATGAGTAATAGGCTGTTTTCTTCCAGTCTCAAAGGTCAAGAAGTATCATTTAAGGAAAGTGAAGTTAGTGTCCTCTTTATTGGAGCTAGCATTAATCTGAGTATTCCATGCCCTATATCCCTTCCCGGTTACAAATTTTATTAGCAATAAAGCCAAAAAAGTCCTCCTCCAAACTGGTTACTGGGTCATTGTGCATGAGGTCGTTATCATGTGTGTGTGCTGGCAGCCTCTGCAAAATCAGGAATTGAACCATGGTCATCTTCATGATCTGTGTTGCTGTTGCCAGATGTGCAGTGACTGTGCTTTCAATACAGATAAATCAGTGTCCCTTTTGGGGGTACAGCTATAAAAAGATGTCCTTTCTCATGTCTCTCAATATTAGGTCTAGAGGGTCCTCTCACTTGCTTTCTGTATCAGAGTTCATATGATGAAAGGCCTGTAGATTTTGGGGCCACCACTTTGTAGGCAAACAGCAGATTATGGAAATATTGATCTCAGTCCTTTGAGAATCCACAAACATCCTAAGATTTTTTTTAGAAAATCCCATTAAAATACTTTCACAGGTTTTTTATTTGTGGGTGGTAAGGCCTAGCTTGCATCAGGTCTGAAACAAACTGTAGGCACTGGTCTTGTGGACATCTCCTTACATGCTAATCTGCTGGAAGGTAACAAAGGACCTATAAAGGTTGGTTATGTCTGTTATCATGTTAGGCTTGAAAGAAATTCTACATCACTTGGGCCTTGGTCTTAAAAGATTCCTAAGAGACCTGCTAGGAATTTTGTGTGCCACCTTCAACGACTGTCCCCCAAAACTTGTTGGATACAAGGCGCTGTCTTTTGACCATTTCTACCACTGATGCTGGTGGGCAGACCCGCCCTATACAGCTTTCCATTGTCCCAGTCAACCTTTTTTTCTCTTTCTCTCCACTGGAGAGCTAAACACTAGACTTCTGAGCTTCTCCATATTTGGATCAATGGTTGCTCAAAAGTGACACTACAAGTCCGAGCCAACTATCTCATTGTGAACGAGGACAGTACCCAAGAGTCCACTGGTTTTAAGCAAGTAAAGGGGTAATGGGTGCCATCCTTCTGTTCTACAACATGAGACTGTGCCTTGGCATCCTTTGTAGCACTACAATTAACATGCCAGCACTGGAAATACTATGTCATCAGATTCAACAATTACATTCTCTACATTGGACGTGTAACTGTGCATGCAATGTGGTAACTTTGAAATCAAGAATGTGCTGCGCTGTAAATAGTGATTGCGATATTACCAAATTATGCCATTAGTGTTCAATCAATTCAGGAATACATAAAATCATATAAATGTCTCAAAAACATAAAGCAAACAATCCGTGGAATAAGAAATGAAAAAAGAGGATTTTTAAATCCAAACAAAGTCCACAGTGATATGGTGTGAAAATAAGAAAATCAACCACAAGTCCCAGTGATCATTGAATCCACACGACACTTGAAAGATGAGAAGAACACCGATGTGCAAATCACCAAGTGGTTAAATAAGATGGCAGCTTACAGGAATAAGTGGGTCACTCAAATCAATGAGTAGACCTGTATGAGCTATTTGATTGTAATACCAGTACTGGCCACAGAGTGTCACCTCACCGACTCAAACCAGATATCCACATGATAGAAACAGGGAAAAGTATTGACAGGGACATAGCGTAACTCTGCATATAAAATCAATTTATTGTATTAAAAAGCAGGTATCACACTCACATTTGTGATGAATGTCACGAGCATGTAGAACAAAAGTAAACCGCATCAAAGACGAACGAACATCTCCCACGGTATAATGAAACTTAGAAGCCGGCTGTTGGGGGCGTGGTTGCATCACGTCTGACTCACCCGACCGGTTTCGTCATACGCTTGACGTCATCAGGGGCAGGGGAGGACTGGGCCAGGGGGCAGAGGGGCAAATGCCCCCTGGGCCACTCTGATGCCCTATAAAAAGGCTGCGCCACTTCTGCCACAGACATGCCTAAATGATTCCTGGTGGAGAGAATTAAAAAGTCCCCGCTGCTGACCTACTGAGTGCAGGATTAAGACAAGGACAGAGTGCAGCCCCCCCCCCCCCCCAGCATGGATGGTGTAAACTGTGTCTGAGCAGAGGCCGGTTCCCCAATGGAGACTCTCCCCCAGCCAGCCCCACCTGACCTGCCCCAACTCCCCCCAACCTTCCTCTGCTGGCCAGGTCGGGAATCCGGATTCAGCCGGTGGGTAGAGAGTACCTGGAGTGGAGCTTTAGCCTGGAATGGGGGTCAGAAGGAGGCCGGGAAGAGGGAGAGTGGGAGGGCGGGCCGAGTCGCTGCACCATGGACATCTGGATTATACTTGCCCCCTGGGCCGAATGTGGCCAGTCAGCCCCTGATCAGGGGCGTCTAATGTGGTAACTTTGGCCTTCTCTTCTTCCATAACAGAATTATACTTCTCCAACCCATATTCTTCATTCTGTTCATCCCAAAATTGTCCAGATATCAAACTCACGTCTTTACACAGTACCTTTTTGTGGCCCAGACATCAAGCCAGTACCACTGTTTGTCCCAGGTTCTTTTCCCTACTGGGTGCACAGCAACCAGGCACACAGCAGTTTCTCAGTCTCCCCAGGATTTATTGCTTGAAGAATTTGGATAGGGTATAGGGTAAACCTTTGGATACTCCAGAACCGGTGCATACTTTAACAGGGGACACCCTCTAGTAGTAGTTAACCTCTTCAAGGCAGGCCTCTGGTGTAGGAGGATGAGTACATACAGCTCAGGGGGATCCCACACTGGAAACAGCCCTGAGTCAGCAATTCTGGAACAGTCTCTAAAAAAAGGGGTTAAACAGCAACAGTCTCTCCAGGATCTTTCTCCCAGGAATTTACTCACTATGTCCTTGAATACATGGAGGCCTCCTTCCAGTACCAGTCAGACCCTGTACCGTGAGCCTCCAGGCCAGATCCTTAGCAGACATTCTTTCGACTGTTCTCCCAGCTTTGGCAATAGGCCCTCACCTCTCCCTGAGCTAGGACCTCGATGAACCTCCTGCAGGCCTCAACTAGGTATCCCAAAAGGGCTGACAGCCCCTTCAGGCTGGGTCTCTCTCCACCAGGGCAAGCACCCTGCTGTTTTAGGCCTCATACTATTTATGCACACCTGCTGGCCACCCTCTCGACCAGGGATTGGCTGAGGTTGCATAAATATTCAGCCCAGAATCTACCTTTCCCAACCCACTATATTCCAGAACTTACTGGATTTCAGGTGGAAGTAGTTGAACCTACAGTCAGTGGAACCCAAAATAGCCAGAAGTAATCAAATCCAAATCCACTGGCCAAAAACGAAATGTACCTAAACCTATTAGCAACCTAACTAGAAGGGGGCTACATTGGTGTGTCCAAAGGCATGCTGGGTGGGTGTTATCAGAAGGCACATAGTATGAGTCCAGAATTCCAAGTTCTGCACCTATCAGCATACACAGATGTTCCACAGACAAACAGCACAGAGGAATGGGTGCTGGCCAGGTGTAGTGAGCTTCTCCAGCTGGTGTCAGCTGCTTACCAAAAGCTCCAGGGAGGCTTGGATCACAGGTGTAGAAGGGATTGCCACTGGTGATTTCACTTCTTTCAAGCCATTAGCAGGGGCCCTGGGGGGTCAGAAACCCAGTATTTATGTAGGTATTTACTATTTTTGCTGCCATTTTGGCAGACGTAGGCTTTTGCTCCATTACAAACTGCCAGGCATCTGCTGTGACAGATGTGTAGGAGTTGATCCTGGCACATCTCCTCCTTCATCAGGTCCTCTTTGATCATCTCTTCCTCCTTGTTGCACTCCCCTATGATCCCCTAGTTCTTTCCACAATTTTTTCCTAAAAATCTCCTTTTAAAGAGGTTGTAAACCCATAGATTTTTTTTTTTCCAACCTGAAAGAGAAACACATAATGAGCTAGTATGAAATACTTACCTTAGAACGAGCCCCCGCCGTGCCGCCCGCTTACCTGTATGACGGGCGACATGTCCAGTCGCCCGTCTTCCGGGATCGCGCCATCCGGCCATCTGATTGGCCGGAGCCGCGGTGACGTCACTCCCGCGCATGCGCGTGGGAGCCGACGATCACGGCACGGGGCTCTGAAGGAACGGCACCAGCGGCCGTTCCTTCAGAGCGCATGCGCCAGTGATGTCACTGGCTGCATGTAAGGTAAATATCTCCTAAACGGTACATGTTTAGGAGATATTTACAGTACCTATAGGTAAGCCTTATCATAGGCATACCTATAGGTAAAAGTTGCAGAGGAGGGTTTACTTCCTCTTTAAGGCATTCTAATCTTGAAGTTTTTTGGTTTTTACCTGCATCAAATATATCTGCATAAGATCTAACCAATACCTGGGTCTCTCAGCCCAGTCCTCTGCAGGAGAAAGCTTCACAGTAATTACATCTGCCACAGACACAAGTAAGTCTATCATTCACAGCATAGCTCCCAACTGTCCCTGATTTTGAGGTACTGTTCCTCATTTGGAACAAAGTCCCTCCGTCCCTCTATCCTCCTCAGTTGTCCCTCATTTTGGTCTGATCTATACGGTGCTGGGTCAAGGTAATTTGGTGCCCAGGGCGAAGATGGCAAACTGCGCTCTCCCCCCGAGGTGTAAAGAAAGAATCAATGTCATTTCAAAACAAGAAAATACAATACAAATTCAATTAGGTTTAATGCGATAAAAACAGAGTTCACTCACACATTTTAATTATATGTATTTTTATCTGAGGCACATAAAGTGCTCTGAAATAATAACGCGGCAAACGTGCTTGTAGAAAGTCCTGTTAACTGTTTTTTCTGTCAGGGCCAATGTGAACACACTAAAGTTTTCAGTTTTGCATTCATTTTGTGTGAGGTAGTGCCGCAATACCAAATATTCACATAAATAGAAAAAAAAAAGCATACATCCGTCACGCCCACATGTGTAAACGACGTTCAACCACACATGCAAGATATCGTCACGAACATTAGAGCATGAGCAACAGTTCTAGCCCAATGCCTCCTCTGTAACTCTAAACTGGTAACCTGTAAACATTTTTGAAAGCGTCGCCTATGGAGCTTTTTAAGTGCCAAAGTTTGGCGCCATTCCACAAGTGTGCGCAATTTTAAAGTGTTACATGTTAGGCCTCTATTTACTCGGTGTAACATCATCTTTCACATCATACATAAAGATTAAGCTAACTTTAGTGTTTTGTTTTTTTTTTATTAATGAAACCGTTTTTTTTTTTCCAAAAAAAAAAAACGTGTTTGAAAAATTGCTGTACAAATACTGTGTGACATAAAAAAGTTTCCATGACTGCCATTTTATTTCCTAGGGTCTCTGCTAAAAACACACACACACAAATATATATATATATATATATATATATATATATATATGTGTGTGTGTTTGGGGGTTCTGAGTAATTTTCTAGCAAAAAAATTATGATTTTTACATGTAAGAGAGGAGTGCCAAAATAGGTCCAGTATGGAAATGGTGTACTGTCCCTGGAACCTCTTATGGCAAGTAGACCCACCGTTCAAGAAACTATATCACAGATGCTCCCCAAAATACAAAAGGCTCACTCGCCATAGTGTAGAAATCTGCTTTCCGACCGCCAGCTGCAGTTTTACTGAGGCAGGCCGGCTCTCCTGCTCGAACCAACGAAGCTCTACGTCGGTCACGCGCAGGGTGCCCCACTAGGCAGCAGGTATGCCGGTCGCGATCGTTCCGCGCTGAGAGAGAAGGACGGGCAGCTATTGTAAACACGGCTGACCGCTCTTCTCTCTGAAATGATCACAGAGCGCCTGTGATCCTTCTATATAGGATCACAGGTCTCTACGATCATTTCACAAGCCATGTCCCCCCCCCCCCCCCACAGTTAGTAAACACTTCCCTAGGCTCACAATTAACCCTTTCATCACCCCTAGGTTAACCCCTTCCTTGCCAGTGTCATTAGCACCGTAACAGTGCATATTTTTAGCACTGATTACTGTAGTAATGTCACTGGTCCCCCCCAAAAGTGTAAAAAATATCAGTTAGGGGTCCGATCTGTCCGCCGCAATGTCGCAGTCCCGCAAAAAATCGCAGATCGCCGCCATTACTAGTAAAAAATAAATAAATAAATAAAAATGACATAAATCTTTCCCCTAGTTTGTAGACGCAATAACTTTTGCGCAAACCAATCAAAATACGCTTATTGCAATTTTTTTTACCAGAAATATGTAGAAGAATACAAATTGGCCTAAAAGGAAGAAAAAATTAGATTTTTTTTTTTTATTTGGGAATGTTATAAAGCAGAAAGTGAAAAATATTGTTTTTTTTTTTTCTTTTTAGAATTGTCGTAAATTTTTTTGTTTATAGTGCAAAAAATAAAAATCGCAAAGGTGATCAAATACCACCAAAAGAAAGCTCTATTTGTGGGGAAAATAAGGAAATTAATTTTATTTAGGTACAGGGTTGCACGACCGCGCAGTTGTCCGTTAAAGTAACGCAGTGCCGAATCGCAAACAATGGCCTGGTCATTAAGAAGCAAATCCTTCCGGTCCTTAAGTTTAAGGTTAAGATAACTTTTATTGCATTAACACTCTTACATTTGTGATGCAACACAGAGCGGATGACAACACATGCACTGGATGCCGCGTGACTTGTAACAGGAAGTTGTCTTGTCCCTTTGGCGAATAGGGACAAGCTAGGTGAATGAATATAAGGACCTAGGGAAATCAATTAGCGATGACAATACGAACGGCAGCCACAACATTTGAGCACATAAGGCAAACAAATTACACAGAACAGAACTATGCTAATACCTATTTAAAACAACAAAAACATTTGAAAGTGAAAATGTAAATTTATTAATGTGGAACTAAAATCTCTCAATTAGCGAGAACTATTTTATCCTTATGCTACTAGCATCAGTGAACAGGTAGGAAGGTATATAATATTTACTTGTTTTAAACTTTATTTTTTTACATTTCTTTAGTTGCTTCCTGGTTTCTGGCCCAGGCCAAAATGATGTCATACATCCCAGGAGTCTTCATGGGTATTTTTTTTAAATGTTATCTGAAGGAGGGGCTTTTTTAGCTAAGCTACTCCACCCCCCGCCTTCATGCATAAGTGTAAATTCCAGGAAGTAAATGCTACATGTGAAGGACCCTCCTAGTTCAGAGTAGGCTGCCAGGAAAATGTAGTTGGCTCCTCTGTAGTAGCAGTGGGGTAGGGGTTGACTACTTAGGGCTGTTCTGTAGCTCACAGATTGCTGTTCTGCTACCCCCCCTGTCTTCTAAAGGTTTCTGAAGGTATAGTGGGAGGGAGAGCAGGACAGGCAGCCTGAATATTTATGGAACTCCAGTCAATCCCTGGGGAGATGTGGAGGAAGAGCCCATACATGTTTGAAGCCTGGTAGCCAATGTGCAGAGTCCCTGGGTCTAGTCCTTTAGGAGGAGACCCCTTTTCAGGGACTCTGCCTCTGAAGCAGAGAGACAGAGATAGCCAGAGGAGCCTTTGAAGACATTAATCCCTTTACGACCACCCGCCGCAGTTATACTGCAGCAGGCAGCCGCTCCTGGGCAAACCGCCGTAGCTATACGTCGGCAGCGTGCAGGCAGCTAGGGAAGCCGATGCACGAGGCAGGCGGCTCCGATTGCTGCCTGACACCTGCGATCGTTCCCCCCTGAGAGAGAAGAACGGTCAGATGTTGTAAACACAGCTGACCGTTCTTCTCTCTGGAATGATTACAGAGCGCCTGTGATCCTTCTATATAGGAACCCACGTCTCTGTGGTCATTTCACAAGTCACAGAGTGCCCGCTGTGCCTCCCGGGATATGTACGTCACCAATTCCAGCAGTCATAGCCTTTCATTCAAGAGCAGGTGGAGGGGGTGGGTATCGGCACATCATCGAAAAGGCCCGTCCATTGAACCCGGAAGATTCGGTGGGCCTTTCGATGATGTCAGAGAGAACATGACGGCGAGTTGTGGCCGAGCATGAAAGGATCTCAGCAGGACAATGCTGGATCCACTGGATGAGTATCTATGTGCAGATACCATCTTCAGGTAAGCGGGGTCAAAAAAAAAAAATTGGGAGGCCGGCTGGAGTTCCTCTTTAGGTTATTTATATCAAAAATGTGTCTATAAATCTGCAAAAATTTTAAAAGTTAGTACGAGTAATGCCTCGTACACACGCATCGATTATTGGCCGGGAATTTTTGGCCAACGTCCAATCGGCCGATTTTCGGCTTGTTAGTATGATGCTTTCGACAACCAACTCCGACTTTTCGGCCGAATAAAATCTGGTGTGCAGGCTATAAAATTTTTGTTGGCCGTCAACACAACGGCCGATTTTCCGTCAGTCAGTACAGATTTCGGCAGACATAAATCTGATGAGCAAGACTGGGCATGCTCAGAGAAGAAAAAACACACGGAAAGTAAACCAGCACATGACATCACTTCTGAAGTAGATTTTTGTTGGCCGAGAAAATTTGTGTGCAGTCTAGGCACATTCCAACCAACAAAACACCACTCTGGACAAAAGTCGGACGATCGGTCGGCCGATAATCATTGCGTGTGTACGAGGCATAAGTATCCTTTGTCCTTACTCGGGGTGGATGTCACAATAATAAAAAAAAGAAAATAATTATAAAGTTGCAGCTTAGTAACTAAGAGCCTCAAGCACGGCCATTTCCTAGCCAGTGACCCTGAAGCCGCCAACGCGTATCGCAGCAGATAGGCATGCGAGTGGATATTTTTCAATCAGACTAATAGACTTTATTTATAGGTACTCTGTTTCTGAAAGGGTTTAATAAAGACTGTAAAAAAGGGACTTTGTTTTATGATAGAGGATTGTAGAGGTGAACGCATAATAATAAATAATAATGTAATACAAACGCACAACCTTTGCACGGTTTTAATTAAATATTTTGATATTAAAAAGTGCTCCTCGAGAAAAAAAATATATGGAATTAGCTTTTCATAGAAGCAGTAAGTCATTTGTAAAATAGAAGAGCTGAGAATGGGGTGGGGGCGGGGTGGGGCGCTCGTGTTAATAATTTATGTTTTGGACCCTGAGACTGACCTTTCTCATATGGGCCTAAACATACTCCGATCGTTCAATATATCTGAAATGTCACAGCACTTGGAGCCTAACTGATTTCATTAGAGGTGAGCTGTGGTCTTCTTGTACTTGACCTTGGAAATATGGGTTAGTAAGAAGCGGAGGGTGATTTATATAAGCTCTTCTCCAGACACTCTACCCAAGTTTTCCCTGATGTCTCCGTTCTCGCAAGGTCACAGGGACATGCAGAATTAAATACAAAACTGCCATTACACGTCTTCTTGGACATTTTCTTCAGTTTAGATCATATTTGAAGTCCATTATCAGTGAAATGTTATTGCTGAACTTTATCAAGGGGTAATGGACAAGATAGAGCCGCTGGAAGTCTTTTATTTCGGGAATCTTCCCGCGTGCTGGAAAGTTACTTTAGAGTGCAAATCACCTAGTTGCTTTTTTTACTGTAAGGACCTGGTCACACCAAAACGCAGTTTGCGTTATGTGAGCTTTCCGGCACCACGTTTAAAATGCATTTTCCTTGGAATCTGCAGCGGGTGCGATGCGATTAACCACTTTAAGACCGGAAGGATTTACCCCCTTGCTCTATTTTGCAATTCGGCACTGCATTATTTTAAGGGACAATTGCGCGGTCGTGCGACGCTGTACCCAAACGAAATTTACGTCCTTTTTTTCTCACAAATAGAGCTTTCTTTTGGTGGTATTTGATCACCTCTGCTATTTTAATTTTTTGCGATATAAACAAAAAAAGAGCGACAATTTTGAAAAAAAAATATATATATTTTTCACATTCTGCTATATGACATTCTCATAAAAAAATGTTTTAACATTATAGGCCAATTTGTTTTCTGCTACAAATTTTTGGTACAAAAAATCTCAATAAGCGTATTTTGTTTGGTTTGCGCAAAAGTTATTGCGTCTACTAACTAAGGGAAAGATTTATATCATTTTTATTGTTTTTTTTTTTACTAGTAATGGCAGCGATCGCCGATTTTTTGTGGGACTACGACATTGCGGCGGACAGATCGGACCCCTAACTGACATTTTTGACACTTTTGGGGGGACCAGTGACATTACTACAGTAATCAGTGCTAAAAATATGCACTGTTACGGTAATAATGACACTAGCAGGGAAGGGGTTAACCCTGTGGGTGATTAAGGGGTTAATGTGAGCCTAGGGGAGTGATTCTAACTGTGGGGGGGCGTGGTTTCTGAAATGACCATAGAAACATATGATCCTATATAAAAGGATCACATGATCTCTATGATCATCACAGGGAGAAGAACGGTCGGCTGTGTTTACAACAGCCGACCGTCCTTCTCTCTCAGCGGGGAAAGATCGCGGGTGTCAGGCGGCAATTCTGAGCCGCCTGACACAGGCATCGGCTTCCCTGCTGAAGAGCAGGGGCGGGAGTGCGCTGCCGCCGGCACACGCTCGCCCACTAGACTCCCGGGAACGATGTACGGCGTTTCGCCACAGTACAGCTGCGGCGGGCGATCGTAAAGGAGTTAATGTTCAAAATGCATGTGGTTTCCCCCACCACTCCCATGTGAACCGGGATTTGTCATAATGAGTTCAGCCTGGGTTCACACAGAAACGGTGTGGAAAATCGCATGCAATTTAGACAGGAATTGCACTGCATTCCTGTTCAATTTGCATGTGATTCTTTGCAGTGTAATTTGATCCCATTCATTTGGTATGGGCTCAAATCACACTGCAAAGGTATCGGCAAGTACTTGACCGAAAGTATTGGTACTCGTGCTCGCTGGTAAAAAAAATGGTATACTGTAGTTGCAACCCTAATATATATATATTGTGACAAGAGGAGACACTGTCACTGTAAAATCTGTAATTTAAAGGAAACAGAGTGTGCACATTGGCTCCATGCAGGACTACACAGCGGAGCTGTGGAGTGAAGAAAACTGCTTTTGCAGCTTTCTCCATGTTTTGGTATATCTTAATGGGGCTCTATAGTTCAGTGCCATCTTAAGAGCATTATAGGCCCCGGGCAATGCAGTGCACTGGGGCCCTGCCTACACAATCACCCACGAGAATAAAAATGCAAATTATCGATAAGGCAATATTTATTGGTACAGCAGTGCCAGGCTAATGACAGCTTCCAAGTTCGGTGGCTAGGTCCGGTTGAACACACACACGGATGGGAGTCAGACTCGACTGTCCTGTGTGTGCCTGTTCCCGTGGAGGTGGACAGGCATTCCTGCAATTCTGGGCTCCCCCACCACAACTCAAGTGGCCTTACAGCAGCGCAGGGTCAACAGGCTGGGGCTGGGTCACTGGGCAGGTGGGGCCCCCCGGGCAACTGCCCAGCGTGCCCATTCGATAAGATGGCCCTGCTGTAGTTGGGAGATTCCACAGTGTCTTGGGTGGGACGGAATCTCCAACCCTGTGTCCGGGTTTTGTGGAGGACCAGCAGGGCGTGTGCTCAGGTGCCCGCATCCTCCACCAATTGTAGGGTCTTACATCAAGTGTAGAGCATTTAACCTCCCTGGCGGTATGATTCTTTTGGATTTATATATATATATATATATATATATATATATATATATATAATGTATACAGTTGGTTTGGGCTGCTCATTCACAAGAATATACGTGTATATATATATATATATATACATATATATATATATAATATGTGTGTGTGTATATATATATATATATATATATATATATGTATGTATATGTGTATATATATACGTATATATATATATACTGTATATATATGTATATATATATATATATACATATATTTACATAAAAAGTACAGTAAAACTGCAGGAAAGGGCACTGGGGGGCAATGTAATGTGATTTTATTTTATTTTGAACGATATCAGTGTGTTTGGTGCATTTTACATTCGAATTTGCCGCCGGTTCCACCCCCCGGCGGACGTCACGTCGCCGGAGACGGAAGCCGGGGCTCGCAGACGATCGGGAGAGAGCTCCGCCGCCGCACACCGCTGGCAGTCTTCGCTGGATCCCGGAGAAAAGGTAAGTAAAACCTCCTCCAGCATCCAGCGATCTTCTTAGCGCTACCCCGAGTGTGACTCGGGGTTACCGCTTTTGGCACTAAAATCTTACCCCTGAGTCACACTCGGGAATACCGCTAGGAAGGTTAAAGGACACCGCCACTCACTTTTCTTTCTTTTAAGGGCTTTCCTCGCCCATGTTTATGAAAGGAAAGTTCATCAAGCAGAAAAAATAACAGGGTTTCCCTCACAGGGGTTTCAGCATTTCAGTCCTAAGTAAAATAAACAATCAATCAGCCTCTCTAGGTTGAACTTGCAGCACTGCCGCTCAGGTCCTAAACTCCAGGCCCTTGTCTGTCACCTACAGACTTATTCCTCACCAACTGGGTACACATGGATAGCAGCCTCATGCTGCCCTGACTCCTGGGCCAGACCACCTGTCTGCTGGGGTGGAGCAGTCTCTAACTGGGAGCCCTGAGATATTTAAACCTTCATTATAAGGGCTTTGTGCACCTGAGCACAAACCCTACTGGTCCTCCACAAAACCCAGACACAGGGTTGGAGATTCTGTCCCACCCAAGACACTGTGGAATCTCCCAAATACAGAGTCCCATTCAGGTATAACAAAACATGGAGAAAGCTGCAAACGTTTTCTCCACTCCAAAGCTACACTCTGTAGTCCTGCACGGAGCCAATGTGCGCACACTCTGTCCATTAAATTACCGATTTTACAGTGACAGCGTCTCTTCGTGTCACAATATATATATATATATATATATATATATATATATATATATATATATATACAGTATACTGTATACAGGTGTATCTCATAAAATCAGAATAACATCAAAAAGTAAATTTATTTCAGCAATTCAATTCAAAAAATGAAACTCATATATTTTATATAGACTCGTTACACACAGAGAGATACATTTCAAGCATTTCTTTCTTTTAATTTTGATGGTCATGGCTTACAGCTAGTGAAAACCAAAAATTCAGTATATCAGAAAATCTAAATTTTACAAAAGACCAATAAAAAAAAAAAAAAAGGGATTTTTAATACAGAAATGTTGGCTTACTGAAAAGTATGTCCATGTACAGTATAGTATGCACTCAATACTTGGTCGAGGTTCCTTTTGCATGAATTACGGCATTAATGCGGCGTGGTATAGAGGCGATCAGCCTGTGGCATCGCTAAGGTGTTATGGAAGCCCATGTAGCTTTGATAGCGGCCTTCTGCTCATCTGCATTGTTGGGTCTGTTGTCTCTCATCTTCCTCTTGACAATACCCCACAGATTCTCTATGGGGTTTAGGTTAGGTGAGTTTGCTGGCCAATCAATCACAGTGATACCATGAATATTAAACCAAGTATTGGTATTTTGGCAGTGTGGGCGGTGCCAAGTCCTGCTGGAAAATGAAATCAGCATTTCCATGAAGCTGGTCAGCAGAGGGAAGCATGAAGTGCTCCATAATTTCCTGGTAGAGGGTTGCACTGACTTTGGACTTGATAAAACACAGTGAACCAACACCAGCAGATGACATGGCTCCCCAAATCATCACTGACTATGGGAACTTCAAACTGGACCTCATGCAACTTGGATTCTGTGCCTCTCTACTCTTCCTCCAGACTCTTGATTTCCAAATGAATCGCAAGATTTTCCACAGTCTGTGATGATTATTGATGAATTTTTTGGTGATATTTTATTTTATGAGATGCACCTGTATAATAAACAGTTCAAGGTACATTAACATATTCAGTAAGTTCTTAAAAGTTTTATAAAGAATGCAGAATTTAGGGCCTTTTACACTTAGAGCAGATAATTGTACAACACACCCCTGATGTATATGATAATATTAATCCTAAGTGATGGTCAGTGTAGAAGAAGAAACTAACCCCTTACATTGTATGCCAGTAAAAAAAGATCCCCTTATATTGTCGGTCATTGTAGGAAGGAGATTAATCTTTCATTGCTCAAAGAATCCCTAGCAACCTCTGGGGGAACTCTAGGGTTGCATAGAATCCTAGTTAGGAAAGTCTTATATTGTCTCTCCATGTAACTTCCTGTGCACTGAACTGAAATTCCAAACAATGCTATAAGATTTCTCTGCTATCTCCTGTGAACTACAAAGTTTTACAAAGTATTACATTCTTGTGTTATGGAGATGAAGAGAGATGGTGTGTTTGTAGTCCAAATCAGTAGAGCAGCTTGAGTTGACAATGCTACTCTCCCGTAAATACAGTATAGTGAGGGATAACTGTCATCCTAGGCAGGGCCGATCCTAGGGTAACAGACGCCTGGGTGCAGAAATATTTATGGCGCCCCCACGTGGGCGTGGTCATCTTACTAACTCCTCCCCTTTTCCTAATGGGACCTGGAGGGGGGTTTCTCCAAGGAACACAGAGAGGGCCTCTGTTAGAGATTCTGTTAGAAAGAGCCCCCACCAGGCCCCATTAGAGACTACAATGGCGTCATATCATGGGACCTGGAGGGGGGTCTCTCGAACAGAGGTCATCTCTGTGTGCATTTTAAAGTCTATGTTAGAAAGACCCCCCACCAGGCCCCATTAGAGACTACAACGGAGTCTAATGGGACCTGGAGGGGGTGGGGTTATCTTAAAGAGGCCCTCTCTGTGCCTATTGGAGAGTCTCTGATAGAAAGAGTCCCCTCCAGCCCCCATGAGAGACCACATTTGAGTCGCGTTACTGGAAAAATCATCTAATGAAAATAAAACCTGAAAAAAAAAAAAATGAATGTAGCCATCACTATAAAAGGACTGTAAACTATATTTTATTTTTAATTAATTTAATTTATGTTTTAATTTTAATTTTTTCTGGTTATGATTATAGATAAGTTTTAAGGTCAGCATCTAAAAATTTGCTTTAAGGCTAACTCTACCTTTTAAACAATGCTACTACATGTTGCACCCGCATAACATGTAACAAGGTGCCAAGTAGACATCCCACCCCCAAAATCCCCCCCTCAACAGCGTGCAGGGGTTGGAAGACAGACTTGTAGTTCTCAATAGAATATAAGTGGTATGATCTTATGAAGGGAGAGCCTGCAGGAGCCTGGCATTGCACCCACCATCTGCTGATTGCAATGCTTTGGAGGCTCATATGGAAAAAATACCAGAGGCTATAAGAGGTTGGCTAAATAATATGCCACATCCCTTAGGATAATCACATAGGAAAAAAGGTGAGTTTTAGGTAGGATTTTTGGGGCACAATACACACAAATAAATTTCAATTATTTAACAACTTTATTATTAAAAATATTAAAAAATGCTCATGTCATTTGTTTATCTCCAAAAATGTTGTACATCAGACTGGATTTCTCCAAATCCGGTGATGCAAAATTTATCATTCACATAGTGTTCTAAAGGCTTGATGAGTTTCTTGGATTACAGTCCACTTCTACTGGAGAAGGTGTTGGACATAATAAAAAACAATTCTATAATATATACAGTAAAGCAAATAGAAACAATTATTTTTTGTAACTTCACAATCACTTCAAATGTTTATTTCCTGCGGCTAATCATGTGAGCCTAGGGTTTCCTATTCGTAGGAAAGGAAAATTACGCTAAGTATGGTAATAATTTTCTGTATTCCTTGGGCTAACCATGTCTGCCTAGAGGAAACCCTAGGTTGACATGATAAGCTCCCAGAAAAAGCTAAAATTACGGTAAGTATGGTAACAATTTTCTGTATTCCTTGGGCTAACCATGTCTGCCTACGAAGAGGAAACCCTAGGCTGACATGATAAGCTCCCAGAAAAAGCTAAAATTACGGTAAGTATGGTAACAATTTTCTGTATTCCTTGGGCTAACCATGTTTGCCTACGAAGAGGAAACCCTAGGCTGACATGATAAGCTCCCAGAAAAAGCTAAAATTACGGTAAGTATTGTAATAATTTTCTGTATTCCTTGGGCTAACCATGTCTGCCTACGAAAAGGAAACCCTAGGCTGACATGATAAGCTCCCAGAAAAAGCTAAAATTACGGTAAGTATGGTAACAATTTTCTGTATTCCTTGGGCTAACCATGTCTGCCTACGCAGAGGAAACCCTAGGCTGACATGATAAGCTCCCAGAAAAAGATAAAATTACGGTAAGTATAGTAACAATTTTCTGTATTCCTTGGGCTAACCATGTCTGCCTACGAAGAGGAAACCCTAGGCTGACATGATAAGCTCCCAGAAAAAGCTAAAATTACGGTAAGTATGGTAACAATTTTCTGTATTCCTTGGGCTAACCATGTTTGCCTACGAAGAGGAAACCCTAGGCTGACATGATAAGCTCCCAGAAAAAGATAAAATTACGGTAAGTATGGTAACAATTTTCTGTATTCCTTGGACTAACCATGTCTGCCTACGAAGAGGAAACCCTAGGCTGACATGATAAGCTCCCAGAAAAAGCTAAAATTACGGTAAGTATGGTAACAATTTTCTGTATTCCTTGGGCTAACCATGTCTGCCTATGAAGAGGAAACCCTAGGCTGACATGATAAGCTCCCAGAAAAAGCTAAAATTTCAGGTAAGTATGGTAACAATTTTCTGTATTCCTTGGGCTAACCATGCTTGCCTACGAAGAGGAAACCCTAGGCTGACATGATAAGCTCCCAGAAAAAGCTAAAATTACGGTAAGTATTGTAATAATTTTCTGTATTCCTTGGGCTAACCATGTCTGCCTACGAAGAGGAAACCCTAGGCTGACATGATAAGCTCCCAGAAAAAGATAAAATTACGGTAAGTATGGTAACAATTTTCTGTATTCCTTGGGCTAACCATGTCTGCCTACGAAGAGGAAACCCTAGGCTGACATGATAAGCTCCCAGAAAAAGCTAAAATTACGGTAAGTATTGTAAGAATTTTCCGTATTACTGTCTGCAATTACTTCAAAGACCACTGGGGGCGCTGGAGTGGTCTAGAAGGTCCAGAGGGAAACCCAAAACTGGACAGTGAGCAGAATCCCTCCAATGTCATGGGAAAATCTTCTCCACTTGTGCTATTTCTTACACACTACGGCTTCAGGAGTAGCTAGTTTGAATAGTAAAAAATTTGAAAAAAATAATAAACGCACATAATTTTTCCTGCAAAAAATATGTGAATTTACTATTTTTTTAAAAGGTGAACTTTGCTTTTAAAGAATTTTTTGATACTGAATAGATCTTTATTGGACACAAAATATGACGAAATATGAGTTTGATTTTCCTTCCTCACAAAATAACTGATCTGCCAAACTACATTACTCAATCAAACTTCGCAGGCCCATGAAAAAAAAACAATTTCCCAGAATATCACGTTGTAGTAAATTAACTAGACTGTATTAACTTGCTAAGATTGTAAGGTCTGCCCTGCTTTAATAAAACATACCTGAAACTGATGGATTTTTAGAGTAGGTTATTTATAATTGGAGGCCATTGCATAAAATGTGCATATGCTCCTTTAATTGTTTCATTTAGGAATAGTAAAACCTAACCGGGACTGTCACAGTATTACTGTTTAAAAACTTGTAACCACAATGAGAAATAAATTACTGTGAGAATGTTGAGGTCACATTTCTCCAGAGAGCGGCACGCTTTTTCCTTTCTATTAAAACATTTATTATATAACTTGTTTAGCTTTTGAATGTTAAAGACTATTATGAAGACGAAGTACTTGGACAAAGCTCATCAAAAAAGCATGGAGGAGATCACTGCATTAAAGGGAATTTCCTCTTAATTTGGGATGGCAGTTTAACAGCGGACTGACTTCTAAAGATCAGTGCTAAAGACTGGACTAAATTAACCCAAAGGGAATTTCTTTATCCGAGGCTATAAAAAAAAGGCAAGTGAATTCTATAAGAGTTACTTGCAGAAAACTCTGCTAAGTAATACTATATTTGCATTTAAACTGACCATCTAGTATTTCTTTTTTTTTTTTTTTTATATACATGTATATATTTTTTTATTAGATAAGAGAAAAAAAGGTTCATTATTTTTCTATATCATACACAGTATCTCACAAAAGTGAGTACACCCCTCACATTTTTGTAAATATTTTATTATATCTTTTCATGTGACAACACTGAAGAAATTACACTTTGCTACAATGTAAAGTAGTGAGTGTACAGCTTGTATAACAGTGTAAATTTGCTGTCCCCTCAAAATAACTCAACACACAGCCATTAATGTCTAAACTGCTGGCACCAAAAGTGAGTACACCCCTAAGTGAAAATGTCCAAATTGGGCCCAGAGTGTCAATATTTTATGTGGCCACCATTATTTTCCAGCACTGCCTTAACCCTCTTGGGCATGGAGTTCACCAGAGCTTCACAGGTTGCCACTGGAGTCCTCTTCCACTCCTCCATGACGACATCATGGAGCTGGTGGATGTTAGAGACCTCTCGCTCCTTCACCTTCTGTTTGAGGATGCCCCACAGAGGCTCAATAGGGTTTAGGTCTGGGGACATGCTTGGCCAGTCCATCACCTTTACCATCAGCTTCTTTAGCAAGGCAGTGGTCGTCTTGGAGGTGTGTTTGAGGTTGTTATCATGTTGGAATACTGTCCTGCGGGCCAGTCTCTGAAGGGAGGGGATCAGGCTGACCCCATTATCACTTCGAACTCAATGGTTGGGATTTGAACCCACAACCCTAGTGCAGCCATACATATATATGAATATATATATTATACAGTAAATATATATAAAACTTTTTTTTTTTTTTTTACTTTTACATACCACTGGCATTTGGCAATTCATAGGGACCCCATATATGCTGTTTTCTTTATATATATATATATATATATATATATATATATATATATAATATTAATATAATATTAGTTGTTTTCTAACAAAAAAAAAAAAACCTTTCATGTGACAACACTGGAGAATTTAGATTTTTCTACAATGTAAAGTAGTGAGTGTACAGCTTGTATAACAGTGTAAATTTTCTGTCCCCTCAAAATAACTCAACACACAGCCATTTATGTCTAAACCGCTGGCAACGAAAGTGAGTACACCCCTAAGTGAAAATGTCCAATATGTGCCCAAAGTGTCAATATTTTGTGTGGCCACCATTATTTTCCAGCACTGTCTTTACCCCCTTGGGCATGGAGTTCACCAGAGCTTCACAGGTTGCCACTGGAGTCCTCTTCCACTCCTCCATGATGACATCACAGAACTGGTGGATGTTAGAGACCTTGTGCTCCTCCGCCTTCCATTTCAGGATGCCCCACAGATGTTTAAAAGGGTTTAAGTCTGGAGACATGCTTGGCCAGTCCATCACCTTTACCCTCAGCTTCTTTAGCAAGGCAGTGGTCATCTTGGTGGTGTGTTTGGAATTGTTATCATGTTTGAGTACTACCCTGTGGCCCAGTCTTTTAAGGGATGGAATCATGCTCTGCTTCAGTATGTCACTCAACTTCTTTGGTCAACTATGGCGAGGCCTGTTCTGAGTGGAACCTGTCCTGTTAAAAAGCTGTATGGTCTAGGCCACCGTGTTGCAGCTCCATTTCAGGGTCTTGGCAATCTTCTTATAGCCTAGGCCATCTTTATGTAGAGCAATAATTCTAATGAATATATATGTGTGTGTTTGTGTGTGTATGTATATATACAGTCAGGTCCATAAATATTGGGATATCAACACAATTCTAATCTTTTTGGCTCTCTACACCACCACAATAAATTTTAAATGAAACAAACAAAACTGCAAACTTTCAGCTTTAATTTGAGGGTATTTACATCCAAAAATTCAGCAGTGGTACAATGTAGCATGACCGCGTAATTGTCATTCAGAGTGCGACAGCACTGAGAGCTAAAAATTG
This sequence comes from Pelophylax lessonae, assembly GCF_965119305.1. Classification (NCBI taxonomy): domain Eukaryota; kingdom Metazoa; phylum Chordata; class Amphibia; order Anura; family Ranidae; genus Pelophylax; species Pelophylax lessonae. The sequence continues at coordinate 31,368,736 of NC_138771.1, read as the reverse complement.
GCCTGGGCAGGAAGAGGATGTAAGTGGCCATTATTAAAAGTCCTCCTTGTTCCTCTCTAGGATGACAACCCCCCCCCCCCCCCCCCCCCTGTGCCATATACAGGACGGCACAGTGGTGTGATGGTTAGCACTTTCACCTAGCAGCAAGAGGGTCACTGGTTCAAATCCCAACCACGACACTACCTGCCTGGAGTTTGCATGTTCTCCCTGTGCCTGCGTGGGTTTCCTCCGGGTACTCCAGTTTCCTCCCACACTCCAAAGACATGCTGGTAGGTTAATTGGATCCTGTATAAAATTGGCCCTACTATGTATGTATGAATGTGAGTTAGGCACCTTAGATTGTAAGCTCCTTGAGGGCAGGGACTGATGTGAAAGTGTAATGTATATGGAAAGCACTGCGTAAATTGGCAGCGCTATATAAGTACCTGAAATATTGTGTAAATGGAGAGGACTGATGCCTAAACTTGGACCATTTAGGAAGACAATGGAGAGCAGACTGCTCCTCCTGAACAGTGACAGAACTGGTACTGTTCACAAAACTGAGGGGTCTATATAACTTTTCTAGGTTTGCCTTTCCACTCCTGATTCATTCATAATATTATTACAATACATAGCACATCCTATTTATATTGTAACATCTTACAATGCCTGTATATGCGTCTTTGCCTTTGGCGAATAAAAGCTGCACAACCTATACATTTTCTCTTTGGCTGTGAATAAACCGCAGTGTAGAGAAGATGCCCTTAGCAAATTGCAAGTGACCTCTTGCTAATCAGGTGCACATACAGAGGTGCGTCAGCATCACTTAATCTTTATAAATATTTTTGCAAAGCTTGCAAATCACACCAGACGTAGGTGACTTATTTAGTCTGCCTAGCATGACCATTGCAGCGCTGATAATTTAGGTTCACCTGCATGTTTTTTATTTTTTTTAATTCTATACACTTTTCTTCCATTGAATTTTAATCCAAGAGGCAGCTGCAGGTAGAAAATTCAAAGATATTGCCTGTTTTGGGTAGAATTCCTTACAAATGTTAAAATTATCAGTTAACACAGAACAGAAAATGATGATGGCCATGATTGTTACTGATTTAGGGTAAAATAAAACACAGAAGAACAATGATTTTACAGTAGATGATTAACAGTCTCAAAGACATATGAGATGTGTTTCAAGAAGTAATAGAAACAAAATAGAAACAAAAGTGTCAAAAGACATTGAAGCTAAAATCTGGCCTGGGTTTCCCCCACCAAATTTTTCCATCAACACCCCCACTGACCAAACCCACAATTAGATTTCCAAAAAAAAAAAAAACCTCAAAAATTAATTGTAGCGCCCTAGTGTAGAGTAGGCTGCTAGGTAAATTTAGTAATCAAAGGAAGTGGTTGATTAATTAGGGCTGCTCAGCGTCTAACAGACTGCGGTTTTGTTACTTCCCCCTGTCTTCTAGAGGATTCTAGAAGTAAGGTGTGAGGAAGAACAGAGCAAGCAGCCTGAATATTTATAGGATTCCAGCCAATCCCCAGGGAGGTGTGCCCACAATGTGGTGAGAGAGCTCATAAATCGTCAAAAGCCTGAGAAACAGCAGCAGAGTTCCTGGGTCCATTCCTGCTGGAGGAGACCCCTGTGCAGGGGGGTTTTCCACAGGGGCAGCTTTCTGGAAGGATCTGTGAGGAAGACACCGAGGTCCCAGCTAGGCTTAGCTGGAGGGCCTATGTGCAAGTGAAAAAGCAAGGATCAAGTGGGGTCTGGAGAAGCTCATTGGAGAGAGCCAGGAGGAAGTTGGTAAAGAGTTCAGCTGTTCTATGGTGATATGAGTCTACATCTCCCTTACCAGGAGCGCAGCGGATCGGGTGGGCGGTCCTGACGCACATCGGCGTCACGCTCTGCGTCGACGTGTGACGTCAACAGACGCCGCACACCGACGGTTGTTGTTCCATCCGGTGCATAAGAGGAAGTCCGCAGGACGGCATGGCGTCTGCCTCCGTTCTGCGGCTCCATGTCTGTGCACCTCGTGATGCTGGGCGCTTGATGGTCGGCGGGCCATGGTGATACTGAGTCACATTCTCTTCCTCCTTCTGGATTCATTCTTTTTCAGGTTATTTCAACTTACCTCTTATATTTTCTTCCCTCATCACCCCCTTCTCTCACTCAGTCACTATTTATATATATACTACTAAATTACTAAAAGTACACTTTTTATAATTTAGGCACAGTTGTTAGTCGGTTGCATCCGACTTCATTTTATCTCCCTCGTCTCATTTACAATTTTACTAGCCCACTTTTATATCACCTCATCTTTTCCTAACTAGCCCATCTTATCACATACCCACCCCCACTTCACCTCATTCATTATTTTCCCAGGTTTCACATTACTTTGTCATTTTTCCCCTACTATACATACTATCTAAGTAGCATCATGATCTCTATATAGCATATACTTACTTACTATTGCCATTATTTCTACTCATTCTATATAGATATACTCTGGCTACTCAGTAATACTTCTACCATACTTATGATCATTTCATTTTTTCTCAATAACTTATCTCCTTTTTACATCCCTATCCCCTCACTCCACCTCACTCATTTCTCTATGCCCACATCACCTTGTCACCTTCCCTTTACCATACACATCAGTTGAGTAACACTATGTTCTTTATATAATATACAATTACTTACTCTTATTATTATTGTTACTTACTCTACATAGATATACTCTGACTACTCTGCAATATTCCAATAAAATCTACTCATATCCTTTCCTGCATGTGACACTTTTGCCTCATCCGCAGGCCCCACGTGCCCTCAGCTCCCGGGGGAGACATCTGGGTCGACGCCCCCACCTCCAGGACCAGTTATTGTTGGAGCCACTGTGTAAGTTTTGGGACCATGGGGACCCATTCCCCTTTCTCCCCTCCTCCCCCAATTTTCAAACTACCATCCTATACAATGTACCTATACGTATATACTTATTTACTTTTATAGATATGGATCATACACCGACTCTGAAGAAGTGGCAAATGTAGTCCACGAAACGCGTCAGTCTATGGATGTTATGATGTCATTTTATTACTCTGTTACCATTGTCTCATTGTTTTGCTGGTTCTTTTGAGATTGTCTTTGTTGGGGTGAATTATTATTTATTTTATCATTCAATACCACATCATCCCAGTTTATACTTGTATTACATCATGTTTACCCTCATATGTATCAATAAATGCGATACAATTTTTTATCAAGTCATGTCTCTCATTCAAAGTCCCAACCTTTTTGTATTGTCTCAATTGATATTAGGGATGGAGGCGCACGGCTAATCCCACCGTGCGCTTCATTTAAAGTCCCGCCCTTCCACCCTTATATAACCCTTACCAGGAAGAGCCTGGTGGATATTAGCCGAAGGCAACCGATGATCCTGTGGCTAAGTGAGTGAGCAACCCTATTTCTGAGGCCTCTGAGGATGCACATTTGTGGGAAATGAGCTGGGCAGAGCTACGTGCGCCGCCAAATCATTTCATGGTGCGGCTGCGAGAGATGGAAGTGCACGGCAGGGTTTGCTTGTTTGCAGAGTTGTATAAAGTACTCAAAACCCATACTTAAGTAAAAGTACAAGTGCTCGATCAAAAAGTTACTTGAGTAGAAGTAGTAAAGTATTCAAAATTTTTTGTACTTAAGTATTGCAAGTATTTTTTTTTTTTTAATTTTGCTACTCAAGTACTGAAAGTAAAAGTACCAGTAGTTTTGAAAAAAAATTGCTTCTCAAGTACTGAAAGTAAAAGTACAAGTACTGTGTTATGTAGTTATTAAAGAAAGAAGTCAAAAGTTTGAACATCATATTGTTTTTTATTTTTTCAAATGCAGCTTTTATTTATACATACTGTAGCATTTATTTTAGTATGCGCTTATAATACACGTTTTGAGCTTCATGAAACCTGCCATCTACTGTTCTGGCAGTGGTAATTTGTATAATTGTAACTAGTAACTATGCAGCACAAAAAAAAAATATCGGAGTAGAAGTATTGAAATCATCGAAAAAATGTAGTGAAGTAAAAGTGGAAGTAGGAGAAAAAAATTCTACTATAGGAAAGTACAGATACCGCCTTTCCGTACTTAAGTACAATAGTGAAGTAGTTCTACTTAGTTACTATACATCTCTGCTTGTTTGTGAACTTGACTGATGCTTTTTACCACTCTGATGCTTGTGAGTTTTTATTCCAATAAATACAACACTATGAGTTATAAGATTAATCCATGGTCTATAGCCTGACTTCATTAGCACATGAGTGGATGACAGCCCCAAGTGGAAGCTATAAGGGAGTGTTTTCAGACCAGTGGTGACTGGTGTGAACAGTGGAGACGGAGACCAGTGTTAATAGTGACTGACACCTCGTTGTGGAATGGAGTGAGCTTTTGTGCTGCTTATAATTTGACAGCCTATCCGTCTGGTAAGTGTATATTTTCCTCGCTTGGTGGAAGAAATTCACAGCATTTCTGCTGTTCTTTGAATCACTTTAAAGATGACATGGAGGATGGATTTGCATTTCAATAATTACTGATGTTTTTGGACATTTTATTTGCTATAGTTCCACTTGGGATTTTTTCACCATTGCACTTATTATTGCAATTTATTTGTATATTCCATGCCATGGTGTATGACCAGTAACATGAAACGGTCTTCCACCACCTCTTCTTAGTAGCAGAGTTTGGCTGTTCCCCACCCTGTTTTAAGCCTCCTGCTGTACAAAGCTGTTTCTGTTTCAGTTAAGGCCCGTACACACGTACCGATCGTCGGCATACAAACGTCGGTGGACGAAGGATCTGCCGATTGTACGCGTGTTAGTATGGTGCCTCCGACAGATGTCTGCGCACAATCCGCGGACAAAAGTCTTTCGTGCAAACATGAAAATATTTGTATGCCGACACCAGAACGGACGATTGTTCGCCTGTCAGTACACAATTCGGCCGACAGACCGCAGATTTGCAAGACTGGGCATGCTCAGAAAATAGAAAACACAGGGAAAGTTAACCATTACATGACATCACTTCTGCAGTCGGCGGACAAAATTCTTGTGCTGTCCTTGTGCTGTCTTTGCACTTTTCAGCAGACACCGACATCCCGGGGAGAAAAGAGGAACATTTGTAAGCCGACCATCGGTACGTGTGTACGGGGCTTTAATGACTGGGTTTCGACCTACATATGAAACAGATGATAGTTAGCCCCTGCTTGGTATAATTGGTAATCATACACCTGACTCTAATCCTACAAAATTCCTGACTTTGTGTAAGTGTACAAAGTGTGCAATTGTAAAAATGTATGCTGGTTTGAAGCCAGAGGGTAGTCACAATATTGATTTGATTTCAATTTTTCTACTATATTCTTACTTTACAGCATTTCCTCACACTTGCCTAAAACTTTTGCACCATTATATATATATATATATATATATATATATATATATATACACAGTGCTTTGCGAAAGTATTCGGCCCCCTTGAACTTTTCGACCTTTTGCCACATTTCAGGCTTCGAACATAAAGATATAAAACTGTAATTTTTTGTGAAGAATCAACAACAAGTGGGACACAATCATGAAGTGGAACGAAATTTATTGGATATTTCAAACTTTGTTAACAAATAAAAAACTGATATAAACACATTTTTTTTTCATACAGATAATTACAAAAAACCTTGGAATACGGTAACTGTAAATGGAGAAATATATGCGGAAACTGTTTAGATGGAGATATATACACTCACCGGCCACTTTATTAGCTACACCTTGATAGTACTGGGTTGGACCCCCTTTTGTCTTCAGAACTGCCTTCATTCTTCGTGGCATAGATTCAACAAGGTGTTGAAAACATTCCTCAGAGTTTTTCGTCCATAGTGACATGATAGCATCACACAGTGGCTGCAGATTTGTCAGCTGCCCATCCATGATGCTAATCCCCCATTCCACCACATCCCAAAGAAGCTCTATTGGACTGAGATTTGGTGACTGTGGAGACCATTGGAGTACGGGGCCCTTAATTGTCATGTCCAAGAAACCAGTGGTGAGATGATTTGAGTTTTGTGACATGGTGCATTATCCTGCTGGAAGGAGCCATCAGAAGATGGGGACGCTGCAGTCATAAAGGGATGGACATGGTCAGTAACAATACTCAGGTAGGCCGTGGCGTTTATATGATGCTCAATTGGTAACAAGGAGCCCAAAGTGTGCCAAAAAAATAACTCCCACGCGATTACGCCACCACCACCAGCCTGATCTGTTTATACAAGGCAGGATGGATCCTTGCCTTCATGTTGTTTACACCAAATTCGGACCCTACCATCTGACTGTCACAGCTGCAATCGAGACCAGGCAACATTTTTCCAATCTTTTATTGTCCAATTTTGGTGAGCCTGTGCGAATTGTAGCCTCAGTTTCCTGTTTTTAGTTGGCAGGAATGGCACCCGGTGTGGTCTTCTGCTGATGTAGCCCATGTGCTTCAAAGCTCGATGTGCTGTGCATTCAGAGATGGTATTCTGCATACCTTGGTTGTAATGAGTTGTTTTATGAGTTACCATTGCCTTTCTATCATCTCAAACCAGTCTGCCCATTCCTCTCTGACCTCTGACATCAACAAGGCATTTTCCTCCACACAACTACCACTTACTGGATATTTTCTCTTTTTCGGACCATTCTCTGTAAATCCTAGAGATGGTTGTGTGTGAAACTCTCAGTAGATCAGCAGTTCATGAAATACTCATACGAAACCCGCCTGGCACCAACAACCATGCCACGTTCAAAGTTACTTAAATCCCCTTTCTTCCCCATTCTAATGCTCGATTTAAACTTCAGCAAGTCATCTTCACCACATCTAGATGCCTAATGCATTGAGTTACTGCCATGTGATTGGCTACTTAGCAATTTGTGTTACCAAGCAATTGGACAGGTGTACCCAATAAAGTGGCCGGTTAGTGTATACCGTATTTATCGGCATATAACACGCACTTTTTCCTCCTAAAAATGGAGGAAAAAGTAGCAGTGCGTGTTATACGCCGATATGAAAAAAAAAAAAGTCCAGGAAGCAGCGCCGTGAGGTAGAAGGGGGCGGGCGGGGCCGAGGAGAAGGAAGGACGCACTGTCATCGGAAGTCCCGCCTCCTATGCCGACGTCTATCATAGGCGCCAGGACTTCCGATGACCGCGCGTGCGTCCTTCCGTCTCCTCGGCCCCGCCCGCCCCTTCTACCTCACGGCACTGCTTCCTGGACTTTCAAAAAAGTGATTCACATAGTGTAATTGGCGCTGGCGAGGCTGCAATTATGGGCATAGCACTGGCGAGGCTGCAACTATGGGCATAGCGCTGGCGAGGCTGCAATTACGGGCATAGCGCTGGCGAGGCTGCAACTATGGGCATAGTGCTGGTGAGGCTGCAACTATGGGCACAGCGATGGCGAGGCTGCAAGTATGGGCACAGCGATGGCGAGGCTGCAAGTATGGGCACAGCGCTGGCGAGGCTGCAAGTATGGGCACTGCACTGGCGAGGCTGCAACTATGGGCACTGCACTGGCGAGGCTGCAAGTATGGGCACTGCGCTGGCAAGGCTGCAACTATGGGCACTGCACTGGCGAGGCTGCAAGTATGGGCACTGCGCTGGCAAGGCTGCAATGATGGATACTGTGCTGGCGAGGCTGCAATGATGGACACTGCGCTGGCAAGGCTGCATTTGTGGGCACTGCGCTGATGAGAAGGCTGAATTCATGGGCACCGCGCTGATGAGGAGGCTGCATTTGTGGGCACTGCGCTGATGAGAAGGCTGAATTTGTGGGCACTGGTGAGACTGCATTTGATTTAAAAAAATGTTCTGAGTTCAAAGCTGTTTATTTTAAATTTCAGGTTTTTTCCTGTAAGTTCTCTCCTAAAATTTAGGTGCATGTTATACACCGGCGCGTGTTATACGCCGATAAATACGGTATATATAATCAGGCTTCGGGCTTTTGTATTCCAAGGTTTCTTGTAATTATTTGTATGTAATATATACATTTTTTTAAATGTATGTATTTATTTATTTATATTTTTACATACAGATAACCTGGTTTAGGCTTTTGTATTTCTAAGGTTTCTTGTCATTATCTGTCTATAAAAAATAAAATTTAAGTTTTATATAGTATGTATAAAAATGTATATATATATATATATATATATATATATATATATATATATATATATTTATACAGACATAGAAAAAAATATATATATTTTTTTTACATACAGATAATTACGCTTGTACACGTTAACATTTTTTTTTAGAGATGCCCCCCGTAAGTCATTAAATGACTTAAATGCATATACAGTATGATTTGTAGTCACATTTTTTTTCCAAACGCTTATTGCGCTTGCATTTCATTAGGAGTGCACATGCATGCTGAAAGCAGCCTTCAAAATATTAAGTGCATTGTAAACGAGAAGTGAGTACGGCACCATAAAATTGACTTTAATTTACCCAGTGCTCACATCTCTTGAAAGGCTGTGCTAAATTCACCTAACAAAGTGGTCCAGGAGGAAAAAAAAAAAAAAAAGATGTAAGAAAAAGAGAAAAGAAAAGGAAGGATTAAATGCCGTATAGCTATGCACCGATTCATCACCTTTGAATGTTTTATTGTGAAAGACGAACAAAACATATAGTAAGTGCCGGCAAAGCTCTGCAGTTTTTATTTGTTAATGGCCAAGTCTATCCAGAAGTGCCCCTCGGTTAATCAGTCTTCTCTTGTCCCTGTCTTAGGAGAAGTGCAAGTGAAGCTGTAGAGCCAGCTGAGTGAAGATATTTGATGTCACCATTCATCTGGCAGGCCAAAGTGCTAGGACAAACCAAGAAATGTGAGGGTGAATGTTCGCGTGGCAATGGATGAAGCATTGGTCAGGTCACTATGACAGATTGTAACACTTAGGAGGTATGAGCTTGATTAATATGGCTTCTTATCAATGACAGGGAGAGACAGAAGAGTTATGTATGTGCAAAGGTGACTCTCCTGGAATTCGGATAGAACACAACAAAGTTGAGCATTTCTAAACATTTGGCTGTTGTGTAGTTGAAGGGCTTCTATTTTTTTTTTTTTTTTTATTTTTTTTTATACATTTTTATTTTAGTTGTTAAAAACCTGTTTCCTTTTTAATTGAATAGTTCTTGTGTTCCACTTTAGAATATTTTTTTCTGCTGCTTAAAAATTCTTGCTTTCTATGTGATATACTAGGTGTGGAGTTAAATTCATGGCAAGCCTTACCAGCATGATATGGCATTGATTTAGCCTATTCAACAACCAGTGCAAAGAGCCATCATGGAGTACAACCAATGAAAGCAGACCTTCAACCACCTTGCAAAGTTCTCCCCACTCGACCCCTGCTCCCCAACTCTACACAAATAGGGTAGTTTTTTTTTTTCTTTTTCTTCTTTACCTTTGTGTTCTTCATAAAAGTGTGGCCCGTCCCTCTGTGCACGTTGTTCGCCTAGACCAGTGGTCTTCAACCCTGGCCTACAGGGCCCACTAACAGGCCAGATTTTAGGTATTACCTTGGGGAGATGCAGACTAGAGTACTGCAATCACTGAGCAGCAAATTATATCACTTGGGATGTATTTCAGTTATTTTGCAAACCTGGCCTGTTAGTGGGCCCTGTAGGCCAGGGTTGAGGACCACTGGCCTAGACCAATAACGTGCATATCCCTTGCTGAGCCACCTGGGATATGCACATCACATATCCAAGGAGGCCTTTAGGTTTTCATTCAGCTAGTAGGAGGGGGGCAGGCCTAGTGGTGTGTCATCCCGAACCCTGAGGAGCAGACAGACTTCTCAATGATGTCACGGGTAAGATGGCGCGGGACCGAGCTGTGTCTGGTCACAGAAGGTTGTCAGCGGGACAATGCTGGATCCGGTGGCTGGGAGAGTATTCATACTGTACTTAGAACACCACCAGGTAAGCAACTGTATAGAAAAAAGGGGGGGGGGGTAAACTGAAGTTCCTCTTTAATTCTTAAGTTGTGCTGCATAGTGGCTAAGTGGTTAGCACTTACCGCTAGCAGCACTGGGGTCATCATTTCAAATCCCAACCACACCTAGACAGGAGTGTCTTTTCACGAGAAGGGTTGAAGAAAATCGCCATGCAAGTTCACTCCAGTTAGCTAAAGAAGTAGGAAGCCAAACTGGGGTGTTTCCCATGACACAATACGGCGTACGCTGCAGAAGAATAGCATGCATGGGTTTTTGTTCATGAAGGAAGCCTCTTCTAAAGCCCATGCACAAAAAAGCCCGCCTAGAATTTGCCAGGGCCTATGCTGAAAAATAAGAAGACTAATGGGACTCTGTACTCCGGAGTGATGAGACCAAGATAAATGTTTCTGGAACTGATGGCTTCGCAAAGTTGAGGAGTACAAAGCAAAATCTACAGAGAAACATGGTGGTTTCAGTGTCCTTCTGTGGGGCTGCATGGGTGCTGCTGGTGTCAGGGATCTGCATTTCATTGATGGTATCATGATGAATTCACAGATATACTGCTCTATAGTGAAAGAGAAGATGCTACCATCACTCCATGCCCTTGGTCTTCCTGCACTTTTCCAACATGACGATGGTCCAAAATGCACATCCAAGGCAACTGTTGCATATCTGAAGAAAAACAGGGTGAAAGTGATTCAGTGGCCAAGTAGGTCTCCTAATCTGAACCACCTATGGGGAGTTCTGAAGAGACAAGTTGAGCATCACTCTCCATCCAGTATCCAGGCTCTAAAATAGGTCATTCATGAAGAATGGAAAAAGAAAAATGTTGCAATATGTTGCCAACTTGTTCACTCCATGCCTAGAAGACTTGGAGCTGTCCTTACAAATCATGGAGGTCATACAAAATACTAGATGTCGTAGTTTTTGTTGTGGGGTGTATTCATTTTTGCATGAAATAATTTGAGCAAAACTGAAGATTTTGTAATCCAAGTTATATTATTGGCCTTACTTTCATGTAATGAGCTAAACAAATGTTCTATAAAACTCAGTTTTTTCAAACTTTTGGAAATTTTGCTTGTGTTCATTGAGATATTGAATAAAATATAACTTTTCAAAAGAGGTTTACTCATTTATTCACTGTAGACACACACAATTGCTACACGAGACCTTTCCTTTTCAAGCTGCAGCCACTGTAACTTTCTGTAAAATCCAATGCAGTATGCCAACCTGGAGGCCTTCTATACACAGATGGTGTACAGAACACCCCCAAAAATGGAATTTCCTGCTTGTGTAATTAGCTCACCGATTTTCCCAGAAGTCTGCACGAAGATACAAGTCAGATTTTAGGCATCCCCTGCAACCAAAGTTTAATTTGTTGTGGGACACTCCCAAAGCCCTAAATACTTCTAAAGGGATGCTGACCCAGCAGCTTTCCTCAATAGAACACTGCAAGTACATCAGCTAATTGATATTGGAAAAGCTACACCCTTTCAGATTAACTTTGCACATTGGCAAAACCCAACAAACATCTTTTTCTTCAGAGCAGAAACAGGTAGAAATCTGGGGAGGATTCCCACCCGATTTAGAGGGAACCATGCAATTTTTTCCTAAAGGGCCAATGCACCATTTTAAAAAAAGGTTTTGTGTTCCCCTTACAATTCATACAAGTCTCTTATGCAGACATGCACCCTGGGTGGCCAGAAAGTTGAAGGAAGGCAGCAAGGGTGTGGCACCCCTCAATCCAGACCAGGCCACATGCCTTCAACATTGGAAGGATACTTTGCAAGATAGTGGGGGCTACATCCAGTCCCCCAAAAGGGATATGGGGGTCTGCAGGAGGAACTTATCAAAATCTGGACTCCCCTTTAGTATAAGGGGCCCCCCATATATCTACATCAACAGGTGAACGAGTATGAGGTACATAGTACCCTTTGTTACTCATTCACAAAAAAAAATTAAAAAGTTAATAAAAATATGCACACCATGAAAGTCCTTTATTTTTTATTTTTATATATAAATTAAAAAATAATCAATGTCAACCAATGTAAATTCAATATCAATCGGGTCGTTCTTCGATGTGCAATCACACTGTCAATTATGATGCTCGAAGATGCTGATGTATTGACATGAGGGCCCGCTGCTCAACAATGTTTACCCATCACAATACCACTGAAAAATGACAGATCCCTTGCAGGCTCATATTTGGTCAATGAAGTCACCCAGGATACCTGGTTGGATTGTTTTCAAACACCTGTCAGCAGGGGATCTATCATTCAGTTAGTGCTACCACTGCAAACTGACATACATCCAGATATGATCACATGTGGCCAGTTTATTCACACTGAGCTGTAAACAAGTTGAGTTCAGGTCAAACACCCTCTAGCCTATATCAGTCAATCACATTCACCCTATAACAGTTTAGAGAAAGCAATGAAACTTCATCACTGATAGTTAACTATAGAGCAAGGGCGTCCAAACTTCTGTTTATCAGGACCACATCGTATATTTTACAAATATCCGCGGACCAAAAAAAAATTTGTTTAACCACTTGCCTTTCTCCCCAGAACAGTTTTACTGCTACAGGGTGGCAGCTGTGCGCTGAATCACACACACACACACACGCACACACATATATATATATATACCATGATTCTGGACTTCCGCCTGCAGGGGGCGCGCGTTACTGTTGTGCCACTTCTGCTATGATAATTCACAAGTACATCTGGCTCCCCATTGAAGTACCCCCTTACATTAGGGCTCCCCTTAGCGTTTGTCCTTTCATTTGGGTCTCTATCAGAGTTCCCCCTTACTTCAGTGTTTCCATCAGTGCCCCCCTTACATCGGTATTTTGCTTTGCATCTTTTAAAGGTTCCTCTCTCTCTCTCCCCCCCCCCCTACTTCCTGTAGCATAATTTCCTGTCCAGAGCTCATAAACCAGTCCAACAAGTTCATTAGCTATGAATAGGAGAAGCCTAGCTTCTAAAAACAATGCTCTAGGGAAAATGAATGTAACTAAAATGCACCATTCTTAAATTTATGCTATAAAAATCACTAAAATAGCCATAGCAACACATTCCACCTCTTGATTTTTATAGCATAATATGGGAAAAATTGGAAACGTAGACATTTTTAGCAGGTCTATAAACTTTTGTCTAGAAAAAGGTGAACTGAACTAAACTAAACCCCCCTCAATATTTTAAATGGGAAGAAAAAATTCCCCTTTGACCCCCGTATGTTCTGGGTGATCAGATCTTGTCCCTGGACAAACTGCAATGTTCCTTTCAGCTGAGTTAGCAATGTCCATGGCAGTCTGTGTAACATACATGGAAGGAAAATTCCAGACGAAAGCCCATTGTCCTCCTAGTCATAAAGAAACGCTCAGATAAAGAAACCCCCAGTTGTTTTGCTTTTCATCTTTTAAAGGTTATTTTTCCTCCCCCTACTTTCGTGTTGCATCACTTCCTGTCCTGAGCTCATGAACCAGTGCAACAAATTCATTAGCATATGGATAGGGAAAACCTAGCTTCTAAAAACAATACATGCAACTAAAATCCATCATTCTTATAGTTATGCCATAAAAAACATGAAAGTCCCCATAAGAGGCCACGCTTACACTAGAGTCCCCCACCAGAGTCCCTTCTTATATCAATGTCCCATCAGAGTCCACCCTTTCATTAGGGTCCCCATTATAGTCCTTCCTTATATCATGGTCCCCATCAGTGTCCCCCCTTACATTAGAGTCCCCATCAGAGTCCCCCCCATAAGAACCCCCCTTATTTCAGGGTCTCCCCCATACATCAGTGTCCCCATCAGAGTTACAATTACATCACTTTACTGTAGGGGGAGGGGAAGAAGCAGAGTCTGTCTACATCAACTGTTGGAGTGAAGGGATCTAAACTGTGCACATCAGCTGTGGGCTGGATAAAACCTTGTAGTGGTCATCAGGGCCATGGGCTGAAGTTTGAAGACCTCTGCTCTGCTATAGAGAATTGCACTTTGTAAATTGAATGTAACTATTCAATACCTGATACTTCTTACTACTTATCGTATCATACGGAGGCAATGCGATTGATTTACCTAAACTGGAGAGTGCAAAATCTGGTGCAGCTGCGCATGGCAGCCAACCAGCTTCTAACTTCAGCTTGTTCAATTAGGCTTTGACAAAAACAAATCTGGAAGCTGATTGTTTTATATGCACAGCTGCACCAGATTTTACACACTCCAGTTTTAGCAAATCAACCCCAATATGCTGTGTAGCACCCTTCTACTGTAGATAGGTGCTAGGATCTAGATAGTTTATTATAGTGTGGTCTACAGCTTGTCTGCCTAACAGAGAAGCTTCAATTGTTTAGTGAAGGCATTATTTGTGACTCACAGTGCTGCTGCTGCTATGATTGGCTCCTCTGTGTCTAGGCAGCCTTAGAAGGTTCTGGGTGAACAGGAGTGATCCATGCATATCAGCAGCATGACTATGAATGCCCTCCCAGCCAATTCCAGGGAATGTTGCCCCTAAGCATGCTGGGTGCTAGTATGTACAGTATATTTAGTGAGCACATGGGATCTGGGTCTTCCTCCTGAGAGTAGAGGTCTGGGAAGGTGGCCTGTCACCTCTCCCCAGCACAGGCTGCCATGCGGCCTCAGGTGGGTGACCTGAGGGCCTGAACAGTGAATACTGAAACCCAGGGATCTCCGGAGAGCTGACTGAGGATGGATTCTGTCTGGTATCATAGGGGAAGGTTGCCTGCGACCAGGGCCTTGTGAGAACAGACCCCCTAAAGGGATCCTAGAGACTGGTGTTGCTGAATCCGCCTCTGGGTGCTAGAAGTCAGCTGCTGGCTTGAGGCTAAATGGGGTCACCAGCTTGTGTCTTAAAGAACAGGGTCTACTTTTATTAGAAATAGACTTTGCTCCTTCTGTACAGTCTGCTACACAGTTCTAACGAGAAAGCTATCCTCAAATTTTAATAGTTCAAATGGAGTATCCCACTATACCCCTTTCTCCTATCCAAGTTCCTAAACTAAAATAAAGCAAAAAAAAAACAAAACACCCAACTCTCTACGTTGGTCATCTTAGTAACGAGTGGAAGTTGTGCACATGGCTATGGGACATACTATGTTAATTTTCAACTGTAACTCTACCCCCATAGTATTTCCCTGGCAATGGGAAATGCTACAGGGGTGGCACTACAGTTGTAAATCAACTTCTTTTCTGCAGCAAAATCAAACCAAAGCACCAAGTCTATCTACTATTTACTGATAAAGTCTGGGCCCCCTTCTCAACCCCCTTGAGGGAAATCCAGGCTAAAGACACCCCATGCTTCAAGTGCCATGAACCTTGGCATGCATTGTTATGAACACCATCTCATTATATACATCTCATTATATATAGGATATCCTGGAAATGAAACTGGAAAGCCCTCTGGAAAATTTTGTGAAAAAGGCATGCCAAGAAATTCTCAATAAAAAAGAAAAATGGCGTGAGAAAACGATGCACTTCCTTGACACCGAAAGAGTTAAAATAGCGGTGCTTTAATAAGTTTGCAGAAATTACTACTTGTGGTTTTGGTAACAGATGTGTGTAACGGTAAATACTGCAAAGCTTTTGTATGACACAGATTGAAAATGGAGACCCGCTTTTTTTTTTTCTTTTTCCTTGACAGTAAATCTATCATCACCATTTAAATAGAATAAAACTGTTTGGTGAGAAGGAAGGATCATTTGAAAACTGCTAGAATGTGTCAGACACATGCAGAGTTAGTATCTGTGAGCTGTGATCACCGCAATACTCACATCATCTCGGAAGATTCTGATCCTGAGCAGATGAGTTCTGCACCTGCAAAACCTTACTTTCCAGGACACATAAAGCGTTCCTTACTAGACAATAAGAAACACAATGCTCGTTGCTGTTTTCTCATGAGATTGAAATCATAAAGGCCTTTATCCTTTAGTTTCCAAATAGACAATTGCTGGTACTATCTGTAAATTAATCTTTAGTCCATCATTCATGAGCAATGAATAGCAGAAATTAGACTTAGTCAATGTCCCTGCAATGGTTACGGCTGCCAAGTCAAAGATGTGCCACACTGTAGCATCTGGATATATGATGTTCCATGATCCAACAGTACGTGTGTGCAGGCTCTGCTGCACCCAAGTGTATGTGTCAACCCCGGGCAGAGTGCTGAATAGGTGACGGGCAGCAGATGGCATGATTTTGGCTCTATGCAAGTCTCACAGTAATTGCACAATTATTAATAGAGAGTTCATTAGCATTTTTCCTCTAAATGAGAGGTGGCTTGTGTCAACTACTATGGTTTTGTCATTAAAAAAGTACAGTAACTTTCCACTAAATACGACGGCTGTACCAAAAGTAATGTAAAAGTGGGCATAACTTTTTTTTATTAAAGCGAAGCTCCAGTAATTTTTTTTTTTTTAAAGCACTCCCATGATGGTCATCGCTTATGCCATGCAAATTGGCAAGAGCTGCATATGTCATTGTTTGTGTTCCATGTAAATCCAATGATACTCACTGTCCCTTTTTGAGCCTGGAAGGTTCCATCTTCAGCGTGGGCATCTGAAAAGTTAAATGACCCAAGCACTCACTCTGTCGGGAATGGTTGGTGTGCCGCTTTCCTCGGATGGGGAAATTGCAAAGATTAAAAACATAAAAGAAAGGAGGCGCAAGCACCTAGTGCATTACCCTTAGACACCTTCAAATTTATTGGATGCCAAAAAACACACTTACAAACAAGAAGGTATAAAATCACATAAAACAATTTCGCCTCATGGGGAAAAGACATATCCCTGTGCTTATGACACTGACGCGTTTCGGGAGAGCTCAGAGGAAGGGAGCGTGTCCCCCAAAATGCGTCAGCTGTCCTAAGCACTTATAGCAGGACTGCTATATTGCGGCGGACATAACACTTTTTGGGAACCAGTGACACTAATACAGTGATCAGTGCGAAAAATATCCACTGGCATTGGCTTGGAAGCAATAATATAAAAATACTGTGCTGGACTTGGAATGATTAAATATAGGAAGCAGCTGACACAAAATATTAGAATGTATACAAAAGATAAAAAGAAAATAAATAAAAAGTAGTCTCTCCAAACTCCTCATCAAAGGAAAGAGGAAGCTCCTTGAATCATACATAGAGGAAACCACCACCAACACCCAACAATACAGCCTCTTACCAAATGGCATAGACCTCCATTACAAAGGTCTATGCAGGCAGATCAACAGGTGATTTATTCAGTGTCAGCAGTGTTGGATTCCAACAGCCTCCAGCATAGGTCTCTCCTCAGTGACTCAAGCAGATACCCTTCACCCAGGTTCTGCCCACAACGAGATCTCATTAGAAGGATTATGATGTCACCCTCTGCAGTACAAAAGCTGGAGACAACGGTTCCAATTTATTTTCCTACTTCATCCAAAACTGAATAGGATGGAGAATATTTCCCAATATAGTCAACTATTTTGTCTAGTTGACTTTGGCAGTGCAGTCAGCTGTGAGCGGGTATGTCACCCAGGATTGTCAATCAGGCAGGTTGAGAGGCTCCAGGAGGACTGTTTTATTTGGAGGAAACTGGCTTTTAAGTTTCCACATTGTTTTGTAAAGTCCAGTTGGGGACCTGGAGCCTGGAGATTTCGCAAAGACCTGGGTGGGAGAAAATCTCCAATCCTGGGACCAGGATTTAGGACTAGCTAGGACACTGATGGTTCAGGTGTGGCTGTGCCTTTTAGGAAAGACAGGACCAAGGTTCTGGGCTTCACCCGACTGGACAGGAGGTCTGGCCCAGGAGTCAGTAGGGCTCCACGTGGGAGTTAGTGCAGCATGAGGCTGCTATCTGCCTGCACCCTGTTGGGTGAGCTAACAGTCTGTAGGAGACAGACAAGGGCCTGAAGTGTAAGGCCAGAGCAGCAGTGCTCCAAGTGAGAGTCAAGGCTGAAAGGCGTTTGTGTTGATGAGCAAAGGAATGCTGAAAATCCCTGCGATGGAAACACTTGTTATGTGTACTGAACTTTCTTTTAATAAACATGGGCGAAAAAAACGCCCTTAAAAAGAAACGGCGAGTGGCGGTGTCCTTAAAGCTCTACACTTGATGCGAGTCCCTGCAACACCTTAAGGACATATCCCCCCTATAGCTTTCTGACACTGGGTGTTCTATTGTTTCTAATTCATGTTTAGTCCATACTTGGACCATTGTTTGCCTACACTTTACCTTATACCTTCAAATATAATTGTCTAATAGAGTAAAACTATTGAAGTTAAAGGTTGGTCGTGTTGTCTTCCCCTACGGCACAGTTTGCTCCCATATGGGATGCCTGGGGATGATAGACAATTATTCCTACCTTATATTTAGCCTTCAAAATAGATTACATTATTCATGCATGTCTATTATCATTGTTTTGTCATTTGTACTCATTCATGCCTATACTCTGTGTCCCAAGGTATGGTAAATATTGTTCATCTTCTTTTATTGTTCTTTCTGAAAACTTCAATAAAACTCTTGAACAAGAAAAACACATTTGTTCAGCAAATGAAGCCTATTAAAACAGAAACAGATAAGCAGAAGGATGTGTAGTTTGTTTGCTCAGCATGTATTTAGATATTTTCATGTCATTATTTACTAAATATTTACATAATATACAATTTTTAATGTGGTATTTGCTCACTAACTAATCTTATATTGTCTATATCAGCCTTTCTCAAACTTTTCAACACAGAGGAACCCTTGAAATAAATTTCTGGTCTCGGGGAACCCCTGCAAAATATTAAAAATCTACAACTCCTGATACATTAGTGTGACAGTCAGTGGGAAGAATGCTCCTTACTCTTGTCATCATTGGCAAGAATTACCCCCTTACAGATATCTAAAAGGAACAATGGTGTCATTGGGAACTTATCTGAGAGGCAGAAATTGCCCATTGCTCAAGGAACCCCTAACAACCTCAGAAGGAACCCTAGGGTTCCACAGAAACCTGGCTGAGAACCCCTGGTCTATATAATGGCAAAGTATTATGTTTGAAATAAAAGTGTTAAAATAATGTAACAACTTCTAGCAGGATGGACATCAATATTGTTTAAAGCTTTACACAAAACTTTTTTTTATAGAGTGGGGAAGGTTTAAATCTTTAGTCCTAATGATTGAAGATGGTAGTCTAGTTTGTATTTTTGAGGGTCCCTATTGCAATACTTACAAAATAAAAGAGGTTTCAGAGAAACCTGAAGGGCACCCTGGTGTGCTGGGCATCCTGGATGAAAATGGCTGTCCTACACTTCCTCCAGAGGTTGCTAGGGGTTCCTTGAACAGTGAGCAATTTCTGCCTCTCGGATAAGTTTCCACTGACACCATTGATCATTTTAGCTATTGCAAGAGGGTAATTCTTCCTAATGGCCACAAGTGTAAGGAGCATTCTTCCCACTGACCATCACACTAACGTATCATGAGTTGTAGATACAGATTATTATAGCAGAGGTTCCCTGAGCCCAGAAAATTATTTCAAGAGTTCTTCTGTTGAAAAGATTGAGAAAGGCTGCTCTATAGGAACTCTTCTACTTTTTCATTGCAGGTAAGTAATGGATTTCAAGCAGAAGCAGCGTGTAGTCATTAAGTTATTGATGAAGGAGGGGTGCAGGCTGTCCAACAGTCACAAAAGTCTACAGAATGTTTAAGGAGATGACACCATTGAGAAGAGCAAAGTGATTGGCGACTCTTATCAATGGTCTCATCTCTGTAAACACTCTGTAGCCTTCTGTGGATGTTGGATATATACACCCATCCTTCATCAAGAATTTAATAATGGTATGTTGCTTCTGCTTGGAATCCATCATTTACCTGCTTCAAAAAAAAAAAGAGGAAGAGCTACTATAGAAGAAGAGCTACTCTACCAATAAGTGGAATTTTAATGTAATATAATAAAAAAGTTAGGCTCACATTTGCATTACAGCACTCGTAATTTATGTTGAGAACTAATATATTCTTTTTTGATTACTAAATTGTTTTATTAAATAAACTTAAATGAATGTATTACCTTTTCTGTGGTGCAATTTAATATATTAAAATTATTTTTTTTCCCACCTGTCCCTCCCACCCCCTCTGACTAATCTTACATTTTTCTCCCCTTACCTTATGAAGCCAGAAATATTTACGGTACCTATTTACCCCCTCCTGGTCACTGCCATCATTGATTCCAGGTTTGAGGGACTGGAAATCCAGAGGTGCAGGTGGAGCCCGAGATCACCAGTCTCCCCCTGTCCCCCTGTGATGATTTTGCCAACTTCTGGATTCTGAGAGGGCCAGGCAGCTGGAAATCCGATAGGAAGTGTTCATGTCATTCAGGCACTGAAGGACCCAATGGGAAATTAACAGAAGAGAAGACTTGGGGCTCTAGCTTCACATAACTGTTGGTTACGTTAGGTAAACCCTGGCATTTAGATAGCTTTTATTTATTTATGTAAAATCTTTATCCCAAAAGGAAAAAAAAAGACTGCTTGTTGTAACTGATTACAAAGCTTGAGCTGGAGTTTGGCTTCAATTTATTAGTGGTTTTATATCTGCTAGTAAATTTAACACTACTCTCCCCCCCAGACTGATAATGCTGCTATCGAAAGGTGCCCCCTGTGCTCCTCCATTCAGAGTTGGAGTACTCTAATACAGGGGGTATGTTACTGGCCAGATCACCAGGTGACAACAGAGGGGAAAAAGCCTAATCAAGAAAAAAAATGCAACCACCACATCTAATGATTGTTAAGCTGCGATTTATTACATTTTTGGTTTTTGCGTTTAATATTTCTTTAAGATCTCATTAAACCCAAATTGTTATAAACTGTCAATACATTACGTTGTGTCCATACTCACTGTGCCATTAGAGAATTTTTCTTCTATGGACTGCAAAAAAAACTGGTGGATCCTGCAGTTCACTGTCCCTCCCTCCTTGTCTGTGTCACCGCTGCAGCCTGAGATTGTGTAGTGCAGCCGTTACCACATCTACTGAGCATGCTCCAATTTCAGTTCTCTTCTAAGATGTTCATTTCCTTCTTTGTCTTATCTTTGCAGCCCATGTAACTATATAGTCAAGCATGTGAGCAAAAACACAGTTGTAAATACCTCCTCACACTCTCCTCCTCCATGTCATCGTATTTCTAAAGCTTCACCGCATTCACTAAGCTCTGGGGAAAATGAGTGCAACTGCAGTTGTAAAGTGCACACTCTATTTTTAGTAAATCAAGCCCAAAAACAAAACCTTCAGTTTACTTTGTTCTTTTAACCACACAAAAAATACTCTCCTGACACTAATATGGCAGCATATTGGACATGTGGCAGTATACTGCCATGGATTTGCCCTAGTAAAGGAAAATGAAGGTAAGTATTTGATACAATGTTTTGTTTTCCTAGTAAAAATTCATGACGACATACTGCCACAAGTATGCCACCATGGATTGGCACCAAGTATATGTATGGTAAATAATTGATACAATTTTCTGTTTTCCTTTTTTCCTTTTAGATAGGACCTACAATGCGTCATGCCTACCCCAAGCATTGATGATCAGGCACTATAGCTGGCTCTATGTTCTTCACTTATAGCAGCCACCGTTACCATAGGGCAAGCAAGCCTGCTGAAACTCCTTTGGCCCCACCCCCCAATGCTATAGTGCTTGGCTACCGCTCCAGGGCAGGCGCGAGCTAAGCACAGCAAACAGGTACTTGTGGTTGGCTGACAGGCAGAGTGGTCAAATGGCAGTCCATGTTTAGGGCAGGCAATGTTCACTGAGTAGTCAGGATCAAATCTATGGTAAAAAGGAAGGAAAACTTCAGGAAGTAATCCAAAATTCAATCTGAGGCCAATAACAGCAAAATCCAAACTAGCAGACAGGGCGGAGATTAGACAGAGGCAAAGGTTAAAGTACGGGAACAAGGCAGGGAGCTTGAGGTACATATTGAAATTACTAAGGGCTTGGCAAGTTTAAAACAGGTTTGGTCTTCACCCAGAGGCTGTGTATACATAAATGACTCTGCAGGTGGCCAGTCAGGGAGACTGCTGCTAGGCCAAAGCCAGGATGCTGGAATAGGGTCAGCAGATGCCAAGGAACAGGAGCATTACATGTTCCTAACACAATGTAGGTAGGACCTCTGAATTGTATATAGGAAATCTGAATTGTAGGTAGGACCACTGAAATTTTAAGTGCACAACCTAGCTTGCAAAGATCCTGACCCAAACCCAAAATTTTGGGCCAAATCATTAAGGACAAGGTGCGCTACAACATTAACATTTCACTATTTTAATTAGATGCATAAAGTTTTCAACTTCCCAAACATTTTTTTTTCCACAAATAGTTTTAGAAAAGAAAACAACTCTTCGAAGCACTAAGTATTAGAGTCATTCTCCAAGGAACCAACCTCAAGTAAAAGAAAAGTAACCCAAAAGTCCAAAGAGGATGAGACTTGAAATGTTATTTTTGATCCGTAATCAAGATTGTTTGAAAGCTCCTGTCCAAGCATCTGTGATACAGAGTTGCTTTCCTGATCAAGATTACAAGCATTCTTCTTTCCGCTTTCATAAACTCCCTGACCACCAAACCAACTTCCAACTCCAACTCTGTTATCTACAGATATCCTTTAAACTTCCATCCCATTAGAAGTAGAGAGATGTTTTAAATTAATCAACAGCTGGCTGGCCCAACTATATTTGCTATTCAGTGATTGATGCATTTAGATGTTAATATCAGCAGCATCTCAAAGGATCATTTAAAAATTTATATTTAGCGCATTCAAGTTGTTGCATCATTAAATCAGTGTCTTGTGGATCACCAGTTTCCTTCAGGCCTAAAGCCATTCAAAGAATGAAGATCAGTAACCTGCTTGGTGACAAATCAGCCACCACTTTGATGTTTCCCTTTTAATTTCCTTCTCGGCTTTTTAATTTCTCTTTTAATTGACTGCGCATTTCAGCTTAAAAAAAAAAGCAGTTGGGATGAGCATGAATCGCCAAATGAAATCCAACCAGGGGGAGGTCAGGACTCAAAGCAAACGTTCAGAAATGAGAGGGACTCTTTAATTCCGGCAAGACATTGCTGTAATGAGCAGCGGGCTACCTATGGTAGTTTGAAAGCCTGCCGATCCATCTCCAGCACAACAGAGTAGCATGTGGATATAACTATTGCTGGGCCCACTCAAGTCATAGCTGGCAAAGTCATAAGCCTTGCATATCAGGCAGATAAATGAAAACAGCGCTAATGAAGCCACCTGAAAAAGCACATCGGGTTCTGCGCCACGTAGGTCAACCAAGCCAAAGTCACACAGATGAATATCGTCATATGATTGAATATATTAATGTCTAGAACATCTTTAGCTGAGCGGCGGTTAAGAATGCAGCGCGATGCTCTGTAAGGTGGCCAATTAAAGGTTATCATTTTGAATTTGCTGGGTTAATCAGAGAGGTTGTTTATTTCCAGCAAAGCTGTCGCATCTACTAGAAAATCACACAATCCTGGATTGTTGTTTAAGTGCACTTCTCACCTAACACATTCAACTTATGTCCAAAATAATACGACATGTACAAAATGTAGAACTCAGTCTTCCAGGTAGATGTAAGAGTTCTGGTTTATTGTTGCGCCCACTGACTGCAGTAATCACATCTAGAGATGAATCAAAAGTGTATCTACAGTTATTTTTATATAGTGTTGGGAAAGGTTAAAGCGGTAGTAAATTCTGTTTTACAATTTGTACCTACAGGTAAGCTTTTAGTAAGTCTTACCTGTAGGTACGGTAAATACCTTCTAAACTTTACAATGACATCACTCTACATGTAGAGTGCCGTGCCGCAAGGATGATGCATGTGTGGGAGTGACACCATCGTAGCCCAGCCATTTAAGTTAAACAACAAATACAAAAGTGCGCCAGCATCTAAGCTGAAGAGAAGAGAAGTATGGACTAAAAAAAAAAAACATTTATAATCACCTAGATGGATTCATCATCGATCTGAAGCTGCATCTGTCCCCTGCCAACTCCGCCGTGAGAACTGAGTGATCAAGCAACGCTGAATGCTCAGTTCTCCTCTCCACTCTGAACAGTGAACAGAGAGCCGGTGACTGTCAGTCACTTAGACAATGTGGGCTATGTGGGACTTTAAGTGAGACACCAGCAGGTATGCCCAGCGTCTCCATCCCTGTATCGGAAAAAACAAATTGAAAAGGATTAAGAGAGGTGCATGGAAACCACCCAGCCCCCAGTCTGATGTACTCACCCTCCAGTCTGCCACCAACCAAGTAGACCTGTCTCATGATATAAATAAGGAACAGGGGTTTCGTTGACACGCATTTGCAAACGCATGTGTAAGCTGCAGAGCCACGACACGGCACCCTGTTTTATCTGCAGTCCTAACACTTTTAAATTTGAGTGTCTCCATTCTGGGAGCACATGGCTGCTAATGGATGGATAGGAGGCAGGTGGGAGGGAACAGCCCAAACTTCCCCCAACCCACCCCCATCCATGACTGGTCTGGTATCTCAAAACTCTAATAGCAATGTTCTTAAGATGGTACAAACTGAAAACGACCAGTTGAGAAGCATACACCTCCAACCCCTTGGTGGATGCAGTGTAAAACACAGATTGGGACTTTATATGAGGCATTGGCCTGTATAGCACAGTGCCTCCATCCCTAATTTCATAAAATATTTGGGACTTTACATGAGACAAGCAGGTCATGCTATGGTCTCCATCCCTGTATATGAAAAAACTGGGGTCAACTCTCAGTCACTGGCTGTCAGTCAGTCACTGGCTCTCTGCTCTTCCCCTCCAGTGCTCACTGGAGTGCTGGCCTTTGGAAGGGGTGGGGGGAGCTGACTGAAGCTTTCAGTGGATCACTGAGAGGCTGAGCCTGATGGTGATCTAGGCATCTGGGTGGATCCCGGACACATGGTCGGAAACTTTCCTGAGTGAAGTCAGCCTACCGCAGAACTAAGTGCACTCCTGTGACCTACAGGACAAGTAGGGCCAAAATTGCAGTAAGAAGAATTTGAGGATATATAAAACTCCAAGGAGAAGTCCTCTGTAAAGCCACCACTTACTGCAAAGATTAGCAGGAAAGCGACTGGAAAAACTGCAGAGCTTTACTCAGAAGCGAACCGCTGCTCAGCTGGTGGGCTGGAACGCGAGCACCTCAGATAGATGGTTGGGTGGCTTTCAGGTAGCGCAGCTGGCGTAGAATAGGATCGGCTCTTCTCTGGATGCTCCGGCAATCATCGGCGATGGCGTCAGCACATCTATTGGGGGAATGGCTACGTATTTCGTATTCAAGTGGCTGGAGAGTGTGAATCTGAAAGGAAGACAAAGCACAGATGGGAGCAGCAGTGACAACACAGCACTGGAGGGCTCCATTTTGAAGGTAAGTCTGCCATAATGTGCTAGTATGGGGTGCATAACACTGCAGGGGGCCCATTAGAACAAATAAACAGCTGTAGAGTTTACTACTGCTTTAAAACCTTTACCGCTGAGGAGATTGCCACCCGGACAAAAAGTAATGGAAAATCCAATTCTGTTGTCACTGGAACAAAAATAAAGAGGAAATCTTTCAGTGGTTACACCTTATACTGTGACAACTGTCTAAAATGGAGTTTAGCTACAAAAACACAGCAGTTATCTTTAAGTCCTGCTCACTGAATGCCGATAAAACCATATATGTGGTGGTGAGGAGCTCCCTGTACGAGCAACTAACAATTCTAATTAAATGTAGCACCCTACAAGGTAGGTGCTAGTTAAAGTATAGTGACCCTTGGCTGCCTAACAGCAGGGCTATGATTTCAGCTAGACTGTCATGTCTCCCAGGTGTGTCTGCTGAAGGGGGAGTCTCCCCACTGGCTCCATGAGCGGATTCTCATAGGGCAGTGGAGGAAACCCAATCAGAGACACATTCAGGCCTGTATCTACACCAGAAGGCAGATTCTGCCACAAAGGATTCTGGGAGTGGGTATAAGTTTGAAGGGAAGGCATGACGCAGCATCTTTGGTGGGAAGTAGAGTCCCAGGAGGGAGAGTACGGCTGTCTCTCCTCCTGTCAGAAGAATCAGTCGTCTCGGGTGGCTTGCCTGAGAGTGCAGAGGGAGAGCTGCGCTGAGCTGCAGAAGGGAACGAGTGTGCTGAGGACCAGCGGAGCAAGAGGGATCTAGTTCCAGGAAAGCATTCCAAATTCGTGAGTACTGTGAACTACCCCTGGGAGTCTGCCTAGCTGTGAAGGGACCACTCTGATGAAGGTCAAGGGGATCCAGGAGCTAGCTAGCAGTAAAGGGGGTGTCTAGTCAGAGGACCCTGAAGTGTCAGAGAGGGTGCTTAGTCAAAGGACCCTGAAGTGTCAGAGAGGGTGCCTAGTCAGAGGACCCCGCAGTGTAAAAGGGGTGCCAGTGGTTGGACCCTGAAGAGTTAAGTGTGCAGTGTACAGAGTTGAGAGTTGCAGCAGCATAAGCAGTTACAAGGAGCTACCTCAGTCAGTGAAGGGCTGGAGGGAGCTGTTCATCAGACTTTTGAGCTAAACAGAGTGTCAGGAGTCAACTGTCCTACATTCCTGGATCTTCTGAGTTAACCAGAGTGTTAAAGTCGAAGTTCTAGTACAGATCAGCAGAACAGTATCTTCAAGCGCCAGGGAGCGTTGGCCGGCATTCAGCTGGCATCAAGACAGTTCTAACAGGCATTTTTCTGTACAGTGTCCCAGTTGAACCAGAGGAGTATCCCACTCATTCCCTTCTCCCATCCCCATTACAAAATAGACAAAACAAAACAAGATGCTGGAATGGTCATTGTCTCAGTTCTCATACTTGGGTTCACAACTTAAATGTGTTGGAAGAGTCACCGGTAACAATGGCAGACCCATACCAGGCTCAAGGCCTGAAAATATTGCTACATAAAGAACACCTGAATAGGGCTCAACAACTCACCATCATTTTTTCTTTTTTTTACCAAAAATAGTAAATATCAATGGTTGCAGCAGTATCATTTCCTATTTTTAGTGAAAAAAAATCTTGTGAGTTGTTGAGCCCGAATCACATGCTCTTTAGCTAGTATCCTTATCTAAAATGGAATAACGATGGGATAAGAGAAATCCCATGGACAGAGACTAGAGGCCCACAGGACTTTAGGGAGACAGACAACGGGCATTAAAAGTGCATACATTTATTGCATAAGGAAATAAACATATAAAATCAGATCATGAAAAAATCTTGACTATATAGTTTCATCAATGGAAAATGGAATAAAGGTACATACAAAATATAACTTCATCTATTTCTCCCATTGTAATACAGGCGGTCCCTGGGCTACAAACATCCGACTTACAAACTGAGGGAGACAACAGGAAGTGAGAGGAAATCTCCCCCTAGGAAGGGAAATTCACTCCTGGAAGAGTTCTCATGGGAAAAAGATGTCTCCACTGAAGCTTTATCACCAATCCTTGTTTCCGCAACAACCCAAAATTTTCAAAATCCAGTTGTCATAGGAACAGAAAGTGAGGTGAAATCTTCTGAACAGGGGTACAGACAGCAACACAAATGGTACAGGGGTGATAACCCTTCCCTATGCTATCCATACAATTTAAAAATTATTCATTTGGCTGGAGCTAAACCTAAAAAATATACCTGTTCCGACTTGCAAACAAATTCGACTTAACCTCCCTGGCGGTATGATTATGTCAGGAATTATGTACCAAAAGCGGTACAATTTTTTGCATGGAAATTTGGCGTTATGTATTATAGGCCTACAATTCTTAGTAATTACTGACTTAAACCTGACCAAAACAAGACTCTAATAGACATCCCAGATGTGATAAATTGGAAATACAAACGCATGAATTATAATCTAATCAATAATATAATTTTATTATATAATATATATATAAAAAAAGGAGTTGATACAATGTAATCTGAAATTATATATAATAAATGTATATTATATATATATATATATATATATATATATATATATATATATATATATTATATATATATATATTATATAAATATTATATATATATATATATATATATATATATATGTATATTATATATATATATATATATATATATATATATATATATATATATATATATATATATATATATATATATATATATATATATATATATATATATGATATAAATGTATTATATATACCGTATTTTCCGGTGTATAAGACGACTGGGCGTATAAGACGACCCCCCTATTACACGATCTACCGGTAATACTTATACTTAGGTTACCTTGGAGATATTATACTCGGCGTATAAGACGACCTCCCATTTTTGGGGGATTTTTTTGAGGTTCAAAAGTAGTCTTATACGCCAGAAAATACAGTATATGTGTTTGTGTTGGTGCAACTTTTGAATTTCCCTCCCAGTTCCGCTCCCATGCACCATTGCTGCTGCAGGGAATGGAACAAGGAAGTCATCAGAGCAACGGACGAGCGGCAGGGATCTTGGCCGCGATCACAGCAATGAGAGATCATCGCTGGATCGCCAGGAGAAGGTAAGGAACACCGCTGCATGCTCTGCATATCTACCCCGAGCGTGACTCAGGGATACCAATCCTAGCATGAAAAATCCACCCCGAGTCACGCTCGGGGATACCGCTAAGGGAGATAAGAACAAACCTACAGTCCCTATCTTGTTTGTAACCTGGGGATCGCCTGTCATTGTCAGTTTGTGCCATGTTAATCTCAACGCGTTTCTCATAATCTGTAGTTCGCTTCATCAGGAGAAACACAGATATGAGTAGTTAATGCGATAATCAGAATCTTCTCATATAACCACTGAATGTTTTACTACGCCCATTCGACTGTTCCAATGGATAACATGACATAGTATGAAAGAAAAATCCTTCCTCCTCTTGGGAGTGCAACTCTTCCCACCAGGAGTTGGGGAGAGAAGGGGAGTCAGACCACGGACAGACAGACGTGCCTCCAGATGTATAAGCCAGAAAACTGAATTCTACGACGGAGATTCTCTGTAGTGTGAAGTAGTCTGGCAGGGATGACTGCACCAATTTTGTATGTACCTATATTCCATTTTTCTATATTGTCAACATTTTTTCATGAGCAATTTTTGTATGTATATTTCTTAAAGCAATACATTGATGTACTTTTAATGCCCGTTGTGTGTCTTCCTAAAGTCCCGTGGACCTCCAGTCTCTGTCTTTGTGTACATTTTTGGGACTGAGACCCAGTTGGATTCCACATATATCAGCTTAGACTTTTTGTATAAGAGAAATCCCATCACTTCCCGTTGGGTCCATGAGACAAGAAGTTCAAGAATACCTTCTGAATGGAATAAAGACAGCTAGAAAGAAATGTGACAGGAGTTTGAAAAAAAGGTTTTCTAGGACCTTGCTGTTGAGGTAAATTTGGACTTAAAGTAAAACTAAAAGCTGCAGGGAGATTGGAGTGCCCACTCACCATCTGCTTCCCACTGCTGATCAGGGAGAGACCGAGGGCCCCCCCCTTCTACAGCAAGAGGTCACCACAGCACCCTAAGACTGGTCTGAGGGCTATATATTACTCGTTGATACTGCTAGCAGGAACTGAGCCACTGAGATCAGGACACCAAGAATCTTCAATCCATACCGCACCCATACTGCACCCTATACATCGCTTATTCCAAACATTGACTTCACCTATACCAACCTTATACCATATTATACTGAACCTTTGCTGCAGCAGAACCACATCTACCTTGCACCTGTGCCAAGCCTACACTGTATCTATACTTCATGCAGGTTAACTGGGACAATTGTTAAGTGGGCTAATGCTCTTAAAGAGCCCCAACAGTAGCTGGCAGAAGAACATCTCAAAGGAACCGGATCAGAATGCCCGTGTGAAAGGGGCCTAAAGCTAGAGAGGGCAAAATGAGTTAAAATTCTGCAGAGAAACCAGCTTCCAAGTTTTATTGCTAAAGCTTAATTAACCACTTCTGGACCGGAAGATTTTTCCCCTTAATGACCAGGCCATATTTTGCGATTCAGCACTGCGTTATTTTAACGGACAAATGCGTGGTCGTGTGACGCTGTACTTAAATAAAATTGATGTCCTTTTTTCCCCACAAACAGAGCTTTCATTTGGTGGTATTTGAATGTGAATTGAATGTGAATTTGTGCAATTTTTATTTTTTGCGCTATAAACAAAAAAAGAGCCACAACTCTGAAAAAAAAAAAAAAAACAATATTTTTCACATTCTGCTATATGACATTACCAAAAAATACAATTAAAAATCTAAATTTTTAACATGTTAGGCCAATTTTTAAAATTTAAAAATTTAAAAAATTGCAATAAGCGTATTTTGATTGGTTTGCGCAAAAGTTATCGCGTCTACTATCTACGGGAAAGATGTCATTTTTATTGTTTTTTTTTACTAGTAATGGCGACGATCTGTGATTTTTAGCGATACTGCGACATTGCGGCGGACAGATCGGACCTCTAACTGACATTTTTGACACTTTTGGGGGGGACCAGTGACATTACAACAGTAATCAGTGCTAAAAATATGCACTGTTACTGTAATAGTGACACTGGCAGGGAATGGGTTAACACTGTGATTGATCAAGGGGTTACATGTGGGCCTAGGGGAGTGGTTCTAACTGTGTGGGGGTGTGGCTTCTGAAATGACCATATAGACCTGTGATCCTATATAGAAGGATCACAGGTTCTCTGTGATCATTCCAGAGAGAAGAATGGTCAGCTGTGTTTACAACAGCCGACTGTTCTTCTCTCTCAGCGGGGAATGATCGCAGGTGTCAGGCGGCAATTGGAGCCGCCTGGCCCGTGCATCGGAGTCCCCGCTGCCGAGTGGGGGCGGGAACTCGCCGCTGGCGGCGCACCCTCGCCCCCTAGCTCCCTGCTCACGACCAACGTAGCCCTACGTCGGTTTGCCTGGGGGGAGCCACCCTGCCGCAGTAAATACACAGCGTGTGGTCGGCAACCAGTTAAACAAGCTGAGGTTAGAAGCTGATTGGTTTCCCTGGAGAATTGTGACTCATTTTGCCCTCTCTAGCTTTAGTAAAAAAACCCCTTTGCAACTTTTGGAAATGCCATTAAAAACCTGGCCGTGCCAGTAAACTTTGGGTGTCGTGTCAGTAAATTCGAATCTGGTAGGTGGCAATACTGATCTTAAAGCGGAGTTCCGCCATCAAAATCGACTTTGGGCCATCCGCTTGCTGAGTGTCACCTGAAAATGAAATGGATAATCACGATTTTTTTGTTTACTTACCTTGTTATTAAAGAAAATATACTCACCTTCCTTCCACTTCCTCCCTCTGCGGCCTCTGCCCGCGCCGTCACTTCCTCCTTGCATTGATTCCTGGGAGCTGAACGTCTTCGCTCCCAGGAATCAATGCGCCTGCACCGGCCCTGCCGTCACTTCCGGTGCAGGCATGGCATTCCCTGCTAAACAGCTTCTGGGCATGCCCAGAAGCTGTGCAGGGATGACGCGCCTGCACCTTAAGTGACAGCGGGGCCGGTGCAGTGCATTGTGGGACGAAGAGGACACAGAAGAGGACGCAGAAGAGGACGCGCTGGCTTCAGCTGCCCACAAGCTATTTTGCAGGGAATGCCGAGCCTGCACCAGAAGTGACAGCGGGGCCGGTGCAGGGCATTCTGGGATGAAGAGGACACGGAAGAGGACGCAGAAGAGGACACGCTGGCAGTGGTGTAGCGTGGGTTGTCAGCACCCGGAGCAAGGCAAGTAATTTGCGCCCCCTAACCCGTGGGATTTTAGAACTCGAGTCTCTTCCACTAGATTAGTTAAAGAAACCCTTACCCCCTAAGCACATGTATTGTTTGTTATGAAAATACTGATGTAATTAAAGTAAAATGCATCTAAATACAAGTTTGAATGACCAGCGTGCCCCCTTTCAATGCAGAGAGACCAGCGTGACCCCCTTCAATGCAGAATGACCAGCGTGCCCCCTTTCAATGCAGAATGACCAGCGTGCCCCCATTCAATGCAGAGAGACCAGCGTGCCCCCATTCAATGCAGAGAGACCAGCGTGCACCCTTTCAATGCAGAGAGACCAGCGTGCCCCCTTTCAGTGCAGAATGACCAGCGTGCCCCCTTTCAGTGCAGAATGACCAGCATGCCCCCTTTCAATGCAGAATGACCAGCGTGCCCCCTTTCAATGCAGAATGACCGGCGTGCCCCCTTTCAATGTAGAATGACCAGCGTGCCCCCTTTTAATGCAGAGAGACCAGCGTGCCCCCTTTCCATGCAGAATGACCAGCATGCCCCCATTCAATGCAGAGAGACCAGCGTGCCCCCTTTCATTGCAGAATGACCATGACCAGCATGCCCCCATTCAATGCAGAGAGACCAGCGTGCCCCCTTTCAATGCAGAGAGACCCGTGTGCCCCCTTTCAATGCAGAATGACCATGACCAGCATGCCCCCTTTCAATGCAGAATGACCAGCGTGCCCCCTTTCAATGCAGATTGACCAGCGGGCCCCCTTTCAATGCAGAATGACCAGCGTGCCCCCATTCAATGCAGAGAGACCAGCGTGCCCCCTTTCAATGCAGAGAGACCAGTGTGCCCCCTTTTAATGCAGAATGACCAGTGTGCCCCCTCTCAATGCAGAGAGACCAGCGTGCCCCCTTTCAATGCAGAATGACCAGCGTGCCCCATTTCAATGCAGAATGACCAGCGTGCCCCCTTTCAATGCAGAGAGAACAGCATGCCCCCTTTCAATGCAGACAGACCAGCATGCCCCCTTCAATGAAGAGAGACTTACCTGCAGTGTCGGCTTCTTCTCAGTTCCCTGCGTCTCCTGGAGTCCTCCCGCCTCCTCCTCGGCCAATGGCATGCGTTCGCCTTTCGGCCAATCAGGAAGCGGGTCTCGGACCCGCTTCCTGATTGACCAGGAGGAGGATACGTGTGACAATAGGGAATTTTCATTCGCTATTGTCACACAATGGGTGGGCTTGGGGCGCACTGCTCTGCGCCCTGGGTCCACCCTTTTTTCAAGCCTATTAGAGCCTCTGGCTCTAATCAGGTGATTAAAAAAAAAAAACATTCTGTAACAGCACCAGGCTGCTGACTCACTCGCTGCTAAACTGACTGAGCAGTGAAGAGAGGCGGCATAGGCGGGGATTGGCTTTCAACGCCACTCCACCCTACACCAATGCACAGGTGAGGCGCAGTCCAGCCCCGCCCCAACCCGCCATTTTCAGCCACAGGGCGGCCGCGCTGGACATCTCCCAGCCTAAAGATGGAGGCAGCCTCAGACAGTGTGTGAACTATGTATGTCAGAGTCAGACAGACAGAGTGACACTGAGGATGCGCCCCCCCAGATGTTGCACCTGGTGCAGCCGGCCCCCCCTGCACCCCCCCCCACGCTACGCCACTGCACGCTGGCTTCAGCTGCCCACACCTGAGATGGCAGCGCTGGAGAAGAAATTTTCAAGGTAAGCATTTCTTCTAAAAGGTAAGTGCGACCCGGGACAGTACAGAGGCTATCCATTGTGGAATGTCCCGGGGGTATTTTTATCTAAATTTCACCCCCGAGGCCGGAACTCCGCTTTAAGTCATGTAATGCGAACTTGCTGCATGTGAAGTCTGGCAAGTCTAGCAATAGTTTAGCAAGTCATTTTCAAACTTGCAGCTCAATTGCTTGCAATCTGGGCTCTTGTATTTAGACAATATTTACTTATCCAGGGACTCAGCTTTAAATACACAACTTTGCATCTTATAGCGTAAAAGCACAGCCCGTGAGCGTCTTTCCAGCAGAGTTTGCAGTGCGGGTTCATTTTTTGTATCAGTAAGAGTCTATGAGCAGGTATATTTCCAGCTGAGTCAGACACGAAGGCAGAATTCCATAAGTCTCTTAGCCACAGCTGCTAATATAATCCCCCAACCAGGAGAGAATAATTATCATAGGTGATCGCTTGGGAAGGGAGCTTGTGTAATCTGTTTACTGTATATGTCAGAAAGGATAAAGACGGATAAATGTAAACACATAAGAAGCAGAGCCTGGCTATGTCAATTTCCTGAAATGTCATTCTAGGGTGAGATGAGTATTATCCAGTTGCGGGGGGGGGGGGGGGGGTTGGGGGGTAGTTGTTCAGGCATGTTGGCTTGGGCCTCGGCAATGAAAGGGTTAAAGAGCTTGCATAAATCACCCAGGAAATATTGGGGAGAAAAGGGAAACATTTGGCAGGGGGCCAGCATTGGAAGACTTGGCTACTCCCATTTAGTCATTACAAAAGGCGGCCTGCCAAGATGAGAAATTACCCTTGGATAGACGGATATTAGGATTAATTGACTTGAACCGGTGCAGTGGAGCAGGTATGCAAGGCACACTGGGGTGCAGATAATGAGGGCCAATAAGCAGCTTTATTGTCTTCTTTCATGAAGAGGAGAATATAAATGAAACCATCGCCTATATCTCGGGTCATGCAAAGCAGATGACTCAAGCTAAGTATTTTTGATCATGGGAAGGCGGCAGAGAATGGTCGGAGTGCAGACAGGGTGGCAGCTTTCTGCGCTGCTGATAGATCATCTGTCTCTAATCATTCCCAAACTCAAATCTATCTTTCATCACCTTGTCTAGGCCTGTGTCCTGCTGCCTTTTCTTGACCTTTAACCCAGATTACTGGTCAGTTGACCTTACCATGTGCTGTCCATTGATCACCAGAAATAGTTTTGCATTGACTGTTTCAAAGGGTTGTGAGAGTGCCGACCATACAATACATTGACTGCATCTCTTATTAAATTAAAAACTTAAAGTCAGCAATTCCTTGGTTAGATGGATGGATGCATGAATGAGATAGGCAGATAGATAGATAGATAGATAGATAGATAGATAGATAGATAGATAGATAGATAGATAGATAGATAGATAGATAGATAGATAGATAGATAGATAGATAGATAGATAGATAGATAGATAAAGAGAGAGAGATAGATAGATAGATAGATAGATAGATAGATAGATAGATAGATAGATAGATAGATAGATAGATAGATAGATAGATAGATAGATAGATAGATAGATAGATAGATAGATAGATAGATAGATAGATAGATAGATGGAGAAAGAGAGATAGATAGATAGATAGATAGATAGATAGATAGATAGATAGATAGATAGATAGATAGATAGGTAGATAGATAGATAGATAGATAGATAGATAGATAGATAGATAGATAGATAGATAGATAGATAGATAGATAGATAGATAGATAGATAGATAGATAGAGAAAGAGAGATAGATAGATAGATAGATAGATAGATAGATAGATAGATAGATAGATAGATAGATAGATAGATAGATAGATAGATAGATAGATAGATAAAGAGAGAGAGATAGATAGATAGATAGATAGATAGATAGATAGATAGATAGATAGATAGATAGATAGATAGATAGATAGATAGATAGATAGATAGATAGATAGATAGATAGAAAGATAGATAGATGGAGAAAGAGAGATAGATAGATAGATAGATAGATAGATAGATAGATAGATAGATAGATAGATAGATAGATAGATAGATAGATAGATAAAGAGAGAGAGATAGATAGATAGATAGATAGATAGATAGATAAATAGATAGATAGATAGATAGATAGATAGATAGATAGATAGATAGATAGAGAAAGAGAGATAGATAGATAGATAGATAGATAGATAGATAGATAGATAGATAGATAGATAGATAGATAGATAGATAGATAGATAGATAGATAGAAAATCCTTGGGCAATAGGTTTAAAAAACTTGCACATAGCAAAAAAAAACAGATACAATTACTCTCCCAAAAAG
This sequence comes from Pelophylax lessonae, assembly GCF_965119305.1. NCBI lineage: Eukaryota > Metazoa > Chordata > Amphibia > Anura > Ranidae > Pelophylax > Pelophylax lessonae. The sequence continues at coordinate 31,332,979 of NC_138771.1, read as the reverse complement.
CAGCAAGCTGTGTGGCTACACCGGACTCTCCCGCCAGTCAGCAAGCATGTGTGATGACAAAGCATCGTAGCTATGCCCAAAAAGTTTCGTCAAAAAGAGGACGTCGTCGGGGGACTGGCTTGTCCATCTGGGGAACAGTGTTTTCACAATATTGAGTTTCATTTTTTAGTGCTGCTTCATATATGTATCCTTATTCTAATCCCCCTAGACAAAAGAAGCATTTAATCCTTGCAGTGTGTATGTGGAGGGGGGGGGATGACTACTGAAAGCAGTGGTGGAACTATCAGGGTCGCAAAGGTCGCACTTGCAACCAGGCCCTGGTTTTGTGCCCCCGTATGGGGGGAGTCCATGATGGCAGAAAGGGGGCCCACTGCAGAACATGTGAAAGGGGCCCACTAGGGGACCGTAATAAAGGGCTCTGCGATGGGAGTAAAGAACCCCCGAGCTCAGAGAGATGGGCTCCAGGACCAGAGGCAAGGGGCCCCAAGACTGATGGAAAGGGGAACCCCCTCATAGTTTCTTGCACTGGGGCCCTGAAGGTTCTAGTTATGCGTCTATCTGAACGGTTAGTTTTTTTAGCAACCCGAAATTGGATTTTGATGTGTTTTTTTTTTTTTTAAAAAGCAATCATTTGTTAATCTATAAACCTAATAAAAAAAAAAAAATCTGCTGCCTGTAGAGACAGTGAAGGGGCCCCTGCCAATAAAGAGCACTAATACACACCTGGCTGACAGCCGTGCCTCCTACCTCCCCTCCATTCCAGCGCGGAAGAATGCATTAGACTCCTCCTCAGCATTTGACACTTTCATGCACTGCCAGGCAGGCTGTATGGCGGGAGCCCAACAATTTCTAATGACGGCCCAGTTTGTGGTCATTGGCAAGAATTCCCCCTTAAGGCCGAAATACCCAATTAGAAAATCTACCAATCGCTCGAACGACGACGTCCTACGATGAACGAAACAGCGTTCTTTGGTCAAAATCTATGCTTACATTAACCAATTGAGAAATAAAACTTTCGACGAGCAATACATTTCTTTTGTAGTATTGACGTCTCCCGTACAAGTGGAAGTGATATAGTGTGCATGTGACCTTGTAGCCACGCCCTTCCTCCCAGAACGAACGTTCAACGCGATAAATAACACATTTATATAAACACAATAATTGTTAAAACTTTTTTCAAATTTCATTTTTTTTATATTATGTTATATTACTTGTCTCATATTTCTTTTGTCTTTTTATATTTGGATTTTTAATTTGTGTTTACAAAACTTCTTTCTTGAATATTACTTCCAGGTCGTCGACTATTTCCGCTCATGCTTGATAATGTTCAATAGATTTTTAACTGACGACCTTCACACCAATGAAAAGGATATCGGTTGTTCACATGTAATACAACATCATTTTTCAATTGGTCTTTTTCATTCATAACATCGATATTGGGTATAACTTGCTGGGCATCAACGAGTAGAAAATAGGGCGATCGTTTGCAGAAAGAAATTTTTTATACGATTTTCTAACCATGTATTCCTGCTATAGCAGACAGCTTATTGGTGTCAACGGCTACTCATCTCAGAGGAAGAGGCCTGCTCAGGGCTGCTGTTTGAAATCCTGGGCCTTCCTGACTGGGCCCCACCTAGCCCCCCCCCCAGGTGGAGTGGAAAAGTGGCACTGACTTTATCCACCTACACCCCAAAAATGAAAAAACAAAAATTCCCTCTTCTTTTCCCACCTACTGGGCCCTTCTGTTGACCTGATGGGGCCCAGGGAAATGTAATTTAAGCTCTGGCAATGTAAAATGTACTTATTCATTTAGGCAGGAATGAACAATAAAGCTGCCCTGGGTCCCCCTGTTTAGTTGATGGGGCCGGGGTCCAGTACAACAGGACTGGTTGTACTGCCTTATCAGCGGCCCTGGGTCTGCTCCTTGCTTAAGGATCCTCTAACAACCTCTGGAGGCACCTTAATGTTCCATGGAACCCTAGTTGAGAATAGTGGCTCTCAGGATGGCAGATAAACCAGTGTAGCCAGCCCTCCTGTAAAAGGGGGGGCCCAGGCACCTACTGAGCAAGAGGGCCGGCTGTACTGTCTTATTGAAGGCACCGATCCTCTTCTGTTTCCCACTGCAGTGCTGCCAACTTCTCTTTCTCTCCCTCACTCTGGCTGCACTGTAAGTGGATTGGTTTTGGGCCCCTTCCATCTGCTGTCTGGGGCCCCCTGTGTGCTCCTTTCCCCTGCAATTCTAGTGGACTGGCTTTCCTCTTCTCTGACCAGCAGCTGTTGCTGGCAAAGAGGGGGAATGTCATTTACTGGCCCCTTCCTTTCCTGAATGAACACAGCGAGCGATTGGTACCAATCACTCCTGTGTCCATTCATCACTGAAGCATAGTAAACTGTGTTTACTATGCTTTGGTTTGTGAATAAGAAGGAAGCCTCAAAGTGCTTCCTTTTCATGTATCTGTGCAGTTGAGGATGTAGAGAAAGGGAATAATATGTCCTTAGTCACTTTCAGCCCAGGAGAAGGGGGCCTTGTCAGGTAGGCTGTATGGGCCCTGTGATTTCTAACAGCAGCCCTGGTTGCTCTAACAGTTTTGTTTTTATGGGTCTATAAACTTACCCCTGAGGTTACCTTTCCGAAAATATCAGAAAAAATCCATCCATGAATAAATATCCTAGTAGGCCATGGCAGCCAGTGGTGTATTGTGGTCTTGTGCTGCCCTAGGCAAGACTAAAATTGGGCGCCCCCATCTAAATTTGTCCCACCCCTTCCTGTTTAAGATACACCCCTTCATCTGTTATTATTATTGAAGCCCCCAGTTCTCCTTGCAGGCAGGCAGACTGGTGGACGGCCCCCTGACCCCCCATTTATTATTCACTGCTTCCCCATCACCCCATGTATTATATATATACACTGACCCCCCCTATATATTCTATATACACTGACCCCTATGTGTTTTATATACACTGATTCCCCCCCATCACCCCATGTATTATATATACACTGACCCCCCATATATTATATATACACTGACCTCTATGGGTTATATATACACTGATCCCCCCCATCACCCCATGTATTATAGATACACTGACACTTCATATATTATACATACACTGACCCCTATGTGTTATATATACACTGATCCCTCCATCACCCCATGAATTATATATACACTGACCCCCCATATATTATATATACACTCACCCCTATGTGCTATATATACACTGATCCCCCCCATCACCCCATGTATTATATACACACTGAACCCCAATATATTATATATACACTGACCTCTGTGTGTTATATATATACACTGATCCCCCATCACCCCATGTATTATAGATACACTGACCCCCCCATATATTATACATACACTCACCCCTATGTGTTATATATACACTGATCCCCCCCATCACCCCATGTATTATATATACACTGAACCCCAATATATTATATATACACTGCCCCCGTGTATTATATATACACACTGACCCCCATGTACTATATATACAATCTGACCCCCATTGTATTATATATACACTGACCCCCCTATATATTCTATATACACTGACCCCTATGTGTTATATATACACTGATACCCCCCCATCTCCCCATGTATTATATATACACTGAACCCCAAAATATTATATACACTGACCCCTATGTGTTATATATACACTGACCCCCCATCACCACATGTATTATATATACACTGACCCCCCCCATATATTATATATGCACTGACCCTCATTGTATTATATATACACACTGATATATAATATAGTATATATATATATATATATATATATATATATATATATATACACTGATCCCCCATCACCCCATGTATTATATATACACTGAACCCTGATATATTATATATACACTGACCCTCATTGTATTATATATACACACAGACCCCCATGTATTATATATACACACTGACCCCCATTGTATTATATATACATTGACCCCCATTGTATTATATATATACAGTGACCCCCAAATATTATATATACACTGACCTCCCATGTATGATATGGGGCTTTTTGGGGGCGCCAGACAGATTTTACTCCTGACCCAGTCTACCCTTATAAGACCCAGGGGCATCTTTTGGTGACGCCCCCCTGGAAAGTGCCACCCTAAGCATGGGCCTTGTCGGCCTAGGCCAAGATACGGCGTTGATGGCAGCCAAAACCTCCATCTTTTATTTGAGATTGGTAAACCACAATTTTTTTGGGTACTAGTGTGATGTTTCAGCAGCTACAGAATAGGATAGTGGCCGTATACCGTGTATCCATGTTTTTTGCCACTTAAAGCAGTCCTTGCAACTGAACTATATTTTACCATTCTTGGAGAATGTGGTGGCGAGAAGCACTCGTCGATCATTACTTTATAGGGAGGGTGAAGGTCACTTGTTACCTAGAACAGTGGATGCACACAGGAAACCGCTAACACAAAAATCTCATACACAATGACTTGAAAGCTCGTCTCCTTTATATTTACTGCATTGTAGAGCACAGCAAGAGCAGAGAACTGACAGCTTTACTGTTCACTTCTTAAACACAAAAAACTCTTCAAACCTTTATAACACCAAGAAAGTAGAAGACATTCGCACAAAGGAATATTTCTGCATTTTCAATGCGTTGACAGATCAGACTGTAACCTCTGCTATAAATACTGTGTGCTTTCCTGCAGTATTCTTATCAAGAAACAGATACCTGCTTCCTCTGTTTGATGGACTGGAAGCCAGCCATGTGTATTCGTGGAATGAGAAAAAAATGGAATCCTTTTACCAACTACAACACAATCCAGATATCATAATAATTCTGGCCCATTCTAGTGGTTTTCTCAAACAGCACAAGACATTTAGACACCGATTGTTACATAAGTTACATAATGACGTTGAACAAAGACGCAAAGTCCATCTAGTTCAACCAATAGAAAAAAAAGAAAGCCAAGCAAATAGAAAACCTCCATAGACACCAATGATTCTCAACCCTTCCAGTGCCATGACCCCTTGATAAAATTTCCCAAGTTGTGGAGACCCCCTAAATAAAATTATTTTCATTGCTGTAATTTTGCTACTGTTATGAATCGAAATATAAATATCTGATATACAAGATTTATTTTCATTCTTATAAATTCAACATACCGTATATACTCGAGTATAAGCCGAGATTTTCAGCATGTTTTTTCATGCTGAAAATGCCCACCTCGGCTTATACTCGAGTCACTGTCTTTTTTGTCTTTTTAAAAATGGCGCCGCCCGGCGCCGACGTGTCACCGCGCATGTGCCGCATGCCCGGGAATAGCAGACTGTGTTCGGGCTTTCCCGAGCATTGACGGTGCATTTGCGGTTACGTAGTATTGGTGCCGGGCAGCACGATTTTTAAATCCAAGGCACCTCACCGAAAGGTAAGTGAGACTCCTCCGCAGCCCCTGCATTTCCTCATGCAGTGCTGCGGGCATGGTACAGGACATTCTCCTGTACCATGCCCACAGCACTGCATCTCCTGTGCCATGCCTGTACATACTGTGCCATGCCTATGCCTGCTGTGCCATGCCTGTACATACTGTGCCATGCCTGTACCTACTGTGCCATGCCTATACCTACTGTGCCATGCCTTGTGCCATGCCTATACCTACTGTGCCATGCCTGTACATACTGTGCCATGCCTATACCTACTGTGCCATGCCTGTACATACTGTGCCATGCCTATACATACTGTGCCATGCCTGTACTTACTGTGCCATGCCTATACATACTGTGCCATGCCTGTACATACTGTGCCATGCCTATACCATCACCTGTGCTAAGCCTATACCATCTCCTGTACCATGACCTGTGCAATGCCTGTACCATTCAAGCAACACAGGGAAAGCCGCTCAGGTGAGGCACAGATATCCAGGTGCTGGTGGGATCCGCCGTCCAGTGATCAAACTTCCAAAGAGAAAAAGTGACCGCACTCAAAGATGAATGAACTTGAAGTGTTTATTCCCATTCATAAAAGACAACGGTGCATCGAACAGACATGGACACGGTTGACATGTTTCACGACTCTGTAGGTCGCTTACTCATAAATGCCTGTACCATGACCTGTGCAATGCCTGTACCACGACCTGTGCTATGCCTGTGCCATGACCTGTGCCATGCCCTTACCATGACCTGTGCCATGCCCTTACCATGACCTGTACCATGCCCTTACCATGACCTGTGCCATGCCTATACCATGACCTGCGCCATCTCCTGTACCATGCCCGCAGCCCCTGTTTTGTGTCTCGTGGTGGTCCAGTTGGGTCCAGTAGCTGCTGCATTTCCCACCCTAGGCTTATACTCAAGTCAATAAGTTTTCCCACTTTTTTGTGGTAAAATTAGGGGTCTCGGCTTATATTCGGGTCGACTTATACTCGAGTATATACGGTAATTAAAACGTAGTGATTAATCACAAAAACAATCATTAATATATGTTTGGAAGAAGGGGGAGTATAGATAACAGACAAGGGTACCTACGGTATCTCACAAAAGTGAGTACACCCCTCACATTTTTGCAAATATTTTATTATATCTTTTCATGTGACAACACTGAAGAAATGACACTTTGCTACAATGTAAAGTAGTGAGTGTACAGCTTGTATAAGGCCTCTTTCACACAGTGGAGTCCGTCGGCGGACTCCGTTTATCTCAGCAGGGGATTGATTCGCCGATCCCCCTCTGAGCAGGAGGATGACAGCTGTGTCTCCATGCTGTGTGCGGAGACAGAGCTGTCAGGTCCCCATGCATCTCTATGGGGGGATCAGATTGGGAACTGTCTGTCCGTTCTCATCTGATCCCATCTGATCCGATCCACTGGACGGATGGAAAATAGGGTTTCCATCCGTCCAGATCTGACAGATCGGATCGGATGTCAGCTGACGTGTCGGCTGACATCCGATGCCACATAAAGATGCATGGAGTGACCGTTTAGATCCGCCATAAAACTGACAGGCGGATCTGAACGGTCCGCCTGTGTGAAGGGGGCCTAAGGCAATCCGATCAGATCTGGCTGTCAGTTTTTCAGGCGGACCTGATCGGATGCTCCATGCATCCCTATGGGGCAGCGGATGTCAGCGCACACAGAGCGGAGACTGAGCCAGGGGAGGACTGGGCCAGGGTACAGGGGGGCAATTGCCCCCTGGGCTGCCCCGAGGCTCAGAAAAAAGGCTGCACTGCTTCTGCCACAGACATGCCTAAAGGATTCCTGGTGAAGAGAAGTAAAAAGTCCCCACCGCTGACCTACTGAGTGTGGGATGAAGACAAGGGCAGAGTGCAGGCATCCCCCCTAGCATGGATGGTGTAAACTGTGTCTGAGCAGAGGCCGGTTCCATGCCCCACTGGAGACTCTCCTTCACCAGGCAGCCCCAACTGAACTGTCCCAGCTCCCCCCAACTGCCCCCTGCTGACCAGGTTGGGAACACGGATTCGACCAGTGGGTAGAGAGTACCTGTAACAAAGCTTCAGACTGGAATGGGAGTCAGGAGGAGGCGGGGAAGAGGGAGAGTGGGAGGGGGGGCCGAGTCGCTGCACTTCTGGTTTTTACTTGCCCCCTGGGCTGAAAGTTTCCAGTCTGCCCCTGTTCAACTTGATTCGACCAGTGGGTAGAGAGTACCTGGAACAAAGCTTCAGCTGGAATGGGGGTCAGGAGGAGGCCGAGAAGAGGGAGAGTGGGAGGGGGGGCGATTCCCTGCACCACGGGCCTCTGGTTTTTACTTGTCCCCTGGGCCGAAAGTTGCCAGTCTGCCCCTGGACTGAGCTATCAACCGCCTGCTCAGTGCGGATCGGCGGATTGATCCCCTGCTAAGCAGACTGGACTCCGTCGGGCAGTGCACCCGTGCGAAAGGGGCCCAACAGTGTAAATTTGCTGTTCCCTCAAAATAACTCAACACACAGCCATTAATGTCTAAACCACTGGCAACAAAATTGAGTACACCCCCGAATTGAAAAATGTCCAAATTGGGCCCAAAGTGTCAATATTTTGTGTGGCCACCATTATTTTCCAGCACTGCCTTAACCCTCTTGGGCATGGAGTTCACCAGAGCTTCACAGGTTGCCACTGGAGTCCTCTTCCACTCCTCCATGGCGACATCATGAAGCTGGTGAATGTTAGAGACCTTGCGCTCCTCCACCTTCCGTTTGAGGATGCCCCACAGATGCTCAATAGGGTTTAGGTCTGGAGACATGCTTGGCCAGTCCATTACCTTTACCCTCAGCTTCTTTAGCAAGGCAGTGGTCGTCTTGGAGGTGTGTTTGGGGTCTTTATCATGTTGGAATACTGCCCTGCTGCCCAGTCTCCGAAGGGAGGGGATCATGCTCTGCTTCAGTATGTCACAGTACATGTTGGCATTCATGGTTCCCTCAGTGAACTGTAGCTCCCCAGTGCCGGCAGCACTCATGCAGCCCCAGACCATGACACTCCCATCACCATGCTTGACTGTAGGCAAGACACAATTGTCTTTGTACTCCTCTCCTGGTTGCCGCCACACACGCTTGACACCATCTGAACCAAATAAGTTTATCTTGGTTTCATCAGACCACAGGACATGGTTCCCGTAATCCATGTCCTTAGTCTGCTTGTCTTCAGCAAACTGTTTGCGGGCTTTCTTGTGCATCATCTTTAGAAGAGGCTTCCTTCTGGGATGACAGCCATGCAGACCAATTTGATGCAGTGTGCGGCGTATGGTCTGAGCACTGACAGGCTGACCCCCCCACCCCTTCAACCTCTGCAGCAATGCTGGCAGCACTCATACGTCTATTTCCCAAAGACAACCTCTGGATATGATGCTGAGCATGTGCATTCAACTTCTTTGGTCGACCATGGCGAGACCTGTTCTGAGTGGAACCTGTCCTGTTAAACTGCTGTATGGTCTTGGCCACCATGCTGCAGCTCAATTTCAGGGTTTTGGCACTCTTCTTATAGCCTAGGCCAGTGTTTCTCCACTCCGGTCCTCAGGGCACACTAACAGGCCAGGTTTGCAAGAAAACTGAAATACATCACAGGTGATATAATTTGCTGCTCAGTGATTGCAGTATTCTAGGCTGCATCTCCCCAATCTAATACTTAAAATCTGGCCTGTTAGTGTGCCCTGAGGACCGGAGTTGAGAAACACTGGCCTAGGCCATCTTTATGTAGAGCAACAATTCTTTTTTTGAGATCCTCAGAGAGTTCTTTGCCATGAGGTGCCATGTTGAACTTCCAGTGACCAGTATGAGAGAGTGAGAGCGATAACACCAAATATAACACACCTGCTCCCCATTCACACCTGAGACCTTGTAACACTAACCAGTCACGTGACACCGGGGAGATAAAATGGATAATTGGGCCCAATTTGGACCTTTTTTACTTAGGGGTGTACTCACTTTTGTTGCCAGCGGTTTAGACATTAATGGCTGTGTGTTGAGTTATTTTGAGGGGACAGCAAATTTACACTGTTATACAAGCTGTACACTCACTACTTTACATTGTAGCAAAGTGTCATTTCTTCAGTGTTGTCACATGAAAAGATATAATAAAATATTTACAAAAATGTGAGGGGTGTACTCACTTTTGTGAGATACTGTAGGTGCAGAATACACATTGGTCTAAACTGATGAAAAAATGTTATTGATTTATTTTTTTTTTTTTTTATTATTATTGGGAATGCTTTATAGAAGAAAGTAAAAAATATTGGTTGTTTTTCAGAACATATGTGAATATTGTGGAAACTAAAGAAAACTGAACTATATTTTTTCTGTTATATTTAAAACATTTTTATTTGGTTTTCATGTTCCTGTTCAAGTTTGACTTGTTGTATATAACCAAAAGTATTACAGTGGGACCTTCAGCCCCGATTCACACTTCTGCGAGTGCCGGGTTCGCATGTAATGTCAGAGCGCACTGCTCCGACATTACATGCGATCAGCTGTGCGGTGCGAGTTTAGCCATACAGTTTGTATGGCTAAATTCGCATCGCACCCGCAGCAAACACGCACAGGAGGCATTTTTGCTGCCGCATCAGGATCGGATCGCACAGCGGTTCACACTTGTGCGATCCGATCCTGTGCGAACTGCACGATCGCACTGCGATATGCGATCAAACTGGGGGTGTCGTTAAGATTACATTGACACCCCCAGCGTATCGCATATGGCAGTGTGAACTGCCGGGGGTGCGTGTGCGATGCGGGAAAAGGCTGCGAATTCGCAGCCTTCCCGCATCGCATATATGTGAACCGAGCCTCAAGAGGTCACTTCTAGCTGGAGTAATTGTTGCACTTTTGTAAACATTTACTTTAAAAATATATATTATTATTATTTTTTGTTTAAGTCCTTGATGTTAAGGCTCCATGCACACATGGCGTCATAAAAACGAGCTCCAAAGCAACATGGGGGCAAGGTGCTTTGAGGTGGGGGGGGCGCAGAGCCCCCCCCTGCCCCAAAGCACCCACACCCCCCCCATGTTGAGGGCGTGTGGCCTGGTATGGTCCAGGGGGGGGGGTGGGGCCACTCGCTCGTCCCCTCCCCTTTCCTGGCCTGCCGGGCTGCATGCTCGGATAAGGGTCTGGTATGGATTTTAGGGGGAACCCCACGCCGTTTTTTTCCCCATTTTGGCGTGGAGTTCCCCCTCAAGATTCTCACAGCGCGAGTCGTGCCGCAAGTCGGATCGACCTGACCTGACTTGCGGTGCGACTTCCATTCAAATCAATAGGCTCCCATAGGGAACCATTGATTTTGAATGGAAGAAAAAAAACGTATAACGGGGCTTAACGCACGTTAAGCAACGTTATTCAGCCTTTAGCAGCGTCAGACGTTTTTACAGCTTGACACTGCAGCTCCAGAACGCACAGTTCCTGGGTTTTTTTTGGAGCTGTAAAACGCCTATGCCACTTGGAGCTCCTAAAAGCTCTATGTGTGCATGAGGCCATAGAATAACATGGATGGGCGTTCTGCAGCTGCAAAAAAAAAGGTCTGACGCTGCTAACAGCAGCTCCAAAAACGTCCAGTGTGCATGAAGCCTAAATTTCAGCCAGTGTTAGCATTTAATTTGCACTGCATGTCTTGCCTTTTTGATTTAATTAAAAGAAAAAAAAAAATACTTGTGTACTCGTGATGCCACGTTTTGTGTGTCCACTGCTGGTGGAATAGTGTCAACTTTCTGTGGGTGGTATTAGACCCCTGTCTGAGGGTAGTATTGCACCCCTTTCTGTGGGTGGAATAGTACCCCTTCCTATGGATGGAATTAGGCTCTCGTGGGTGGAATGCCCCTTTCTGAGGGTTTGAATATCGCACTGGTTACCACCACCAATAGGGTGGTGCCAAATCTTGCACCTTTTTTTAGTTTCTGTTTCGTTTGTGAATTGGGCGTTACAGATTACCGCACGATTTTTTGCTACAATTACTGCCAATTTTTTTCCGGTTGTTTACAGAAAAATCTTTATTTAAATATTTTATTTTATTTTATTTTTTTACTTTTTTTTACATTTATTGTACTTTATTTACCGCATGCAATCATTTATGCAAATGATTAACATGATACCTTTACCGCGTGTGGTAAAACTATGGGAATTGACCCCTTAGTTCCTTTCTTAAAGTGGAACTTTAGCCAGAAAATGAAGTCTTGCTAGATGACTTTTGCAAGTATAGAAATGTGAAACATTAAAAATAAGCGCCTATAATGTGTAAATTCCAGTAATACACTCACCCTGCTCTGCACATGCTCAGTTGCTCTCTAATATTCGGCACTGTGCCAAGTTTGAGAAGGCCGATCTGCTAACAGCCTAAAGATTTACTGCTGTTCAGGGGCTCTGGGTTTCAGCAAAACATCAGCCTCCGGCAAGAAGAAACAGGAGCACTGTTGGAGGCAATTTACAGCATACACAAATTTTGGTAGCATAATTATTGATGTGGGATGTTAGTTCCTAGCTATAGAATATTATTTTTTATCAAGTTTTTATGGGTAAAAGGGGCAATCTGCACCGGGTCATGTACAAAGATCTGGCATTTCAGGGTAGGGGGCACATGCACGTGCATGATTTATGGCCAGGACCTGCTGATCAGCTTAGCAATTCACAGTACAGAGCCCTGTGTTTACTAACAACACAGAGCTCTGTACACAGAGAAGTGATGTGGCTGTTTTTTAATCACTGCAAAACAAGAGAGAAAAATCAGTCACATTTACCAATAAAAGCAGCACATAGTACACCTTGTTAGTCTCCGTTTCCACTACCGCGGCTACGAAGTCGTGCTACTTCTAGCGCGACTTCGTAGTGAAAGTAAACTGCGGCTTTCAGTGCGACTTGTCCCTCATTATAGAGGGAAGTCGCACTGAAGTCGGCTCAAAAGTAGTGCACGAACTACTTTTGAAGTCGCCGCAACTGAAGTCGCGGCAGTGAAAACGGGCCCGATTGAAACAAATGGCTTTTGACTTGCTGTGCGACTTGACATGTGTCAAGTCGCACAGCAAGTCGCACTAGTGGAAACCGGCCCTAAGGCACATAGTTAACCTCTCGATAGCCCCTTCCCAGACAGTGTCATTAGTACAGTGAAAGTATATATTATTAGCACTAATCACTGTAGTAGCATCCCTGGAGATGTCAGTCCCCCCCCCCCCCCCAGCAACAGTTAGTGTCAGATTGTCCGCCACACTATCACAGTCCCTCTATAAGTGGCTGATTACCGCCATTACTAGTATAAATAATAAAAATTAAATTAAAATTAAATTAAAATAAAATAAAAAATAAATTAATAAAAATTCCAGTATATACAGTGTATACCATCATTTGTAGACGCAATAAATATACACTTATTGGGATTTTTTACCGAAGCAGAATAAATTTTGGCCTAAATTTATGTAGAAATTAAATTTTATTTTTAAATGTTTGTATTAGATATGTTTTATAGTAGAAAATAAAAACATGCTGGGTTTTCTTTTGAAATAATTGGTCCTTTTTTGTTTATACAATAGAAAACACAATTTGGTGTGGCAGGCTAACGTTTTATTCTCAGGGCAGAATCCTGGGGGGGGGGGGGGGGGGGTAAAAAAATTTGAGTTCCAGTCACTTTAGAATTTTTCACAAATTTATTACTAAATAAACTTTGAGGAGTAAACATTAGGGACATATCATATCATATCCAAAAAATTGGGTAGCTCTGGTTTCCTTGTAGTAGTTGGCCCTTTAATAGCAGCTAGGTAAGTTGTAAGGACCCTGTGATTGCAGTCATTGGGGTCAATTCACTAAGAGTAAAAAAACGGCAAATAAAATGCAGTAAAATAACGCATGTGATCAATCAGTCATGAAAGTTCAATCCACTAAGAATTAGCGTTAAATAGTGAATGCCTTATATTTATTGCGTCTACAAATGATGGTATACACTGTATATACTGGAATTTTTATTAATTATTTTTTTTATTTATTTTAATTTCATTTTAATTTAATTTTTAGTATTATTTTCGTTTGTTCTGTAACTACCGCATTTTCTCATGTGGTCATTTATCGCACGTGTTAGTGGTTAATGGTTGTTAAAGGTAATTTCCTTATAAAATTTTACTTTTTAACATGTTTGTTATTTTTCTTTTGTAAAAAACTATTTTTTAATCTATTATTTTTTTTTACAGTAATCTGTATTTAAAGGCAGAACTACCTACCTACCAAATATCTCCTGATGTATGGTAATCCAAGCTCCTTTACTAAATCCATGATGAAATGTGTTTTTTTTGCAAATGTATGGCCTACTAGAGTGGTTAAAAGTGCTCTTTTCTATGTTTTTGGCACAAATCTGTGTTTCTGCTTACGTTTATATAGTGGAAGCTAAAGAAAATTGGACTATATTTTTTTTTTATAATTTTTTTTAAATGATTGTCCGCCGCATTATCCCAGTCCCTCTATAGGTGGCTGATCACCGCCATTACTAGTATAAAAAAAAAAAATGCCAGTATATACCATCATTTGTAGACGCTATAAATATACACTTTTTTTAACCGAAGCAGAATTCATTTTGGCCTAAATTTATGAAGAATTTACATTTTTTTTAAGTGTTTGTATTAGATATGTTTGATAATAGAAAATAAAAACATGTTGGGTTTTGTTTCAAAATAATCTGTCTTTTTTAAAAAAAAATAAAAAACCTGGTGTGGTGTGGCAGGTTAACATTTTATTCTCAGGGCAGAATCCTTGGAGGTAAAAAAAAATGATGTGCCAGTCACTTTAGAATTTTTCACAAATGTATTACTAAATAAACTTTGGGGAGAGAATATTAGGGACATATCATATCCAAAAAATTGGGTAGCTCTGGTTTCGGTTATTTTTTGGTTGTACAGTAATCCCCCGCTCCATCGCGGTTCAGTTTTTGCGGTCCCGGTAATTCGCGTTTTTTTTTGTAATGTTATTTTACTATATAAATCATTAAAAATGAAATATTTTTGTGTTTTTCATAGCTCTTGCTTAGTCTCTCAGTATCTTTTATGTGTTTAAATTAGTTTCTATTTTTTTAAAAGTGTGTTTAAAGACCTTAAAATGCTTTTTACACGTACAGTGACAGTAAAAAAAATCATGCCTACAATGCATTTTAATAGGGTTTTTCTATTTCGCGGAATTTCACTTTTCGCGGCTGGGTCCGGAACGTAACCCCCGCAATGGAGGGGGGTTTACTGTACAATAAAAAACCCAGTGGTGATCAAAAACCACCCAAAGAAAGCTTGATTTGTGTAAAAAAAAAAAAAAAATACATCAATTTTATTTGCTTACAGTGTTGCATGACTGTGCAATTAGCAGTTAAAAAATAAGTCAACTTCCGTAAGTAACTTTTACCTATAGGTAAGCCTATAACCACTTCTGGACCGGAAGGATTTGCCCCCTTTATGACCAGGCCATTTTTTGCGATTCGGCACTGCGTTACTTTAACGGACAATTGCGCGGTCGTGCGGCACTGTACCCAAATAAAATCGATGTCTTTTTTGTCTTTTGTTGATATTTGATCACCTGCGCGATTTTTATTTTTTTGCGCTATAAACAAAAAAAGAGCGACAATTCTGAAAAAAAATAATAATAATAATAATAATTTAATAATTTAATTTAATAATCCCCAAAAATAATTTTAAAATCACAATTTTTTAACATTTTAGGCCAATTTGTATTCTGCTACATATTTTTGTTAAAAAAAAAAAATGGCAATAAGCGTATTTTGATCAGTTTGCACAAAAGTTATCGCGTCTACTAACGACGAGGTTTATGTCATTTATGTTGTTTTTTTTTTTACTAGTAATGGCGGCGATATGCGTTTTTTTGCTGACCTGCGACATTGCCACAGACAGATCGGACCCCTAACTGACATTTTGACACTGTTGGGGGTACCAGTGACATTACTACAGTAATCAGTGCTAAACATATGCACTGTTACTGTACTAATGACACTGACAGGGAAGGGGTTAACCCTGTGGGTGATCAAGGGGTTAACTGTGAGCCTAGGGGAGTGATTCTAACTGTTGGGGGGCGTGGCTTGTGAAATGACCATAGAGACCTGTGTTCCTATATAGAAGGATCACATGAGCACTGTGATCATTCCATAGAGAAGAACGGTCAGCTGTGTTTACAACATTCGACCGTCCTTCTCTCTCAGCGGGGAACGATCGCAGGTGTCCGGCGGCAATCAGAGCCGCCAGCCCCGTACATTGAAGTCCCTGCTGAAAAGTGGGGGCGGTAGCGCGCCGGCGCGCGCTCGCCCCCTAGCTGCAGGCGCGTGACTGACGTAGACCTACTTTGGTTCATGCAGGAGGGCCAACTTGCCACAGTCAATCGGCGGCGGGCGGTCTGGAAGTAGATAACAAGACTTACCTATAGGTAGTGTAAATATCTCCTAAACTGGCACTGTTTATGAAATATTTACTGTGCATGCAGCCAGTGACATCACTGGCGCATGCGCTCTGAAGGAACGCCCACCTGTGCCGTTCCTTCAGAGCCCTGTGACGTAATCAGCGGCTCAGGTGCGCATGCGCGGGAGTGACGCCAAAGCGGCTGCGGCCAGTCACAGAACCAGAAGCAAGACGGGTGAAGATGGTCGCCCCTGCATCGCTGGCATCTCGGAGCTGGAACCACTTCGTTTTAAGGTAAGTTTTATATAATGTGCTAGTATGCGATGCATGAAAGGGTAAGAAGAAAAAAAAAGTCCAGTTTACAACCGCTTTAAAGTTGCGCAGTGCCGAATAGCAAAAAATGCCCAGGTCATAAAGGGGGGTAAACTCTTCTGGAGGTTCAAGTGTTTGAAGCAGGATTAAAAGCAAAGGCAAACATTTATTATATTGCAGCTTAGCAATTAGATGTGATGCCTGCATTCGTTTACTTTTTTTTTTTTCGTTTACTTTTTTTTTTTTTTCCATTTACTTTTTTTTTTCGTTTACTTTTTTTTTTTCGTTTACTTTTTTTTTTTTAAGACTTTCTGTCTTCTTTTTTCACCCAGTGATCTGGCCAGAAAGTCTGCTGTTTTTCAAAAGAACAACCTCTCTTCCAGATGTATTAGTTTTATGAGACAAACCATTTATCACTGACAGGGGTGCTTACAATGATTAGCTTTTATTTATTTATGTAAAACCTTTATCCGAAAAAGAAAAAAAAATGGATGTAACTAATTATAAAGTGCTATTCTTCAATTTGTTAGTGTATAGAAATCTACCAGTATATCTAACACTCCCCTCCTTCCAGACTGACAATGGTGCTGTCCAAGGGTGCCCTGGAGAGCACCCCCAATGGTGCTCTCCAGGGCTGCTGATAGGGGGGGACCACCAGCCCTCTTGTAGGGGGCCCGAGCACACAGGGGGGGGGGCCCACACAGAGAGGGGGATTAGTGATGGACAACAAATCCAGAAATTTCCCTCCAGCATCTGAATCTGATCTGTCCCTCTCCCTGCTATCAGCTTTTATCTGCTAAGAGACAGTTGTCCCTCACTAATCCCCCTCCCTGTGTGGGCCCCCCTCCCAGCACTGGCTCTAATGTTATCTCTGCTCAGGAGTTTATTTGTAACTTTGTTTCTCTCTCTCTGTCTCTCTGATCACTGAGCTCCAACTGCCCAGCCTGCATATTTTTCTCATCTCATCTTCTTTTTTATTTAACATAATAGTGATTTTGTTGTAATTTTAGCTAAATATATCTTTAATATTTTCTTGGGGAGGGGGCCCTGCCAGGTAGTCTGTACGGGGCCCCACGATTTCTAACAGCAGCCCTGGCCGGATCACCCGGTGAAAAACAAAGAAAAAAAAGACAAAAAAAAAGAAAACGAATGCAGCTACCAAATGTAATGATTGGAAAGCTGCAATATATTACATTTTTGTTTTTTTTAGGTTTAATATCGCTTTCATATAATTGAAGTAAAGAAAGTAGAGGAAAAAGGAAATGCTTCAACCGGTTGCCGACCACCGCAAGTACATTTACTGCGGCGGTCAGCCCTGGCCAGGCAAAGTGACGTAGGGGTACGTCACTTGTCTGTCACTGACTTGTGAGCCAATTGCGGTCGGGCGCGCGCCCGCCCCGGCTCGTTCACTGACAAGTCAGTGCGTGTGACCGGCGGACCCGATTGTCCGCCGGTCACTCACGATCATCTCCGGTGAAGGGAGAAAGTCAGGTGGCTAATGTAAACAAGCCGCCTGTCATTCTCCCCTGTGTAAAAATGGAGATCAGACGGTTCTACTATGTAGGACCGTTGATCTCTGTTTTTACACTAGTAGCCATGTCCAATCAAAGTAAGAATCACGCCCCTAGGACACACTTAACCCCTCCCTCTCCAATACAGTTAACCCCTTCCCTGCCAGTGTCATTTTTGCAGTAACAGTGCATATGTATAGCACTGATTACTGCAGTAATGTCACTGGTACCCCCAAAAGTATCAAAATGTCAGTCAAGGGTCCGATCTGTCCGCCGCAATGTCGCAGTACAGCAAAAAAAAAATCGCAGATCGCCGCCATTACTCGTTAAAAAAAAAAAACAACAAAAATGACAAAAATCTTTCCCTTTGTTAGTAAACGCGATAACTTTTGCGCAAACCAATCAAAATACGCTTTTTGTGATTTTTTTTTACCAAACATATGTAGCATAAAACAAATTGGCCGAAAATGTTTAAAAATTTTGATATTTACATTTTTTTTGGAATTTCATATAAAAAAATGTGAAAAATATTGTTATTTTTGCAAAATTGACGCTTTTTTTTTGTTTATAGCGCATGATCAAAAAATCGCACAGGTGATTAAATACCACCAAAAGAAAGCTCTGTTTGTGGGGAAAAAAAAGGACGTCAAATTTGTTTAGGTACAGCGTCGCACGACCGCGCAATTGTCCATTAAAGTCACGCAGTAAAAAATCGCCAAAAAAAAACCCTGGTCAGGAAGGGGGTAAAATCTTCCGGGACTTAAGTGGTTAAATAGAAAATGTTCTGATGGTATAAATTGTCTGTAAAACGATATAATTAATGTTAGGTTGTGCTCTCCAGTATAACAAATTATCCCACAGAAGTATATCAGTCTAAAGTTGCCTTGTCTTCCCTAAAGAATCTCTGGAAGCAATTGTTGTAGATGATGATTTAGAAACAATAAGTTTCTTAATAAAACTTTCATATGGGTTGGATTTATTGAACGCTGTAAAGAAAGTATGCTAAAAAAAAAAGCTATAATTGACAGACAACAAACAGAGGGGCTAACATTTTTAACCGCTTCTGGACCGGAAGGATTTGCCCCATTAATGACCAGGGAATTTTTTTTGCGATTCGGCACCTCCGGACTTGCCGCCGCAGTCATACAGCGGCAGGGCGGCCCTCCTGCACGAACCGACATAGGTATGCATCAGTCGTGCGCCTGCAGCTAGGGGGCGGCGCTTCTCCGCCCCCATTCGTCAGCGGGGCCTGCAATGCACCGGGCAGACGGCTCCGACTGCCTCCTGACACCCGCAATCTTTCCCCTCTGAGAGAGAAGGACGGTCAGCTGTTGTAAACACAGCTGCCCGTTCTTCTCTCTGGAATGATCACAGAGCCCCTGTGATCCTTTTATATAGGATCACAGGTCTCTATGATCATTTCACAAGCCACGCCCCCATGCAGTTAGAAAACACTCCCCTAGGCTCACATTTAACCCCTTAATCACCCACAGTGTTAACCCCTTCCCTGCCAGTGTCATTATTACAGTAACAGTGCATATTTTTAGCACTGATTACTGTAGTAATGTCACTGGTCCCCCCAAAAGTGTCAAAAATGTCTTCAGGGGTCCGATCTGTCCGCCGCAATGTCGCAGTCCCGCAAAAAATCGCAGATCGCCGCCATTACCAGTCATTTAGGAATAGTTCACATATCCCTCCTTACTCCCAGTTGCTCGTTACTCAATAAACAGTCCAGGGGTTTTGATTTTATATTTATTGTGGAACTTGGATGGGAGCATAGGTGTGCGCACAGGGTGTGCCAGGTGTGCCCAGGCACACCCTAATCACCCTGTGCAGCACAGATTCCCCCTACTGCCCTGGTTCCCCTCCCTCTTACCCCCACAGCTGTTCTAGCTTCCCTTCTCTCCTCTCCAGCCGGCTGTTGCTGTGGGGATGTTTTAGGATGAGTGGGGAAAGGGGCCGGTAAATATATAATTTGCCGGCCCCCTCCCTTTCTGAATGAACATCTTAAGTGATCGGTAGTGTGTGTTTGAGCTTTGGTGTGCACACCCTAATGCATTAGGCTGCGCACACCTATGGATGGGAGAAGGGAATAGTGGGATACTCCAACTTGAACTATTCACAGTAGATAAGGACAACTCCCACTTGGCCTCACCAGGTTATTTGTGGAAGCAGTCACACTGCTTTTACCATACTGCCAATTGTATGGAAGAATGAAGTCCTCTTGCTCTCTCCAGCAGCAGACTTGATACAACTTCTTTCTCTTCAGGGCACTCTCTAGCATTTCCTTGACTGACACCCATCCACTGACTCTTCTAGCAGAAGGGGTGGCCTTCCCAGAATAGGCCCCATGACATAGATCTGTACTTACTTTATGTAGAATCAGATCCTCTCCAGTGTCTCCCTTCCAGTCAGCTCTGCAGGACCTCTAGGTTCAGCCTCTCTCTGACTCTCCACCCCTCAGGTCAACCACCTGAGGCCGCATGACAGCTTCTACAGAGGAGGGGCAGCCCCGTCCCTTCCTCTGGGACCCTGCTTTCTAGCTGAAAGACCCCGACCACATATGCCCATGGCATTTATACAGTATCCCGGCATGCACCGAGGCATATTCCTCTGCCAATCACCAGGGCTGTACTAAATTCCTGTGCACTCATTTGTCAGGTTTCCTCCCACTGTCCCTATTGGACCAGTGTGAAACACTTCAGACAACCTGACCTGCACCTGAGCACCATGAGCAGACCTCACTAGCAGATCCTGCTTCTCTGGTTGGCAGAGAACAATATAAATTTACCTGGCAATCTCTCTTGTAAGCAGAAAAGATCCAAAAAAACTATATTCTTTCTTCTAACACCTACCTAGGAGGGTGCAACCCTTAGAAGAAAACCTGTTAAAGTCTGCAAAAGACTTGAGACTGGGGTGGAGGTTCACCTTCCAGCAGGACAATGACCCGAAACATACAGCCAGAGCTACAATGGAATGGTTTAGATCAAAGCGTATTCATGCGTTAGAATGGCCCAGTCAAAGTCCAGACCTAAATCCAATTGAGAATCTGTAGCAAGACTTGAAAATTTCTGTTCACAGACGCACTCCATCCAATCTGACAGAGCTTGAGATATTTTGCAAAGAAGAATGGTCAATAATTTTACTCTCTAGATGTGCAAAGCTGGTAGAGACATCCCCAAAAAGAATTGTAGCTGTAATTGTAGGGAAAGGCGGTTCTACAAAGTATTGACTCAGGGGGGTGAATACAAATGCACACCACACTTTTCACATATTTATTAGTAAAACATTTTGAAAACCATTTATCATTTTCCTTCCACTTCACAATTATGTGCTACTTTGTGTCGGTCTATCACATAAAATCCTAACAAAATATATTTACGTTTTTGGTTGTAACATGACAAAATGTGTAAAATTTCAAGGGGTATAAATACTTTTTCAAGGCACTGTATGTCATTCGTTGTATAGCGGGAAAAGTGGACCTTAACCACTTCAGTTTCAGGAGATTTTACCCCCTTCAGGCCATTTGTTTTCCTTTTTGGCACTGCGCTATTTTAACTTGTAATTGCATGGTCATGTAACATTGTATCCAAATGTATATCATTTTTTTTTTCACACAAATAGAGATTTCTTTTGGTGGTGATCACTACTGGGTTTTTTGTTTTTTTTTTGCAACATAAACAAAAAAAAAAAAATTTTGAAAAAAATATATATTTTTTTACTTACTAATATTTTTTCTGCTATAAAACATATAAAATAAAAAAAATCAAATTTCTTCACAAATTTTGACCAAAAAGTATTCTGCTATAAATATTCAATTAAAAAATCCTAATAAGTGTATATTGATTGGTTTGCGCGAAAGTTATAGCATCTACAAACTATGGTATATACAGTATCTCACAGAAGTAAGTACACCCCTCACATTTTTGTAAATATTTTATTATATCTTTTCATGTGACAACACTAAAGAAATTACACTTTGCTACGATTTAGTGAGTGTACAGCTTGTATAACAGTGTAAATTTTCTGTCACCGTCTAAACCACTGGCAACAAAAGTGAGTACACCCTTAAGTGAAAATGTCCAAATTGGGCCCAAAGTGTCAATATTTTGCGAGGCCACCATTATTTTCTAGCACTGCCTTAATCCTTTTGGGCTTGTAGTTCACCAGAGCTTTACAGGTTGACACTGGTGTCCTCTTCCACTCCTCCATGATGACATCACGGAGCTGGTTGATGTTAGAGACCTTGCGCTCCTCCACCTTCCATTTGAGGATGTCCCACAGATGCTCAATAGGGTTTAGGTCTGGAGGCATGCTTGGCCAGTCCATCACCTTGACATCAGCTTTTTTAACAAGGCAGTGGTCGTACTGGAGGTGTGTTTGGGGTCGTTATGTTGGAATACTGCCCTGCAGCCCAGTCCCTGAAGGGAGGGGATCATGCTCTGCCTCAATATGTCACAGTACATGTTAGCATTCATGGTTCCCTCAATGAACTGTAGCTCCCGAGTGCCGGCAACACTCATGCAGCCCCAGACCATGACACTCCCACCACCATGCTTCAAAGTAGGCAAGACACACTTGTGCTTATACTCCTCATCTGGTTGCTGCCACACACGCTTAACACCATAAAATGTTTATCTTGGTCTCATCAGACCACAGGACATGGTTCCAGTAATTCATGTCCTTAGTCTGCTTGTCTTCAGCAAACTGTATGCAGGCTTTCTTGTGCATCACATTTAGAAGAGGCTTCCTTCTGGGAAGACAGCCATGCAGACCGATTTGAGGCAGTGTGTGGCGTATGGTCTGAGCACTGACAGGCTGACCCCCACCCCTTCAACCTCTGCAGCAATGCTGGCAGCCAGTGCTGTATCCTGGCCTAGGCCAACAAGGCCCAGGCCTAGGGCGGCACTTTGCAGGGGGGGCAGCAAAAAAATATTTCATTATTTGTATAATGACTATGGACTTCCTATTTATTATACAAATAAATGAAATAATCCTATAATTACAATTAGTGGCAGCAAGCACAAGTCCAAATATCTTAAAAGAGTAATCTTACTAAACCGTGACATAAGGCTTTACTAATGGCCACTTATAAGGCTGCACTGGTGGCCACTGATGAGGCCACACTGATATGCTGCACTGACGGGCAGTAAAGAGGCAGCACTGATGAGGCTGAACGTTTGGGAACTGATGTAGCTATGCTGATGGGAACTGATAGACCGTGGTTGTGGTCTGTGGTTTACAGATGACAAGGTGGGTCCTAAACAGGAAGGGGTGTGGCTTTTACAGGAAGGGGTGGGTCATATTTAAATTAGGGGGTGCACAAGTTTAGTCAGGCCTAGGGCAGAACAAAACCTAAATACACCACTGCTTGCAGCACTCATACGTCTATTTCCCAAAGACAACCTCTGGATATGACGCTGAGCACGTGCACTCAACTTCTTTGTTCGACCATGGCAAGGCCTGTTCTGGGTGGAACCTGTCCTGTTAAACTGCTGTATGGGCTTGACCAAAGTGCTGCAGCTCAGTTTCAGGGTCTTGGCAATCTTCTTATAGCCTAGGCAATCTTTATGTAGAGCAACAATTCTTTTTTTCAGATCCTCAGAGAGTTCTTTGCCATGAGGTGCCATGTTGAACTTCCAGTGACCAGCGATAACACCAAATTTTACACACCTGCTCCCCATTCACACCTGAGACCTTGTAACACTAACGAGTCACATGACAAACGAGAGGGAAAATGGCTAATTGGGCCCAATTTGGACATTTTCCTATAGGGGTGTACTCACTTTTGTTGCCAGCGGTTTAGCCATTAATGGTTGTGTGTTGAGTTTTTTTGAGGGGACAGCAAATGTACACTTATACAAGCTGTACACTCACTACTTTACATTGTAGCAAAGTGTAATTTCTTCAGTGTTGTCACATGAAAAGATATTATAGAATATATACAAAAATGTGGGGGCTGTACTCACTTTTGTGAGATACTGTATACAGGAATTTTAGTTTTTTTTGTTTTTTATACTTATAATAATGGCGATCAGTAGCCTACAATGGGACTGCGATAGTGCGGTGGAAAATTTGACACTAACTGACACTGGAGGGAACTGACTAACTGCCACTGACATCACCAGGACACTAATACAATGATTAGTGGTAATTCTTTACACCGTGGGTCAGCAACCTGTAGCTTGCAATCTGCCAGTAGATCGTGGACAGGTGACTGGTAGATCGACATCTGGACTAGCTGACCGGCATCCCAGAGCATCAAACAGAGTGCAATGCAGAGGGACTACTTGTAAAGTTGGAGCCTCCTCTGTAGTGCCGGCTCCCATCCCATTTGGAGTGATACCAACTGAACTCCACCTCTTATCCCGGCTAGCGGTCTCCAGAGTGCTGCCAGCACTCTTCAGGTCAGTGTGAAGCAATACGCCGGGCATAATAGTTTAGGACTGCTTTCACACTGATGTGTTGTGGTATACCCACACCGCATGGGTGCAGAGCAGTGTTCATAAACAGAGCCCCCCTGCCCCAAAGCAACCCCCCCAATGTTGAGGGTATGTGGCCTGGTATGGTTCGTGGGGGCGCTCGCTCTTTTCTGGCCTGCTAGGCTGCATGCTCAGATAAGGGTCTGGTATATATTTTGGGGAGGGCCTCTTGCTGTTTTTTTCATACCATACCAGCCCCAAAGTATCTTGGTAGGGGGGACCCCCTACTCCGTTTTCTTTTGTTCACTTTTGTATTGCCGGCAATGTTTTTTTTATTCATCTGTCAGCGGGGAATCCCATTGACAGCTGATGACTCATCAGTTGTTGAGGATGCCGCGGTTAGCTTCCCGGCCCTGTTCCTAAACAACCAGCTATTCACTGCACCCTGATTGGCCCAGGCAAGCTTGAGCCTGACAGGCTTCAGAACCGTGCATGCACCGTTGCACTTCGGCCCGCAGCCATCCTTTTTACGGGTGCCGCTGCCCATAACGGGCATTTACGGGCAACTCACATGTGTGGTTTGAACAGCGATTTCATTCGCGGCGCGACTTCCATATACGTTTTCTTTCATGCGAGAGCTCACGGCAACGGGGGCGGCTAAATTTTAATTTTTTTTCCTATTTATTTATTTATTTTTTTCATTTTAATACAGGTTTTTTAATAAAAAAAAAAATCTGATCACTTTTATTGCTGTCACAAGCAATGTAAACATCTCTTGTGACAGCAATCGGAAGTGACAGGTACTCGTTATGGAGGGATCGGGGTCTAAAAGACCCTAGACCCCTCCACTACACTTCCATGTATTCAAAACGCCGAAAACTGCATTTTTGAATACACTCACTTTTTGAATCTGCCGCCTTTAGCAGCCGAGTAACCCGGATGTGACGTCATGGACGCCGCCTCCGGGTTACGTCATCGGAGACCCGATCGAAGCCGCATCCGGCTTAGATCGGGACTCCATCCAGCCGGCGGATGCACCGGCTGGTTGCTTGGGTCTCCCGGTGGAACGGGAGAACTGGGCAGAGCCGTGGAAGGCGGCAGGAGGGGGACGTCCAGTGGCGTAGCATGGGTTGTCAGCACCCGGGGCAAGGCAAGTAATTTGCGCCCCCTAAGCAAAGGGATTTTAGCACTCGAGTCTCTTCCACTAGATTAGTTAAAGAAACCCTTACCTCCTAAGCACATGTATTGTTTGTTATGAAAATACTGATGTAATTAAAGTAAAATGCATCTAAATACAAGATTGAATGACCAGTGTACCCCCTTTCAATGCAGAGAGACCAGCGTGCCCCCTTTCAATGCAGAATGACCAGCGTGCCCCCTTTCAATGCAGAATGACCAGCGTGCCCCCTTTCAATGCAGAGTGACCAGCGTGCCCCCTTTCAATGCAGAATGACCAGCGTGCCTCCTTTCAATGCAGAATGACCAGCATGCCCCCTTCAATGCAGAATGACCAGCATGCCCCCCTTCAATGCAGAGAGACCAGCGTGCCCCCTTTCAATGCAGAATGACCAGCGTGCCCCCTTTCAATGCAGAGTGACCAGCGTGCCCCCTTTCAATGCAGAGTGACCAGCGTGCCCCCCTTCAATGCAGAATGACCAGCGTGCCCCCCTTCAATGCAGAATGACCAGCGTGCCCTCTTTCAATGCAGACAGACCAGCGTGCCCCCTTTCAATGCAGAGTGACCAGTGTGCCCCCTTTCAATGCAGAGTGACCAGCGTGCCCCCTTTCAATGCATAGTGACCAGCGTGCCCCCTTTCAATGCAGAGAGACCAGCGTGCCCCCTTTCAATGCAGAATGACCAGCGTGCCCCCTTCAATGCAGAGAGATCATCGTGCCCCCTTTCAATGCATAGTGACCAGCGTGCCGTGCCCCCCCTTCAATGCAGAGAGATCACGTGCCCTCTTTCAAAGCAGAGTGACCAGCGTGCCGTGCCCCCCTTCAATGCAGAGAGATCATCGTGCCCCCTTTCAATGCAGAATGACCAGAATGCCCCCTTTCAATGCAGAATGACCAGCGTGCCCCCCTCCAATGCAGAGTGACTAGCGTGCCCCCCTTCAATGCAGAGAGATCATTGTGCCCCCTTTCAATGCAGAGTGGCCAGCGTGCCGTGCCCCCCTTCAATGCAGAGAGATCATCGTGCCCCCTTTCAATGCAGACAGACCAGCGTGCCCCCTTCAATGCAGAGAGATACTTACCTGCAGCGGTGGCTTCTCCTCAGTTCCCCGCATCTCCTCGAGTCCTCCTGCCTCCTCCTCGGCCAATGGCATGCGTTCGCCTTTTGGCCAATCAGGAAGCGGGTCTCGGACCCGCTTCCTGATTGGCCAGGAGGAGGATCCGTGTGACAATAGCGAATTATCATTCACTATTGTCACACAATGGGTGGGCTCGGGGGGCGCACTGCTCTGCGCCCTGGGTCCACCCTTTTTTGAAGCCTATTAGAGCCTCTGGCTCTAATCAGGTGATTAAAAAAATAACACTCTGTGACAGCGCCAGGCTGCTGACTCACTCACTGCTAAACTGACTGAGCAGTGAGGAGAGGCGGCATAGGCAGGGTTTGGCTTGCAACGCCACCCCACCCTACACCAATGGACAGGTGAGGCACAGTCCAGCCCTGCCTGACACGCCATTTTCAGCCATAGGGCGGCCGCTCTGGACATCTCCCAGCCTAAAGATGGAGGCAGACGCAGACAGTGTGTGAACTGTGTATGTCAGAGTCAGACAGACAGAGTGACACTGCGGATGCGCCCCCCCAGATGTTGCGCCCGGTGCGGCCGGCACCCCCTGCACCCCCCACGCTACGCCACTGGGGACGTCCCCTCCCGCTCGCCAAGGAAACGATCGAGCGGCTCCCGAACCGCATCGGTCATTACCGCCGAAAAGTCAACTGCCGGCTCTAAACAATGATACCAGGATGATGCCTCTAGCTAGAGGCATCATCCCGGTACAACCACTTAAAGTCAGCCGATGTAGGTCTACGTCAGTTTGCGTTAAGTGGTTAAAATATTGCTTTTTTTTTTTTTTTTTTTTAATTTGTAATATTTTTTCTCTTTTTTTTTTTGCAAAAAATTAAAACCGCAGTGGTGCAACCACCAAAAGAAAGCTCTATTTGTAAGAAAAAAAATGATATTAATTGAGTTTGGGTACAGTGTTGCGTACCCACACAATTACCAGTTAAAGTAGCACAGTGCCGAATAGCAAAAAAATCTGGGTCATGAAGGGGGTAAAACATTCCGGAGCTAAAGTGGCTAACAAACATTGAATCCCAAGGTTTTTCAAGGTCAACAATACACTGAGACAGAAGCTTGGACATCCTAAAGACCCAACAGTTAAACAAAGTAACTTGGTATGTCCATTGCATATTATTATACACTACATCTATCTCCATTAATAGAACATGATTTAACATAAAGAATTTTTATACTATATACGTCTTTTTAGTGAGTAATTCTTTAACAGATATTATCCTAGCCAATATATGGACCTTGTGTTCTGCATTTTATGTCACTATTTATACTCCTTTGTTTCTCAGGCCAGAGGGTGTGGGATGTTCGTAGAGCTGTTGGCTGGGTTGTGTATTGTGGTTTCAGTGCCCTCTGTGTAACTGGAAGGTGATACCACGCATCTGGAGATGAAGGAATGCATGATTAACAATACAACGGCAAATGATTAATATCTTCTTAAGGCACATACTTCCAGATTATCCATCATTTCATTAGGGTTTAAGTAATGTTCGTTTTGAAAATGGGAATAGTGTCCTGAACCATGAATAACTCACCCACCTCCTGACACATTTGCTCGTTGCATAGCACAACAAAGCTTAATTCCTAAAAGTGTCCAAAAGCTGGTATTTAGTTTATGATGACAGCCTTGTATTGTGACTAATCCACAGAAGATCTGCCCGACTCCCGAGTGTGCTGTGTATGGTCACATTTTTACCAGTTATTTACCATATATACATGCATTGGGTATCCCTGCAAAGAAGTTTTTTTTTTCAGATATGATCAATGTTAAAGTTACACTAAACTCTGGTTTAAAAAAATTAATAAATATATTCGAATATGTATTTGTAGCACCCTCCTAACTAGATTGATATTGTTCAGGCAAATTTAGTTTTTGGCTCCTCTGTAGAAGAGGGACAGTGTTCAATTGCTTTCGGCAGGTCTAAGTTCTACTGGTATAGGTTCAAGTTCAACTCCTTCCCTCTGTATTCCAGTACATTCTGGAATATAGTGGGTGGGAGACGCAGACCCTGGGCTGAAAATTCATGCAGCCTCAGCCAATCCCTTATCAAGAGAGTGACCAGCAGGAGGTTGAGATGTGCATAAATAGTTTGGGACCTAGAACAGCAAGGGTTGAGGCCCTCTTGGCTGATTGCTACAGCTTAGAAGAAGCCATCTGGGTCCCAGCCCAAGCTAGAGCTACGGGACCCACGTCCAGAGTCCCAGTTCAGGAAGTCGACAGAATAGCTGATCTAAA
Organism: Pelophylax lessonae; assembly: GCF_965119305.1. NCBI lineage: Eukaryota > Metazoa > Chordata > Amphibia > Anura > Ranidae > Pelophylax > Pelophylax lessonae. Next base: position 31,304,378 of record NC_138771.1, on the reverse strand, counting down.
GGCATTCTGTACACTGGCTGGCTGGTGCTACAAGAGAGCATTAAAGTACCAAGGGCACAGTAAGTACAAGTGTAGCACCCTCTAGTGTGCTAGAATAGGATTTTTCTCTAGTGTAGGTAAATTGTTAGGCTTGACTTGCGTCCATGCCTGTTTTAGCTATTCTGGGTCGGGTGAGTGACTCAGGGAGGGCTGGATGACTCACAGGCAGCATCTCTGAGACCTCTCCCTACTTCTGGAACTTGCAGGGAAACTTCCAGAAGAAGTGGGAGTGGAGGTGAGGAGGAGCTGCCTGGAGTATTCATGAGGGCCCCAACCAATCCCCAAAAGATGGTTTGGCGGGGGGGCAGGCCCCCTCAAATACTCAGGATCACCCCAGCTTAAGTGCCGAAGAGACCCTATTCACAACACACAGAGGTGTCCTAACTGGAGGCACAGGAGCAGGAGAAGGACAGCAGGAGAACACTGCCAGGCAAATCTCCAGGGAAGAAGACCACTAGGTGGGCAGGTGAGTGTTACAGTTGGGAGAAGACTTAGAGGCATGCCTGAGAGGACTGGGAAGTGCAGTCTGAGATGGATGCAGAGTCAGTCTGGGAGAACTGTGGAAGTTTAGCCAAGATGCCTGGAGAAAGGGGCAGCTGCAGCCAGGTGGTCTGGCTGTGCCTGAAGAAGTGGTGCTGGGATCAGTAGTCACAGAGGGACAGCTGGACACTAGGACTTTGCTACACAAACAAGAGGCCTGCGGTCCCTGCCTGTAAAGAGCTTTTGCCACCTATCTGATTGAGCCTTTTTGTCAGATCCTCCAATAGTGTGCCAGTTGAACCTGGGAGTTGTATTTCTGCAAGCAAGATTTGTGCAGGAGGCAGAAGAGGAGTGTACATATCAGGACCTTATATAATTGTGTCCCCACTTTAGTCTTTTTTTTAGTTTTATTGCACCAACTCACAGGGAGAGAGATTGAGGGTATAGGTGTCAGGGCCGGGATCGGAATCCAGGACCTCTGCTACATCCGACAGTACACCTTAGATGCTGGACAGTATCCTGTCTGAACCTTTGGGTAATCTTGCTTTGTACCTTGTTTCTTGTGAACCTTGAACTCCTTGTTCTTTCCATAAAGTTTCTATCTAAGCCATGTCTCTGCACTTCCTGTTTGCCAGAATATTGTGCTCTCTCCAGCTGATATCTTTCTCCCTTGAGTAACTGTAGCTATCCTTATCTCCACTAAAAGTGAAGAAATGTCATCAGCACACAAAGGATTCCTCGAAAGGGTGTAAAAACTTTATTCCATGGTCACATAATATACAGCAATGTTTCATAGTCATGCAGGGCCTCTTCGTCAGGCCTCACTTGCCTGGCGAAGGGGCCCTGTGTGGCTCCAAAATGTTGCTGTATATTATGTGACCACAGAATAAAGTTTTGGAACCCTTTGAGGAATCCTTGGTATGCTGATGACATTTCTTCACTTTGAGTATCCACGGTTTCAAAGCTATGGGCATTACAGCACCCAGCATCATTGAACAGCCGGTTATCTTGAATGTGTGCGTGGGGAATATTGAGTAATATTGCGTTTGGACTTATCTCCACTAAAACTCGTTACTGACCTTTGGCTTGTTCCTTGACTATGCTTCCGCCTGATCCCAACCTATAACCACTTGTTACTGACCGTTGGCTTGTTACTGACTACACTTCTGCTTGATCCCTACCTGCTATATCTGCTACTGGATCCCTGCTTGCTCATCTCCTGGTCAGGTGAGACTGAGGACCTTGACATGGTAATAACACGCAGCAAAGCCCATCTCCACCATCATGAGCTCTGGTGAATACTAGTTATTGCTTAAACACTGCACCTCAGATGTGCCCGCGTCATCCCACAGGGTGACCTGCTTGTACACCTATCCATCTGGTTGGTGGAAGCCTCTCTACAGCTATAACTACTGGTCTCTGAGTCTGACCCCTGACCATGACAATAGTTCTCCTTCAACATCTGGTGCTGTGCTCTCCTCAACCAGGCAGGGATTAGCTAGACCTTAACCAGACTCTGGCCTACTCAACACAAGCCATTGCACACACACCTCCCTAGGCCACAGCCCTAAGGGGAAGAGAGATTACAAGCCACTCCCTAAGACTTTATTCCCACCTGACAATGAACCTCCTAGTTGTTGCCAGAGAGTATATAAATGCTCATAGCACATGATTGTCACTGCCCCCATAACTATTGCCCTGAGTGCCAGTGACAACCCTGTGTGATGGTACCAGGGAACAGCAGAAACCCTCAACCTAGAGAATAAACCAAGTGAGGAAAACTACAAATTGGCCTAGGTAAATTACTACCCAGGAAATCTAAATTTACTAGGAACCTCTGCTGACAGGGTGGCTACACTGAGATGGGCTATGGATTGTGAGCTATGGGATTTGTAGTGTGCAAAGAGCAGGGGTAGGCAACCTTTCAGAGATTGTGATCTACCTGGATAATATGGAGGAAATCTAAAGGTCCCCAGGGGAGGCCCTTTTTTTTCATTATCAATCAGTTGTTGCACCTGCAAGGTTCTAATGAGGAAAGTGGCAGGTTCTGCATCCCTTTAGACATGATTTCCTTTTGGGAGTATCTTACCAAAAATTACATTTTTGTTGCAAGGGATGCCAAAAATCTGGTTTGGATCTTGATGCAGACTTCTGGGAAAATCAATAAGCCAATCACAAAAGTAGTAAATTACATTTTCAGGGGCGATCTGTACACCATCTTATGCTTAAATATATTCCCCTTTGGGGCACTGACACTCACTGTTTTGATAAGTCACTACTTGCCTTGGTGGAACGGCCGTAAAAAGGTAATAAACAGTTTGGACTTCACCAGCCAGCACCCGCATATGAATGAATTGCAAACAAGGAAGAGAACTCAGAGTGCCATACTGCATTTAAACAGTTTATTTGTAAGAAATATTACACATACAGAGTATAGCGATTGTGTAAGAAAATCGCTCTGATAAGTTTGGCCGCCATGGCTGTCAACCTGTCCGTGCGCACTGACTTCACACCGCTTGCTATGCCCAAAGCGTTCCCCCATACAAGGCATCATCAAGGACTGGAGGCTCGCGGTGTGGCGTCATTGCACACGGACAGGTTGACAGCCACCGCGCCCGTGCTAATTGGAGCTGTTTGCTTATACAATCGCATTACATTTACACTACATTATTTTATTATAATTTGTGATTTTTGTTTCCCATGAAAGTGGAGTTACCCTCTAAATCTACTCTCTTATTGACCAAAACAATACATGCATTACAGTATCAATTCACTCAAAACTGGTACTGATGTTTTTGCCAGAAGCTGGAGACTTACACAGTTTGTTTTTCACTCAAACGTTCATAGAAAAAACATTCATGAGAACATTTCTTTCTTGCCATCATTGAGCCAACTAATTTAATTTGAAAGCCCTTTAAATGTCATGCCGTGCTGCTATCTGAATGTAATCCCAGACCGGTGGGACAACCTATGATCTCATTGTTTGTTTTTAGTCAAGGCACCCTTTAAAATTCTGCACAATCTTGACCCATTCTAAAACGTGAAAAATGAAGGTAATAGTTTTATACTGTACAATGAGACACATAGGACACCCAACATTGAGGGGGATTTTTTTTACAATGCAACATACCTTTGCACACAGGTACTGACTAGTATTCCAAGATTTCTCTTCTCCCTTGTTCTCTCTCCCTTTTGCAGCTAACGTGCGCAGGGGCAGACTGGCAACTTTCAGCCTAGGGGGCAAGTACAAACCAAAGGCCCATGGTGCAGAGACTTGCCCCCCACACACACACACTCTTCCTCTTCCTGTCCTCCTCCTGACCCCCATTCCAGGCTGAAGCCCTGTTCTAAGTACTCTCTACTCACTGGTTGAATCCGGGGTTCTCAACCTGGCCAGCAGGGGACGGTTGGGGGGAGCTGGGACAGCTCGGTTGGGGCTGGCCAGGGGAGGAGAGTCTCAAGTGTAGCATGGATCCAGCCTCTGCTCAGACACAGTTTAGACCATCCATGCTGGGGAGGGAGACCTGCGCTCTGTCCTTGCCTTCATCCTGCACTCAGTAGGTCAGTGGCAGAGACTTTTTACTTCTCTTCACCAGGAATCCTTTAGGCATGTCTGTGGCAGAAGCGCTGCAGCCTTTTTACAGGACACCAGAGTGGCCCAGCGGGCAATTGCCCCCCTGCCCCCTGGCCCAGTCCTCCCCTGAATGTACGTGACCCGAGCTCTAACAGACAGGGGCAAACAAGGATGTCTTCAGGCTCTGATTGTCCTCCTTATCAACCTATGATGTCATCAGCTTTTAGGACCCTGTAGCTGGCATGCACAGTGCCCAAGTTTCCAATGCTGCACAATAAAAACTGATGGCTTTGTGTAACCAAAAAGGCAGGCTTGATAAACCTGCCAGCTTCAACCAACAAAATTCAATTCAACCAACAATTTTATGCTTCAAAAAATGAGATTGGTCTGGTTAATAAGGAGAGGATATTTCACATATAGTGAGATAGTAGAGGGGTTCTTGGAACTCTTGCCAGCTCTCTTAAGGCCTAATTTACATAGATAGGCAGGGTATCGGTACAAACATGCAATTGACCACCAACCCCTGACCACAAACTAACATGGCCAAAAGCCATGTTATTACACACTGCCATGGTGGCAAAATAATACCACAGTATGCCTTCAGTATTTATACCAGTGTACTTTCAGTATCCTAGTAAATTTTGTAGTGTTTGTCCAGAATTATAATGATTGCAATGGAAAAGCATTATGGCACACAGATTAGCAAGACACATTCTTTATACAATAACTCTTTTTAGTGTATTTCATAGTAATGTTACCGGGGGATGGCCTCTGTTGGAGGGGTGACGGTATGTAGTATGACCACAGCCATACTGGCTCACTGGTAGAGATCCTCAGAATTCTCTTACGGCAACCAGACAGTGTCCCATGTACTAACCTTACTCACCGGGATCCTTTCCTTGGATAAATGCTGTCCATAACCAGCGGGTTTCTTTTCCTAACCCGCCACTTGCACCTAAATAATGTGAGATCCCCTATTTAAATACTTTCTCATCAACTGGGTGGACTTTTCTCAATTAGATTAGCTAGAGAAAAAACTAAGAGAAATACCCAAAACACCTGGCTCCATTGGCTTGAATTCTCAGGTTCTGCCTCTTATCAAACAATAATGACCTCTTTCTCTTGTGTGGAAGCCTGATAGCATTCTCCTACCCTAAGGCTTGCCTCTCAATCTACCACTCCTCCAGGAACTTGAATGGGGGTCCCACCTTGGACCCACTGTTGATTCCCATCCTCTTCTCCCCCCTTTACCCCTTTTCCCTTTTCTCTTTGTTCTTCTCCCAGCCCTTTCCCTATCCCCTATTCTTTATCATTCTGATGATTGCAAAACAGATGGCTCCGCAGATTGCAACCTCTGTTGCGACCATATACAGTGCATACATGAAAGTTATTGTTACCATGTTAAAAAGTTCACATCTTTTGCTCATGTCATCTTTCCTTAGTACATACAATATTTCTACAGATGGTGTGTTAAATACCCCGTGTTTGGTGACTTAACCAAAAATGTCCTTGTTTGAATATGCCTGTAGGCTGGTGATTACTAGGGGTTAACATATATTTCTTTGTATAAACTTGTTTCCCCTGGCTGTGCTAATTTCCACATGTTAGTTGAGCGAGCAAGGTACCAAATGTTACAATGTCTTGATATTTTCTTCCGCCCATGTGTTGACCTGAGGTTATCCCCCCTTTACAAGTCAACCAACATAAAAGGAGCTGCCTCCAAGCTCCTGTGTCATGCTCTGGGAAAATACTGCCAGGTAGTAGCAGGATGTAGGTGGTTACTCTGCTGGGGGGATCACCCCCTTTGGGGAGGGGGGTATAAGAGCCTAATTGGGGTTCCTTTTGAGGGTCCTGAGGCTGGAGACCCCTATGGACTTGATGCTGCTAATCATGGACTCCCTGCCTTTATGGATTACTGTCAATCATTGACTCTAAGAGACTTACACTACCTCTTGTGGATTATTGCCTGAATGTACTCTTGCAAAAAAAGGATTGTTTTATAGACTTGCCTTTTGCATAAGGTATGCAAACTCTATGGGATATTATAAGAGCTCTGTATAGGAACTGTGTTGAAGTTTGCTTTGTCTTTTTGAGAACTGTACTGTATCAGCAACTACTGTACCTCAGGAAAAGATATAGTTTGGTTACTTGCTTTGCCTGATCTGAAGTCTCTTAAAGGGGTGAATGCACGGTGTATCAAAATAACAGGGCTTGCAACACAAATAGGGGACTTAGTAAGAGGAGGATACAACACATGGGTCTAACACACAAGGAGGTTGATTTACTAAAACTGAAGAGTGCAAAATCTGGTGCAGCTGCGTATGGTAGCCAATCAACTATTAACTCCAGCTTGTACAATTAAGCTTTGATGATTAAACCTGGAAGCTGATTGGTTACTAGGTAGAGCTGAACCAGATTTTGCACTGTCTAGTCATAGTAAATCAACCAGTGTGTTATCCAGAAGAAGCTAATGTGCTTTTGGTAAGGACTACAGTGTTTGTGTCACATGCAAGGCCAGGAGACAGGCAACACGGCAGAGGTGACGTTCACTCTGGTAAAGGAGAGGGTGAAGTGCTGGGCACCCCCACTAGCGGCCAGTCCCCCACTCTTTAGGACCTGACCCGCAGCACAGAGCACCTAGGGACCCAGCCTGGAGTCACGGGAGAGATCTGAGTTACATTGGGAGAATAAGAGCAAGCATGGAGGTTGGAGTAGGAAAGAGCATTTTCTGTATCCTTTTTACACTAACCATGGGATTAGTCACTAGGAGAGAGGTGAAGCTATTTATAGATTGGTAGGGTTCAGTACAGGCTCAGTAAATGCTGCACACCTGGGAAGTGGTGTGCTCTAATGGAAGGAGCGTCTAAAGTGTTCAAGTGTCATCATTGTAAGGCAGTCAGCCACGGATTACATTACAAAGAGTTAACGGAGAAGTATAGCCAAAGTTCGTTTAGCTGTACTTCTCCTGAGTATCACAGGAGTGCAGTTCGTTCTGCACTCCTGTAACCCATTTTCAGCACACAGTGGGCTAAAGCTGAAGCCCGCTGTCGGCTGACATTACAGAGCCAGTCCATGCTCGGGCAAGATCGCGAGAATGAAGTCAGGATCTGCCCACATTCCTGGACTGACACCCGGCTCAGCCTTTTAGGAAGCCACTGAGAGCCTGAGTCGCCCACTCACAGTCCAGCACCCCAGTAAGTGCGGGGGGGGCAGAGCAGAGAGCCAGAGACTGACAGTCACCAGCTCTCTGCTCAGGGAGCTCTGAGAACTGAGCGATTGGCAGTGTTTGATCGCTCGGTTCTCAGTGTTAGAATCGGAAGGGGACAGATGGTAACCATCCACCTAGGTAAGTGTAATTTAGAAAAAAAACAAAACAAAACATACTTCTCTTTTAATAGTGCAGTTGCAGCTCACTTCTAAGCTTGGGACATCTGCCCTAATGTTGCCTGTCACATGACTGCAGCTCCCTGCCTTGGTTCAAGGCATTAAGTGAGTGCAGTTTCACTTGTCCCCACTAGGGTGCCTAAGTCCTGCCCACATGTGATCCTTGCATCATGGGGTTGATTTACTAAAGGTAAATAGTCTGTGCACTGCAAGTGCACCCACAAGTGAACCCATCGTCTGTGCACTGCAAGTGCACCCACAGGTGAACCCACAAGTGCACTTCCAGTGCACTGCAAATGCAGTTGCTCTACCTCTGCAGGGGAAAAGAAAATTTTTTTTGCTTGCACATGATTGGATGATAGAAATCAGCAGAGCTTCCCCTCAGATCTTGAGCAATTGCACTTGCAGTGCACTTCTAGTGCACAGCATATTTGCCTTTAGTAAACAAATCACCCTGTTTCATATACAGTATACTGATGGCATTGTTGTATGTGACTAGTACTTTATGTTGACATGCAATATTTGAGTATAATAAAAGAATTATAAAAAAAAGTTTGTGTCTAACTAAGCTAAATGAATGAACGTATCTCCAAAAACAGACTATGTTAGAAGGAAGGTATTATCCACAACGAGTACTGTAAACGAAGATATTTGGAGCGTCAAAGTCTTCTCTTGGGAGGTATTAAAAGACTCCAACGCACAATGAACTGTAAAGACTTTCCTTTTGTTTCCACCGAAAAGGACCGTGCACTTGTGGCCCTGCTTCCCATGCTTGAAAGTTTTCTAAACATTGCTTAAAAAGCAGCTGAATGGGTCCCTTTTGGCCATCAGTGGCCTAGTTCTAGTCTCCCTTTCAGTTGCTTACTTGTCCTCCTCTTTGCCCTCTCTGCTCTGCTGAGATCGTCCTGGATTTTCTCTCAATGCAACTGCTGTCCAAGCCAGCTGTAACCACTACATCTTCAGCAGTGGACCGAGGAGGGTATTAATCATATTTTTGAAGAGGACACTCTGCTATTTATCTCTTTGACACTTCCTGCATTGGGAAGCTTTGTGCGGCACACAGCCCATTGAGTAGTAAGATTAGACATTACCATGGTCCATTGCTTCTTCCTGCCCTCTTCATTGAGTGACTGTTCAACAGTGGCGTGGTGTTTGTTCAATAACACATAATTTATTTATATCCTTTCTTGTGCTTTTCCTCCCAGATCCAATTTTATTTTAGATACATTTCTACACCAAAAATTAGTTTAGCGCGCCAGGGCATGAAACCAGAGAAGCTGGCATAAGTGCATACAATAAAAGAGCAGTTTGCATTCATAAAAAAAACTTGAGTTTAATACATCCTCGGGACTGGTGTCATTGGAAGCTTTTAAGGCCTTGGAGGAGTAACAGACTGGTTGAGAGGCCTTTCTGGCTAGTGCTGAGAAGCCACCTGGAAATAATTTTTCCGTCATCGAAACACAGGAATCACCCAATAGAATGGATTAATGGGACCATTTAAAGAACACAAGACAATGGAATTATCATGGAAATTACTAATGCAAAACAGATCATTGTGCTGCAGATTAACTTCCCATCCCCAAAACTGCAGAAAGGAGTTATTTTATGGTTTTACAGAGGATAATGGAAGTTATGGTGGTTAGGTCAGGTTTGTGACAATATTTGTGTTGCCATATTGTATGTATTTTTTTTTTCTTGAACAACAATTTTAGATGCTACACAAGTGTTTCTTGTCACAAGGTCAGGGTGTTATATTAATATATGGCTAAAAAAACAATACTACAGTACTGGTATTAGTATACTGTATACAGTTAATCTAACTATATAACTGTATGTATATATATATATATATATATATATATATATATATATATATATATATATTTATTTATATATAAATAAATATATATATATATATATATATATATATATATATATATATATATATATATATATATATATATATATATATATAAATAAATATATATATATATTTATATTTATATATAAATATATATATATATATATATATATATATATTTATTTATATATATATTTTTTTATATATAGATATATATTTTTTATATATATATATATATATATATATATATATGTATATATATACACACTTTATTACCAAAAGTATTGGGATGCCTGCCTTTACACGCAGATGAACTATAATGTCATGACAAAGAAATATAGATAAGCCCGCGCTATGGTAATAAGTGAAATACTTAAGTATACGTACAAATTAATAGAGAAGCTGCTGCTATTGTGCAAGGTGCTAAAACCTCAAAGTACTAAACCCATATAGATAAAGCTTCATCCCAGTGTTAGTCCATAGGGTTCCATATTGAATTGGCCCACCCTTTGCAGCTATAACAGCTTCAACTCTTCTGGGAAGGCTGTCCACAAGGTTTAGGAGTGTGTCTATGGGAATGTTTGACCATTCTTCCAGAAGTGCATTTGTTAGGTCAGGCACTGATATAGACAAGAAGGCCTGGCTCGAAGTCTCTGCTCTAATTCATCCCAAAGGTGTTTGGGGTTGAGGTCTGGACTTTGTGCAGGCCAGTTAAGTTCCTCCACCCCAAACTTGCTCATCCATTGTTTTGTGCACTGGTGTGTAGTTATGTTGGAACAGGAAGGGGCTATCCCCAAACTGTTCCCACAAAGTTGTGAGCATGAAATTGTCTGAAATGTCTTGGTATTCTGACTCCTTAAGAGCTCCCTTCACTGGAACTAAGGGGTGATGCCCAACCCCTGAAAAATAACCCCACACCATAATCCCCCCTACGCCAAATTATTTGGATCTCAACCCCAAAGAACACCTTTGGGATGAATTAGAGTGGAGACTGTGAGCCAGGCCTTCTTGTCTAACATCAGTGCCTAACCTCACAAATGCGCTTCTGGAAGAATGATCAAACATTTCCATTGACACTCCTAAACCTTGTGGACAGCCTTCCCAGAATAATTAAAGCTGTTATAGCTGCAATGGGTGGGCCAACTAAATATTGAACCCTATGAACTAAGACTGGGATGCCATTAAAGTTCAGATTGGGCTGAAGGTTCATCTTCTAACAGGACAATGACCCTAAGCACACAGCCAAGAAAACAAAGGAGTGACTACAGGACAACCCTGTGAATGTCCTCAAGTGGCCCAGCCAGAGCCCAGACTTGAACCCGATTAAACATCTCTGGAGAGATCTGAAAATGGCTGTGCTCTTTGGGCCCAATTTGGACATTTTCACCTAGGGGTGTACTCACTTTTGTTGCCAGCAGTTTAGACATTCATGGCTGTGTGTTGAGTTATTTTGAGGGGGACAGCAAATTTACACTGTTACTGCCCATTCAGACTAGCGCGACACGACTTTGGGGGGCGACCTGTGAAGTCGCGTGCACCGCTGTGCACTGCGACTTCGGCGCGACTTGCAGAGGCTTCACATAATGGAAGTCTATGCAAGTCGCCTCCAGGTCGCCCCAAAGTAGTACAGGACCCTTTTTCTAAGTCGGAGCGACTTGTGTCGCTCCTATTAGAACGGGTCCTGTGCTAATCAATGGACCGCGACCGAGCGCGACTTGTCAGGCTGACAAGTCGCCTGACAAGTCGCGCCAATGTGAATGGGCTCTTATACAAGCTGTACACTCACTACTTTACATTGTAGCAAAGTGTAATTTCTTAAGTGTTGTCACATGCAAAGAAATAATAAAATATTTACAAAAATGTAAGGGGTGTACTCACTTTTGTAAAATACTGTATATATATATATAACTTTTTTAAAATAGAGTGTAAGACATGGCAGTGTAACTACTATTAAATGTATGCTTTATCGTCAGGGACCTGCCCAATACAATCACCCCCAGGTGGCTAAGACTAAGTAGGCTTGAATTTTTTTACCTAGCCTGTGTGCTTTTTAACCGGTTGCCGACTGCGCACAGTATATTTACTGCGGCAGTCAGCCCCGGCCAGGCAGAGTGACATAGGTCTACGTCGCTCGCCTGTGACCGGCTTGGGAGCCAATAGCGGGCGAGCGCGCGCCCGCCCTGGCTCATTCACAGAGGAGTCCGCGCGTGTGACCGGCGGACCCGATGTCCGCCGGTCACACTACGATCGTCGGTAGAGAGGGAGAAAGTCAGGCGGCTAATGTAAACAAGCCGCCTGTCATTCTCCCCTGTGTAAAAATGGAGATCAGACGGTTCTACTATGTAGAACCGTTGATCTCTGTTTTTACAATAGTAGACCTGTCCCATCACAGTTAGAAACACGACCCTAGGACACACTTAACCCCTCCCTCTCCAATACAGTTAACCCCTTCACTGCCAGTGTCATTTTTACAGTAACAGTGCATATGTATAGCACTGATTACTGCAGTAATGTCACTGGTAACCCCAAAAGTGTCAAAAATGTCAGTCAAGGGTCCGATCTGTCCGCCGCAATGTCGCAGTCCCGCAAAAAAAATCGCAGATCGCCGCCATTACTCGTTAAAAAAAAACACCAAAAATTACAAAAATCTTTTCCTTTGTTAGTAAACGCGATAACTTTTGCGCAAACCAATCAAAATACGCTTTTTGCGATTTTTTTTACCAAACATATGTAGCATAAAACAACTTGGCCAAAAATGTTAAAAAATTTTGATTTTTACATTTTTTTGGGGGAATTTCATATATAAAAAAGTGAAAAATATTGTTATTTTTGCAAAATTGACGCTCTTTTTTTGTTTATAACGCATGATCAAAAAAATCGCACAGGTGATCAAATAGCACCAAAAGAAACCTCTGTTTGTGGGAAAAAAAGGACGTGAAATTCGTTTAGGTACAGCGTCGCACGACCGCGCAATTGTCCGTTAAAGTCACGCAGTAAAAAAATCGCAAAAAAACCCCTGGTCAGGAAGGGGGTAAAATCTTCCGGGGCTTAAGTGGTTAAAAGGCACTGTACTTGTTTTTGGATATATGATTTCGATTTTTTTAAGGCAATGGTGTATGCTTAGGGATTGTGGCTCTGCGTATAAACAATACTGTGAAAAACTATTTTTTTTTTTTTTTTTCAGGAAATAAGCTATTTGAAAATGTGCCTATAACATCTGGCAGCATTATTACAATACACCAGACATGTAATAAGGTGAATTGATTGACCATAATTTGCTTGATTGTGCCAAATCTACGCAAAGCAGTACATCTTTTCCTGAAATCGACACCCCTGAACATTTTGTTGATAGCAGCCACACTGATCATTTTTAATGATATTGGATTCTAGATTGATATAAGATGAACTCTGTCGTTAAAGAATGGATTATTTTACTGCGTTTGCATGCCACAGACTGTTCCTGGTCAGAATAACGCCAACATGAAAAAACAAAAATTGTAGGACTTTATTGGTTACCAATTATAATCTGAAAGGAAGAGAGAGTATTCGTATTGGTATAAAAATCCAACATTTTATATAACAACATGATTAAAATACACATGTTGTTATACTTACATTGGGGCTTTCCATACCCAAGGACATCTACGCTTTGCTGTTTGGCCACTTGGATACAATCTCCACCCATCTCTCAAAAAAAAAAAAAAAAACAATATTTTTCACATTCTGCTATATAACATTCCCAAAATAAATAAATAAATAAAAAATATTTTTTTTTTTTTAACATTTTCGGACAATTTGTTTTCTACTACATATTTTTGGTAAAAAAAATTGCAATAAGCATATTTTGATTGGTTTGCACAAAAGTTATCGCGTTTACTAACTACGGGAAAGATTTGTCATTTTAAGTTTTTTTTTTTTTTTTTACTAGTAATGGCGGTGATCTGCGATTTTTAGCGGGACTGCAACTGTGATTTGCAACTGCGTTACTTTAACGGAAAATTGCACGGTCGTGCGACGCTGTACCCAAATAAAATCGATGTCCTTTTTTTCCCCATAAATAGAGCTTTCTTTTGGTGGTATTTGATCACCTTTGCGATTTTAAACAAAAAAAAATAAATAACGATAATTCTGAAAAAAAAACAAACAATATTTCTCACATTCTGCTATATAACATCCCCCCCCCCCCCCCAAATGTAAAAATCTAAAGTTTTCATCCGTAAAGGCCAATTTGTATTCTGCTACATATTCTTGGTAAAAAAAAAAAAATCGCAATAACGTATTTTGATTGATTTGTGCAAAAGTTATCACATCTACAATCTAGAGGAAAGATTTATGTCATTTTTATTTATTTTTTACTAGTAATGGCGGCGATCATCGATTTTTTGCGGGACTGCGACTTTGCGGCGGACAGATCGGACCCTGATTGACATTTTTGACACTTTTGGGGGGACCAGTGACATTACTACAGTAATCAGTGCTAAAAATATTCACTGTTACTGTAATAATGGCACTGGCAGGGAAGGGGTTAACACTGTGGGTGATCAAGGGGTTAAATGTGAGCCTAGTGGAGTGATTCTAACTGTGGGGGGTGTGGCTTCTGAAATGACCATAGAGACATGTGATCCTATATAGAAGGATCACAGGTGCTCTGTGATCATTCCAGGGAGAAGAACGGTCAGCTGTGTTTACAACACCTGCCCATTCTTCTCTCTCAGCGGGGAGCGATCGTGGGTGTCTGACACATGCATCGGCTTCCCCGCAGCCGACAGAGGGCGGGAGCGCACCCCCTAGCCTCCCGTGTGCGACCGACGTAGAGCTACCAATAAATATAGCCTTAGCGATAATTCGCATTTTTATTCTCGTGGGTGTTTGTGTAGGCAGGGCCCCAGTGAACTGCATTGCCTGGGGGCCTATAAGGTTTTTAAGATGGCACTGTGCATTGTTGGGTCTGGTGTCTCTCATCTTCCTCTTGACAATACCCCACAGATTCTCTATGGGGTTTAGGTCAGGCAAGTTTACTGGCCAATCAAGCACAGTGATACCATGATCATGTGACCAGGTATTGGTACTTTTGGAAGTGTGGACAGGTGCCAAGTCCTGCTGAAAAATAAAATCAGAATCTCCATAAAGCTGGTCAACAGAGGAAAGCATGAAGTGCTCTAGAATTTCATGGGGATGGTAAAACCATGGCTCAGCTTTCTGATTTTACTGCCGGCCCACCAAGATCCCTTTCTACTAATTCACTATATGCTAAACATTTACTCCTTATTAACCACCCCAAGCTCATTTTCTGATGCCTCAAAATGCTGACATAATGGTTTTTCAGGGTTTTCTCACAAGATTAATGGTCCCACTCCACAAAACTATTATGCTGATTGCTTAACAATTATATTAAAAGTAGATTGTTCGCCTGATCAATTAATAGCAATGTGTTTTGTTAAGCAAAGCTAATTCTGTTCTGATAGCGGAATTTTTTTTCTAAGAGACAATAGCTGCATACAGCTTATTACCAGCAAGGCCATAGGTCAAAGGTGAAGGCACGATCCCACTGAATAATGCTAGGCAGTGTATTATCCCCCTACTTACTCCAATTACTCTCCTCTCTTTATATTCTCTGTGCTTTTTTTTTTTTTTTTTTCCAGTTTCTCACTCTTTCCGACCTTTATGCCTCTGCACCTGGAGAGCTGTTGCCAGTGCCGGAATAAACTCTATAGAGGCCCTCAGGTTTCGCAGGTTTCTGGAGGTTTCTCGTGTGCATGGTCTAGTCACGCAGTGATGGCGAACCTTTGCACCCCAGATGTTTTGGAACCACATTTCCCATGATGCTCATGCACTCTGCTATGTAATTGAGCATCATGGGAAATGTAGTTCCAAAACATCTGGGGTGCCAAGGTTCGCCATCACTGGTAGTGGGATAGCATTGAACGAAGTAGTGTGCACGTCAGCCACTGGATGGAGATGACCATCACTACTGTACATTACAAATACATAGGTTCAGGGACGGCCCGTCCATTGAGGGCGCAGGGGCGCCACCCCCCCCCCATCCATGTGTCCGGCCCCCTAATCTACATGCGGGGCGCCGGACGCATGGATTCCAATGGGGATTTTTTTTTTAAACACTTAATTAGAGCCAGAGGCTCTAATAGGCTTCAAAAAAGGGTGGGCTTGGGGCGCAGGGAGCCCACCCAGTTGTGTGACAATAGAGAATTAATATTCGCTATTGTCACACTGACAGCGGCTCAGCCATCCAGCACTCCTGGTTTGGACAGGAGGAAGGAGGAGGTAAGGAGGCAGACTGTTGGGGGGGGGGGTTGGAAGGAACGTGTCACCTGCCAACTGACTGACTGACAGACGGACCAACCGGGGGGGGGGGGCGAATGCGCATTGGTTTTGCCCCCCCCCCCCCCGAATTACTGAGCACCAGCCACCACTGTGTAGGTTGCACCAACATTTTCTATAGACTGACTGCTGAAAGAAGATTTGATTTTAAGAAACAAACTCTAACCTGTGAACCTGATTTCTATGGTTTATGTACAGTACTTTAGTCACTTCAATAACGGGCACTTTCACCTTCTTCCCGCTCTGTCGCACATTGAATAATAACTGCGCGGTCATGCAACACTGTTTCCAAATGAACTTGTTATTATTATTTTTTTCACACAATTACTGTAGAGCTTTCCAGAGGGAAGTATGAAGTGCTCTAGAATTTCCTACTAGAGGGCTGCTCTGGCTTTGGACTTGATAAAACACAGTGGACCAACACCAGCAGAGAACATGGCTCCCCAAATCATTATGGACTGTGGATTTAATTTGGAAATCAAGGTCCCATAGTCTGGAGGAGGAGTGGAGAGGCACAGAATCCAAGTGGTATGAGGTCCAGTGTGAAGTCTCTACAGTCTGTGATTTTGGGGAGCCGTGTCATCTGCTGGTGTTGGTCCACTGTGTTTTATCAAGTCCCAAGTCAGCGCAGCCCTCTACCAGGAAATTCTAAAGCACTTCATGCTTCCCTATACTGACCAGCTTTATGGAGATGCTGATTTCATTTTCCAGCAGGACTTGGCACCGCCCACACTGCCAAAACTACCAATACCTGGTCACATGATCATGGTGTCACTGTGCTAAGATTGGCCAGCAAACTCGCCTGCCCTAAACCCCATAGAGAATCTAGAATTAAGAGGAAGATGAGAGACACCAGACCCAACAATGCAGACGAGCTGAAGGCTGCTATCAAAGCAACCTGGGCTTCCATAACACCTCAGCAGTGCCACAGGCTGATCGCCTCCATGCATTGATTCGGTAATTCATGCAAAAGGAGCCCCAACCAAGTATTGAGTGCATACTGTACTGTATATGAACATAATTTTCAGTAAGCTAAAATTTGCTTTTTTTTTTTTTTATTGGTTTTATGCAATATTCTAAATTTCTGAGATACTGAATTTTGGGGTGTCACTAGCTGTAATCCATAATCATCAAAATTAAAAGAAAGAAATGCCTGAAATATATCACTCCAGAGATCTCTCCTCTGGCCTCCAATGCAGCTGATCAGACACAGATAGGTCTGATCGACCGATTTTCTGGCTGCTAACAGCCAGGTAAACAAAGAGGTGGAAACGGAAGTGTCAACATACTCATCGCTCCCGCTTTCCGGGATCACAGAGAGAGAGGAACAACGTCAGTTCCCCTCTCTCTGTTCTGTGCAGCCAAAGCTGCTGGTCGCATCGCTCTCGGGCTCCGCGATTGGACGCTAGAGCCTGTGAAAGGCGGCGGTGGTGGCAGGAGGGGGGTGAGACCCTCTTCTTTTACCCGCAGAAGTGTTCGAGTGGCTATTCAGCCACTCTAATCATTTCTGCATTATATGGAATCGCCAGCTGAAAATATTCATGCACCTGCAGGCATCATCCTGGTATGAACATTTTCAACTATATTTTTGTTACATTTTTATATTAAATTAAATTAAATTTCTGTTACATTTTTATAACAGAAATAGAGAAAATCGTGGTGGTTTTTTTTTTTCGAAAATGTTGGCCATTTTTTTTGTTTATTTAGCAAAAAATAAAAACCCCAGTGCTGATTAACTGCTTGCCGCTCAAAGGACATCCTAGGGTTGCAATGGTTATACCGGGGAAAAAAAAAAAACACCACGATTTTCTTTATTTCTGTTACAAAGATGTTGCAAATAAATAAATAAATAAAATTTAGGCCAAACTGTATTCTGCTCCATTTCTTTGTTGAAAATATCCCAAATCGGTGTATATTATTTAGCCTATAGGAAAGTTATAGAGTCCCCAACTATGGTATATGCAGATGCATCTCATAAAATTAGAATATCATCAAAAAGTTAATTTATTTCAATAATTCAATTCAAAAAGTGAAGCTCATATATTTTATATAGATGCGTTACACACAGAGTGATATATTTCAAGCATTTCTTTCTTTTAATTTTATTGATTATCGCTTACAGCTAGTGAAAATCCAAAATTCAGTATCTCAGAAAATTAGAATACTACATTAGACCGATAAAAAAAAAAAAGGATTTTTAATACAGAAATCAGCCATCATTTGACAATAGGCTGGGCGGGAAGTAGCTAAGCTGTTATTGGGTATATTACATTAATACAGTATTTTCTCAATAATATAAAGGTTTTATTTTTCTTTGCGCCAAACCATTTTTTCTCTATCTTTAGTAAACAATTTAGGAAAGCTTCATTGTAATTTTCCTTCAAGATCAAATCAATGTTATTTTGGTCCATTGTCGTGAGGCCTTTAAACGGTGTGGGGCCTATAGGCCGGTGCCTACTGTGCCCATTCAGTAATGCGGCCCTAGCTGTCGCTGTCCTTGGCTAAGGAGTAGAAATGAATGAAATGCTGCGGTTGGATTCACCAAGAGCTTGGCAAATCCGGTTTTAAATTTGGAAAACCCAAACGTGGGGGCAAATCCCAATTAAGTCCATGGTATGGGGGTGGGGTGGGGGGGGGTAATGTTTTAGTGGATTCTGCTCCTTTTTTCGGGCTAATAGGTAAACTGCTGTCAAAAAAAGGCACGAGAACTTTCCTGAGAAATACCTACAATACACAGAGTTCTATTTTAAAATTGCATTGGTCTTTTCAAATGGTTTTGAGGGCAGGATTAAAAATAAACAAATTCTTTAAATAATTCCCGCCCACGTTATATTTGAATGACAGCTACGGCGCGGGCTTACTTTGCTGGGAGGCCATCATAAAACTTCCTCCCGTGATCGCACCGCCCGCGGGCGACGCACTCTGTGATCACTGACTTTTTCAGTGACTCTTTCAGACTCAGCTGATCACAGATTGGGGTAAAGGGCCAATCACAGCGGCCCTTTACCACATGATCAGCTGTGTCCAATGATGTAAACAGAAGCTGGTTATCAGCACTCCTTTCCTCGCCCTGTCAGAGGAGAGGAGAGCCGATAACCAGCTTCTGTTAAAGGAACATCTACACTGATATTCAGGGCAATGACCATCAGCGTCCTGATTATAAGTGTAGTGCTAACAGTGCCCACCAGTGTTGCCAATCAGTGCCCACCAGTGCTGCAATCAGTGCCCACTAGTGCTGCCAATTAGTGCCCATCAGTGCTGCCAATCAATGCCCAAGAGTGCCTCCTCAATAGTGTCCCCCCTCAGTGTTGCCTATCATTGCCCATCAGTGCAGCCTACCAGTGTGTATCAGTGCCCATCAGTGCCACCTATCAGTGCAACCTTTCAGTGCCACCTATCAATGCCCATCTTCACCACCTATCAGTGCAGCCTTTCAGTGCCACCTATCATTGCCGCCTTTCAGTACCACCTATCAATGCCCATCAGTGCCGCCTATCAGTGCCCATCAGTGCCGCCTATCAGTACCCCTCAGTGCTTCCTCATCAGTGCCCACCAGTGCCGCCTCATCAGTGCCCATCAGTACAACCTATAAGTCCCCATCAGTGTCACCTATCAGTGCCCATCTGTTCCACCTATCAGTACCGCCTTTCAGTGCCACCTATCAATGCCCATCTTTGCCATCTATCAGTGCAGCCTTTCAGTGCCACCTATCAATGTCCTTCAATGCCGCCTGTCAGTGTCCATCAGTGCCGCCTATCAGTACCCATCAGTGCCTACTCATCAGTGCCCCCCAGTGCCGCCTCATCAGTGCCCATCAGTGCCACCTATAAGTCCCCATCAGTGTCACCTATCAGTGCCCATCAGTGCCGCCCCATCGGTGCCCATCAGTGCTTATCAGTGCTGCCTCATCAGTGCACATTGCTGAAGGAGAAAAATTACCTGTTTGCAAAATTTTATAACAAACAATGACAATTTTTTATTGTTATTTTTCAAAATTTTCAGTCTTTTTTGTTTGTTTAGGCCACTTTGTATTCTGCTCCGTATTTTTGGTTAAAAATAAAAAATCCCAATATGCGTATATTGATTTGTGTACGCAAACGTTATAGCGTCTACAAACTATGGTATATTAAAAAAAATGATTAGTTAAACCCACTAGTTTTTTTTTTTTTTCTTTTTTCTACCACTATTATTCCTTTATATTGGTTTTTGGAATTTACAAATGCAGCAATTTCGAAATTGAATGAAAGGTTTAGCACTGGAAAACACTTTTTAAAAAGTTAAAAAGTGCATTTTATATGCAGCTATATAGATCAGACCAAAATGAAGGACAAATGAGGAGGAAAGAGGGACTGAGGGACAATGTTCGAAAACAGGGACAGTCCCTCAAAATCTGGGACTATACACTGACACTGTACTTACTGTATGACAAAGGCTGTGAAGGGGTTAACATCCAGGGCAATCAAAGTGTTAATGTGTGCATCTTTTAGTAAGGAATGTAACAGGTTTTTTTTTTCCCTGCTTAGCAGGGAAACAAAAACTGTCATATCCCAGCTAACAGGACAGAGTTCTGTATTGTTTACACTCACAGAGCTCTGTCCTGTCTTCCTCCTCGCCGATCAGTGGGTGGCGGTGGTCATCCATTGGCCGGCACCCACTGATCTGCTTGGGCTGTGCCTAATCATACCACAGCCGGCACCCGTGCGCACCCTACCCGGATGTACTAGATACATGATCCGGCGCAGGAGAACCACTCTGCTGCCGTATAACTATCTTATGTGGTCGTCAGGTGGATAAAGAAGGTTTACAAGCCCAAGGACAAGTGGCGGTGTTTACTTCGCAGTATGGGGAAGAAGGGAAGTCGGTGTTCTCTCGGATTACTCATCAGATCGTGCAACGGAAGTGACGTTCTGACCATAAGGCTGAGATTATAAGGCTGAGGCTGTTCCAGAAATCTCTGGAAGACAGGGGAGAATAATCAAACCTACAGTCTATGAGATTCAGAGCAGAAAAAAAGCAATCAATTAACGACTTTTCCATCCTATGTCACTGCACACCTTGTTTGAAATATATTACATTTATGAGGGACACTGCTGAGCTTATGTCCTCTCCTCCAGTCCAGTGTATCCCTGCCACCTCACTCCCAGTAACAGAATGGGGTCCCAACGTGCACATAGTGTAGACCCCATGCGTGGAATTAATTAACTCCTTCTCTCTTCCGTACCATGCAGCCTTAATGCATGGGGTCTCCGTACCATGGGTTCAGTCCCAAATACTTTAGGGGAACCGGCTGCTAGAGAGGGAGCCAGAACACCGCCCCCGTCGCTACCGGAGGACCTGTCATCTACGCTAGGTACCACGCTTTATTGACCGGCTGCTATAACCTCCCACTAGGTCATGGTTACCTGTGGCAACTACTCTCTTTCTCCAAATATTCTGCCAAGTTAACCCTTGAAATGATGGCTTTCCTCCTGTAACCTGTGTGTGCTTTACTGACCTCGCTCTTCTGATATGCCATTTACCACCATACACCCCTCTGAATGACTTCAGATCAGGCGTAGAACAGTTTAAAATGGTTTACTAAAGCTCTTGTATTCCAAACATTCTAGTCACATTCATGGATTTCTCCTAACTAACTATCTTGGGCTGCCCAGGCATACCTTTGCAGATTGAGATGCATATTTGGTTGAATTTTTGCAGGAGGGTCCCTTTAGGGGGGTTGACAAGTGGTGCTCCAGGCTACATCTTGTCATCAAACTAGACCCTCTCGCTTCCCATGCAGTCCCGATGACAACCTTTAAGCTCGGCCTTCCCCCAATTTATATAAAGACCAGATTGGAGGATAGAACCCAAAAAGCCCAGGAACCAGCAGATCCCCTCTTAACCCTTCCCCTACCTGGACAGTCTAAGCTGTCCAACATTTGGTAACCCACCAAATAGGCACCTACCTACACACTGAATATTAAGGAGCCAAAAAGAACTACATTTGCCCACGTCAGTAGTTCTCAACTCTTGTCCTCAGGACCCACTAACAGACCAGGTTTTAAGTATTACCTTGGGGAGATGCAGACTAGAATACTGCAACCACTGAGCAGCAAATGATATCACCTGTGATGTATTTCAGTTATCTTTCAAACCTCACCTGTTAGTAGGACCCGAGGACAGGAGTTGTGAACCACTGGCCTACGTCTTAGCAATCTAACAAGGAGGGTGCTACATACTTATTGACTCAACTTCTTACCTGGATTGGCCCTTTAATGAGGCTGGGTGTGTTGCTTATCTTCCCCACTTTCTTTTTATTCTGAATATTTATTGTGGTCTATCTGTTGTGTTTTTCATTATAGCGAAGGCAAAAGGCATGTTTTTTAACTTTAGTCAGTCCTCCATCCATTTGTTAGGAAGCACTTCCCAAATCACCGGGACTTGCCAGCTGAGGGAAGGGAAATGCACCAATCTGACAGATTGAAGAGACAGATTAGCAACCTAACCGTCTTATCATCTCCCTGCCAAAATCATCGATCTGGAAGCTGGATGCAACGACCCCTGTATGCTAGCGTGTTTATTATTACATTTGTAAGAAGAAAAAGAAAATTACACGGCATGCAGGACCTGTTGAGAATGTAAATGTGTCTCATGCGTTTCTTTACATCTGGTAATAGGTAACTCCTAATATATATAGAATTCTGCACGAGGTAAAGAATGCTATATTTGTTTTAAATTCTTAAAAGCAATTTGAGGTCTGGCCAAATCGAAGTTCGGGCGCCGTTCCAAAGCTCCTTCCACTCTTTGAAAGCCCCTCGGAATGTATCATAATGTGGCAAAGCTCATTTGCCAAGGTATAGACTTAAAAACATCTTTTGATCGTTTAAACAACCATAAACATGTAATCAATTACAGTATCTCACAGAAGTGAGTACACCCCTCACATTTTTGTAAATATTTTATTGTATCTTTTCATGTGACAACACTGAAGAAATGACACTTTGCTACAATGTAAAGTAGTGAGTGTACAGCTTGTATAAGACCCCGTTCACACTGGGGCGACCTGTCAGGCGACCTAGTCGCCTGACAGGTCGCCGTTGGTCGCCTGCCATAGAGAAGCTGTGGACCCGTTCTAATAGGAGCGACACAAGTCGCTCCGACTTAGAAAAAGGGTCCTGAGCTTCTTTGAGGCGACCCGGAGCGACCTGCATTGGCTTCAATGATATGAAGTCCGTGCCGGCCGCTCCGAGGTCGCGGTGCGAGCTGCGCACCGCGACCTGTGAGGTCGCCCTGGCAAGTCGGATCGCTCATATGTGATTCGGCTCTAACAGTGTAAATTTGCTGTCCCCTCAAAATAACTCAACACACAGCCCTTAATATCTAGACCGCTGGAAACAAAAGTGAGTACACCCCTAAGTGAAAATGTCCAAATTAGGCCCAAATTGTCATTATTTTGTGTTGCCACCATTATTTTCCAGCACTGCCTTAACCCTCTTGGGCATGGAGTTCACCAGAGCTTCACAGGTTGCCACTGGAGTCCTCTTCCACTCCTCCATGATGACATCACAGAGCTGGTGGATGTTAGAGACCTTGCGCTCCTCCACCTTCTGTTTGAGGATGTCCCACAGATGCTCAATAGGGTTTAGGTCTGGAGACATGCTTGGCCAGTTCATCACCTTTACCCTCAGCTTCTTTAGCAAGGCAGTGGTCATCTTGGAGGTGTGTTTGGGGTTGTTATGGTGGAATACTGCCCTGCGACCCAGTCTCCGAAGAGAGGGGATCATGCTCTGCTTCAGTATGTCACAGTACATGTTGGTATTCATGGTTTCCTCAATGAACTGAAGCTTTCCAGTGTTGGCAGCACTCATGAAGCCCCAGACTATGACACTCCCACCACTATGCTTGACTGTAGGCAAGACACACTTGTCTTTGTACTCCTCATCTGGCTGCTGCCACACACACTTGCCACCGTCTGAACAAAAAACGCTTATCTTGGTCTCATCAGACCACAGGACATGGTTCCAGTATTCCATGTCCTTAATCTGCTTGTCTTCAGCAAACTGTTTGCGGGCTTTCTTGTGCATCATCTTTAGAAGAGGCTTCCTTCTAGGATGACAGCCTTGCAGACCAATTTGATACAGTGTGCGGCGTATGGTCTAAGCACTAATAGGCTGACCCCCCACCCCTTCAACCTCTGCAGCAATGCTGGCAGCACTCATACATCTATTTCCCAATGACAACCTCTGGATATCAGACTGAGCACGTGCACGCCTCTTCTTTGGTCGACCATGGTGAGGCCTGTTCTGAATGGAACCTGTCCTGTTAAACCGTTGTATGGTCTTGGCCACCGTGCTGCAGATCAGTTTCAGGGTCTTGGCAATCTTCTTATAGCCTAGGCCATCTTTATGTAGAGCAAAAATAATTTTTTCCAGATCCTCAGAGAGTTCTTTGCCATGAGGTGCCATGTTGAACTTCCAGTGACCAGTATGAGAGAGTGAGAGCGATAACACCAAATTTAAAACACCTGCTCCCCATTCACACCTGAGACCTTGTAACACTAATGATTTACATGACACCGGGGAGGGAAAATAGCTAAATGGGCCCAATTTGAAAATTTCCCCTTAGGGGTGTACTCACTTTTGTTGCCAGTGGTCTAGATATTAAGGGCTGTGTGTTAAGTTATTTTGAGGGGACAGAAAATTTACACTGTTATACAAGCTGTACACTCACTACTTTACATTGTAGCAAAGTGTCATTTCGTCAGTGTTGTCACATGAAAAGATATAATAAAATATTTACAAAATGTGAGGGGTGTTGCACAACTTTGGAGTCATACAAGTGTGAATGGAGCCTTAAAGTAGAACTATGGGCAAAACTTTTTTTTTCATTTTGGATAGAGAAAGGGAGGATTATAACCCATATCGGATTTTTTTTTTTTCTTTGGTCATCTGTGTCCCATTGCGCAGATTTTCCCTCACTTCCGGAAGCCAAACAGGAAGTGAGAGGAAATCCCTGCAAATTAAGGGAAATCCTTGGGGCCCCCCCCAGGTCACCAGAACTAGTGTCCCATTTGGAAAATTTCCCCCCTATTAATTTTCTGTAGAAAAGCTTGCTAGAGTCTCTGACCAGTGTGGAACGCACAGCCAGTAGAAGAAGCTCTGAATTCCAAGGTTGTAGCCCTTGTTGGCACAGCCCTGACTTCTGATTCTCCGGTGATGTCCCTTCCACCCGTGCGTTCAAGTCTGGTCAGTGTGGGACTCTAGCAAGCTACAAGAGGTTCCAGTCTCCTACCATCTACTGCCAGCGACCAGAACCCACCAGGACCCATCCGGCGGAGCCTGCAGGACAAGTCTATACCCAGAGCAGAGTACCAACCTATCTATGAGCACTTTTTAATCCATCATCTTGTAAGCATTTTTTACCATCAATAAATATCTTACTTTAATACTATACTTAGTTGGCGTGTTCTTCCCACATTCTTGTTTTTTATGTTTTCTCAGAATTGGACACACTCTTAGGGTGGCTGCCACTGAAATGATTATGATTCTTTAATGATTCCTTTATTGGGACTTTTTTTAGTCAAGGCCCGGAGTAAAAAGAAACAAGACATCAACGGAGGGCCGGCATGACAGGGGTTAAAGGGTCAGGAGGACAAAAAATAGTTAAATATGTTAGCTATATAATTGGGTTTTAATTGGTTTAGGAGGGGGAGTAGGTAAGGTATGGGAGGAGTTGCGGGGGGGGGTTGGATAGGCAGAAGGGAGGGCTATCTTCAGCCGAAGGGAGATCAGCCAGGGGAAAACTTCCCTCCTGCCCACCCTGTTATTTTTGCTCCCCTCTGTTAATTGTGTAATTTATTGGGATTGGGGGATTGGGTCGCTTGTTTTTAAGCGGATGGCGGGGTTCAAGGTCCTTGTAGTTTACTGTGGGCACTAAATCCTACTTGGTAGGGACCCGTCTGAGGTACGGATCCCAGTTGTTATAATAGAGGTGTCTGCGGCTGGTTGTCTCCGAGTCGGTGGTGTTGCGGCTGGAGGCCTGTAGTAGGTCGCAGGTATTTTTTTTCCTGTGAGTGAGGCCTACAAGGACCTTGAGGCTCCAGTTCTACTGTGTTTTACATTGTATTCATGTTGTTATGTTTTATGTTATTTTTTTACATTGGTTAATAAAAGGCCGCTTTGGCCATTAACTGCAGTTGGTTGTCAGCGTGGTTGTTAGAGGGAGTGGTATTAGCCAAAGTGGTCGAAGACATTTTTAGTACCCTAAAGCCCCGTACACACGCTACGAATTTCCGCCGACCGGTCGTCCGTCTTTTGTCCAGAGTGGTGTCCGTTGGTTGGAATGTGCTCTAGACTGCACACAAATTTTCCCGTACAACAGAATTCTACTTCAGAAGTGATGTCATTTGTTGGATTGCTTTCTTTGTGTTCTTTCGTCTCTGAGCATGCCTAGTCTTGCTCATAAGATTTTTCCCCGTCGAAATCTGTACTAATGAGACGAAAATCGGACGTGTGTTGACCGAGGACAAAAATTTTAATGCCTGCACATCAGGATTTTGTCAGCCGAAAAGTCGGAGCCAGCTGTCGAAAGCACCATACTAACAATCCGAAAATCGGCAGATCAGTCGTCGGACGAAATTTCCCTTCCGAATTTCTTATCGTGTGTACGGGGCTTAAGTCATGAACTTTTGGACTGATTTTTTTTTCCCTTTCTAATGTAATTCATTAGAGACTACCTTTGTATTGGGACACACACCTTCTGCGTGCCAGAATTTTACACTTCTATACAGGAGAAGGTAAATGGCTGTCTGTTTCGTCACTAATTGGCTTATTGTAGGGCTGGCGGGGGGGACAGGACCTGGTAGGCACCATCAATGTTCAAACTAGAAACACATGGTCCATGGAGAAGTGAACACAGCTGGGATGGAGGAACACTATTAAAAAGAACCCCCAGATTAATCCCCTATTAGAAGAAGGAATAACAGTATTTTCCCAGCAAATTAGTGGGAAAGTGGAAACAGTGATTACAAGGAAAGCCGATATTTTCCTTAGTAATGGAAGTGATAATTGTTCCTGTTCTACAAGTCTGAGGTTTTATAGATCAGAACTGATAGGAATGTGGCCTCAAGTGTAGACGAGTCATTTGTTTTCTTCCCAGAGCTGAGTCAACTTCAATACGATGTAATGACTATTGTGAGCCTTTTAAAGATGACATAGTGAGAAATCTGGAAGAGAGTAATAAAAAAAATTCAACATTACGGAACTCCCGGTAAAACAGTTACATAACACTTCAAGTAGTATTAAACCCCCCAGCGTTTTTTTAGGTTAACCACTTAAAGTAGAACTATAGGCAAAACTTTTTTTTTCCATTTTGGATAAAGAAAGGGAAGGCTGCAACCCCTGTCAGATTTTTATTTTCCCATCTGTATCCCATTGCGGAGATTTTCTTTTGACTTCCTGTCCCATTGCCAAACAGGAAGTGAGAAGAAATCTCTGCAAATTAAGGGAATTCCTTAGGGAACCCCAGGTCACCAGAACTGGAAGATTTCCCCTCTATTACTTTTCTGGGGGCAACCCAAAATTTGGGATTTTCTTTTACTTTCACTTTAAGCCTGGGTTCACATTAGGGCGGCTTCAAAGTCGCCCGACTCTGAAGCCGCCCCGTGCAATGCGACTTCAGCGGGGCTTACATGCGACTTCTCTAATAGAAGTCAATGCAAGTCGCCCCCAAAGTAGTGCACGATCGTCGCCTGACGAAGGAGCACGGATGCTCCGAACGCGTGCAACCCCTATTTTTCTCCTGCCAGGAAGTGATGTCATCAGGGATCAGAAGTCGGCAGCCGGAGCCCTGTTGTGCATGCTCCTCCGCGGCCAGTGACAACTAGCAGCCCCACAGCGGCTCGGCTATACCTCTGGAACCTCACCACCTTCTCCTATGACCACTATCCTGGAAGAGGAAGATGGATGACCCTAACAGTCTTTGTGTACCGGTCTCAACCAACCTCGGACAGTGAGTCACCAATTTTAACAGTGTTAAATAAATTTGTACTATACTAAGCTGGCGCCGCTCTCTCCTTTCTTTCATTAATAAATATCTTACTTTAACCACTTAAGCCCCAGAGGATTTTGCTGCTCAATGACGAGGCCCTATTTTGCGATTTGGCACTGCGTGACTTTAACGGACAATTGTGCGGGCATGCGACGCTGTACCCAAATGAAATTGACGTCCTTTTTTTCCCACAAACAGAGCTTTCTTTTGGTGGTATTTGATAACCTGTGCGATTTTTATTTTTTGCGCTATAAACAAAAAAACGCGACAATTCTGAAATAAACAATATTTTTTACTTTCTGCTATATAACATTCCCCAAAAAAAAAAAAAAAAATTTTCATCCTTTTAGGCCAATTTATATTCTGCTACATATTTTTGGTAAAAAAAAATCACAATAAGCGTATTTTGATTGGTTTGCGCAAAAGTTATAGCGTCTACAAACTAGATTTATGTCATTTTTATTTATTACATTTTTTTTACTAGTAATGTCGGCGATCTGCGATTTTTAGCGGGACTGCGACATTGCGGCGGACAGATCGGACCCCTAACTGACATTTTTTACACTTTTGGGGGGACCAGAGACATTACTACAGTAATCAGTGCTAAAAGTATGCACTGTTACTGTAATAATGACACTGGCAGGTAAGGGGTTAACCTAAGGGTGATCAAAGGGTTAAATGTGAGCTTAGGGGAGTGTTTTATAACTGTATGGGGGATGGGCTTATGAAATGATCTTAGAGACTTGATGTCCTATATAGAAGGATCACAGGAGCTCTGTGATCATTTCAGAGAGAAGAACGGTCAGCTGTGTTTACAACAGCAGACCGTCATTCTCTATCAGTGTGGAGCGATCATGGGTATCCGGCCACAATTGCGGCCGCCAGCCCCATGGATCGGCATCCCCGTTGCCTAGAGGGGACGGGAGCGTGTCACCGGCGGCGTGCACTCGCCCCCCAGCACCACGCGAGAGACCGATGTAGGGCTACGTCAGTTCACGCAGGAGAGCCAACCTGTTGCTTTCAATGTGTGGCGGGCGGCCGGGAAGATGTTAACGGGGACACAGACCGCAAAACAAACTGACAGGGGTTCTAATCCATCTCCGCTCTATCCAAAACTAAAAAAAGTTTTGACTTTAGTTATACTTTAAAGCGGAGTTCCAGCCATTTCTCTGTTTAATAAAAGTCAGCAGCTACAAAAAGTGCAGCTGCTGAAATTTAACAGCTTCGGTCCCAGATGGTTTTACCCCCTATATGACCAGGCCATTTTTTGAGATACGGCACTGCGTTGATTTAACTGGCAATTGCATGGTCCTGCGACGCTGTACCCAAATAAAATTGATGTCCTTTTTCCCCCACAAATAGAGCTTTCTTTTGGTGGTATTTGATCACCTCTGCGCTATAAACAAAAAAAGACCGACCATTTTGAAAAAAAAAAACAAAATTTTTTACTTTCTGCTATAAAACATTCCCAATAAAAAAATAAAAAAATAAAAAAATAAAATTTCTTTATTAGTTTTTTGTATTCTGCTACATATTTTTTGGTAAAAAATAAAAATCCCAAAAAAACGTGTATTAATTGGTTTGCGCAAAGGTTATCACATCTACAAACTATGGGATAGATTTATGGACATTTTTTTTTATTGTTTTTATTAGTAATGGCAGCGATCAGCGATTTTTAGCAGGACTGCGGCATTGCGACGGACAAATCTGACACTTAGTGAGAGTTCTTGTGGACCAGTGACATTAATACAGTGATCAGTGCTAAATAATGTGAGCTGTTACTGTATAAATGACACTGGCAGGGAAGGGGTTACCACCAGGGGCAATCAAGGGGTTAGGTGTGCTCCTAAGGAGTGTTTTCTAAATGTGTGGGGGGATGGACTGACTGCAGGAAGAGAGAGATCCATGTTCCTGATTAGTAGGAACACACAATCTCTCACTTCCTGTCTGACAGAACAGCCGTCTCCCTTGTTTACATAGACAGACGGCCATTCTGTCAGTCTCCTTGACAACAGCGGGAGGCCGGTGGCAATCACGCGCCCCTTAGAGCCTTCAAGCAAAATCACGTACGTGCACGTGATTTTGCGCTTAGGGGGCCGCCCTGCCACAGTATATGTACAGTAGGCGGTCCTTAAGTGGTTAATAAACACACACTCACCTGTCCCACAATCCAGCATGTGGCGGCCCAAACCCTCGGTTCTCTCCGCCTCCTCTCCGTGGCAACGGTTTCAGAGTCCTGACCTCAACCCAAAAGAAAGCCTTTGGGATAAATACAAATACACTCATGCCAAAACCACAAATTGAAATTAATAAGTGATTATGTATAAAAATTGAACAAATTAGAACTGCTGCTGCTTCAAACAGGGGCAGACTGGTAACTTTCGGCCCAGGGGGCAAGTAAAAACCAGAGGCCCGTGGTGCAGGGAATCGGCCCCCCTCCCACTCTCCCTCTTCCTGGCCTCCTCCTGACCCCCATTCCAGCTGAAGCTTTGATCCAGGTACTCTCTACCCACTGGTCGAATCAAGTTGAACAGGGGCAGACTGGCAACTTTCGGCCCAGGGGGCAAGTAAAAACCAGAAGTGCAGCGACTCGGCCCCCCCTCCCACTCTCCCTCTTCCCCGCCTCCTCCTGACTCCCATTCCAGTCTGAAGCTTTGTTCCAGGTACTCTCTACCCACTGGTCGAATCCGGGTTCCCAACCTGGTCAGCAGGGGGCAGTTGGGGGGAGCTGGGACAGTTCAGTTGGGGCTGCCTGGTGAAGGAGAGTCTCCAGTGGGGCATGGAACCGGCCTCTGCTCAGACACAGTTTACACCATCCATGCTAGGGGGGATGCCTGCACTCTGTCCTTGTCTTCATCCCACACTCAGTAGGTCAGCGGTGGGGACTTTTTACTTCTCTTCACCAGGAATCCTTTAGGCATGTCTGTGGCAGAAGCGGTGCAGCCTTTTTTCAGAGCCTCAGAGCAGCCCAGGGGGCAATTGCCCCCCTGCACCCTGGCCCAGTCCTCCCCTGGCTTCAAACCACCATGAGTCGTGCAATATGTGTAGACAAAATAACCGCAAAAATATGCCATCAGCAGCGAACGTTCAAAACATCAATAGCTAGCCAATCATCCTATAATAGTGGATAAACACAATCGATCAATACTAATAAGAAATTAAAGTGCTCTGTGCAAATTAATACATAAAAAAGGAATTATTATAGTGTAAACACTAAAATTATGGAATTGCAGTCCCAAAAACAGTCCAACATTAACAATGTGTAGGTTCCTTTGAGAATTCCACCAAGTGAACACACTCCTTCCAAAGTGCCAAGAGCTATTTTTTCGGAATAGTAGTGATGGTGACACCCCCAGTACTGAGAAAATGGCTTCCGGTGCAGTGCAGCTCCCTAGCACAGTGCAGGAAACCGCATAGGAGCCTTTGCTAAGTTTGGGAGTGTGGTGTTTTTTTTTTCGCTAACTCTATGTACAGCACCTGCCCTATTAGGGCCAAGTTTTTTTCTTTCTTCATTTTTTAATAAACTGTCAGATTTTTGGGATACTACACCTTGAGGAGTCTGTTTCTCTTTATGTTCGTGTTTCCTGAGATCCTCATCTAACGGTATCCAGTGTATGGAAAGGGACCTATGGGAGAATAAGTCAAGTACTCCATTTCAGATCAAGGAGATCTTACACGCCTATCTGGATTCTGGACCTCTAATTACCGTATGGCAAGAGGGGTCAACACCATCTGGTGTAAATTTCGGCCATTTTCTCAACACAGAGGGTGTCACCATCACTATTCTGAGAAATAGTAGTATGCTGATCGCATATTTTTGTGGTTATTTTTCTGCACATACCTTTGGGATGAATTAGAGTGGAGACTGGGATCCAGGCCTTCTCATCCAACACCAGTGCCTGACCTCACAAATGCGCATCTAGAAGTATCAAACATTCCCATAGACACACTCCTAAACCTTGTGGACAGCCTTCCCAGAAGAGTTGAAGCTGTTATATCTTAAAAGGATGGGCCAACTCAGTATTGAACCCTACGAACTAAGACTGGGATGCCATTAAAGTTTATATGCGTGTAAAGGCAGGTGTCCCAATACTTTTAACAATATAGTGTATGTGTATATAGCTGTTTTCTTAAAGTTCAGCTGTAAAAATTATTGGATCTAGCTTAGTTTATGCATGACCAACTCCATGAAGCCAGGCCATACTTCGGTCTTATTCACCCATATTACAGATGCCCTAAAATGCCCAACCATCACATCTAGTGAATACGATTGTTACCAATTGGTTTGGTCCTTGTCTCTGGCCTTACTGCTAACTGCAGTCTCAGTCCACAGGATACACACTTTTTGGGAACATTTTATTACATATAATAAAGAGGTCTCCAGCAATTGTCACTAGATGCAGTGAGTCTATCTGCACATGATTATGGCTCTGGGAACATTCCGTTTAATGAGCATTATACTGGCCTGTGTTTTGAACCCGCTCATTATTCCAGCTGCCTAGTATGTCAAGTAGTGCGGCTATTGTAAGGAAGGAACGTTGGCTTTTCCTGCTTTGCAAGATTTTAATGAAGGCAAAAGTTAAGGTAGTCTTAGAAGTCCTAGTAAGGCAATCTTCTGTTTGACTTTATAGAACACTTTACTTTCTATATATGTTTGACAGAGGTAGTGGAAGAAGGGAAGCTGATAGTCATAGTATAGTAATACTGGGCACTGTACCAATGAGCATATTGCCCCCTCACAACAAAAAATTCAGAGTATATGGATATTCAGAACTGGTGATACAAAATGAAGCAAAAGAAAAAGGAGATCCTATACTAACATAGAGTTAGGGCTCATTTGTACAGCCTTTGCGGTCCCTGTGAAAAGCAATTCATAGTGAATCCTTTTTCAGAGGGCAGTTGACAGGCAGCTGGGAAGCAATAGGTCATTTCCTCACCTCCTGTTTAATCTTGAAAAAACTGCACCACCACACCATAATGATATGCATTGCACACAGTTGCAGGGTGGCTGCAGCATGACCACATTCAGATGATTGGGCCATATTTGCTGTTGGTACAGCCAGCTGATCGCAACAGGAGGTTCAATTTGTTGCCATTGCTGCAGAGTAAACCATTGTGGCAACAAAGTGTGTAGAGCCCTGCTTTCTTTTAAGTGACCAGTCAGGGGGAGGTAAAAACCAGTGCTCAACCTCCTACGTGAATGATGCCTTACACAACCCTGTACTGGGCATCCCTAACTAGGGAAATACACATATACACACACACACACACACACACACACACATATATATATCTATATATCTATATATATATATATATATATATATATATATATATATATATCTCAATCATAAAAAACAATTCAGCAGTTAGTGATATACTACTTTATTTCTTCTGCTGGCAAGCTCGTCGGGGCCAAACTGTTATGGTGGCGCACCCAAGGTAATGTCCCGTTGAGAACTGATGCACACACTGCCACTGTGTTTATTGCAGACAGCTCTGTTCATCTTTTATCAATGTGTATTGCAGGGCGGCCTCTCACCCTTTTGCCCTGACCCCCCCCCCCCCCCCGAAATTGAGAAATAGAAATAGATGAATAATTACCTCTCTGACTGGCGACGAGTCCATTTTTCGCCCTATTGCAGAGGCAGAGTCACCATTGCTTTTTGAAATTCTTGGGTTTGTTGGACAGCATATCCGCCCCCCCCCCCCCTCCGCTATGGCACTGCAGAATTCAGGGGCTAGTGGGAGGAACCATGGCGACCAGCAGAAAACACTTATGTTCCTACAAAGACACTTAGTTCTCCTTTAAACCTTCTAGATTGACAACGCTGAGAAAGACCAATACCCATGCAATAAAAAAATACTATTTTACTATTTTTATCTTTGTCCTGGGGCAAATTGTAACATGCCACCTCCTCATCGTGGGAATGGCCAAAAATATGGATGAGGCTTTTCAGGGTATGGTAAAATGGTGATAGATGTGTGGCTCCTACCCTGAAGAAGCCACTTGATGTGTTTAGTCCCCTTTTCCAATGCCCACGACTCTGCGAACAGCATCACACACACTGAAGCCAGTTCAGTCTGTAGAAACTAGACCTCCCACAGTCCTCCACATTTTACTCCAAAGTATCTACTAGTCCACAACCTATGTGGGCCTCCTATTGGATGGAGGGGCAGGATCCTTTTTTTTCTGCCAGAGTTGCAGACTGGGCTACACATGGATGAAGTCTAGTTTGGATGCTAAATGGCATTGCATTCAAGCCCTTGCTGCAACTCTGTTTTACAAAATGTGGAAAATGGAACCTAATTGGAATACCAACTGACAAAAAGACCAGCATCTACAGTATATGTTCCAGAAGCCTGTGCCTAAAGAATGTTATAAGGAAACTATCAGTGCTTAATTTTTTATTACTACATACAACAATCAGTCAGCCATACTGCAGCCCCCTTCTTCTCATTAAAAAAAAATACCCACTAAGGCATACTCCCTTACCTTGTGTTAGAAGTTGCTGTGGATATTGCTCAGTCAGGGCCAGATTCACCCTAAAAGTGATACAATGGTTTTGCACAGAGCAGTCCAGAACCTTTTATTTTTTGGGTTTTCTGCTGGCTCTCCTGGCTCCTTCACCCCTACCAAATGCCCCCAATAGCAAGCCTCTTGCTATGGGGGCACTCGAGCAGCCACTCTCCTGAGTCATGCTCTGTGTGACCATTTACACACTGGCCCAGCTCCCGCTCTCTCCTCATAGGCTCACTGACTGTGATTGACAGCAGCAGGGGCCAATGGCTCCCATTGCTGTGTGAGCCAATGAGGAGAGAGAGCCCATGGAGAGCCGATGCTCTGTTGCACATCAATGGATCGAGATGGGGCTCAGGTAAGTATAAGGGAGAGCTGAGGGGGAGCTACACCCAGAAAGTGTTTTATCTTAATGCAAAGAAATGCATTAAGGTAAAAAAATAAAACATTGAGCCATTAGAACCGCTGACAACTTCAAAAGACCTCTAAAGGTATGCTGTGGTATCTGGCACCGAGCCATCAGTAGTAGATCCTTTAAGTCACACTTCCTCCACCAACTTGCCTGCTTCCCATAGTACATCCTGGTGCCACCTCTTCCCCAGGTAAGTGACACACACACCCGGCCATCCACATGATGTACAAGAGAAAACGTGATTCATCAGATCAGGCCACTTTCTTCCATTGCTCGTGGTCCAGTTCTGATGCTCCAATGCCCATTGTAGGTGTATTTAGCTGTGGACACGGGTTAGCATGGGCACCCTGACTGGTCTGCCGTTTTGAAGCCCCATACACAACAAACTGCTGTGCACTGTATGTTCCGGCACCTTTCTATCAGAACCAGCATTAACTTTTTCAGCATTTCGAGCCACAGTAGCTTTTCTATTGGACAACACAGGCCAGCCTTCCCTCCCAGGTGCATCAATGAGCCTTGGCCGCCCATGTCCATGTCACTGGTTCACTGGTTTTCCTTCCTTGGGCAACATTTGGTTGGTCCTGACCACTGCAGATCAGGAACATAGTTACATAGAGACTGGAAATGGAGTTCCCCTTGGCTGTGGGACTTTAAGGGCAATAACCAATCACAAAGTAGGCTCAAATAATAAACAAGTATACATTTATTCAAAAGTAACATAAGAAAGAAAAAAGAGGATAAAATCAAGAGCAATAACAAATAAGATACATGTGGCTATGGTATTACATCACTTGCGAGGAGAAATGAGATGCGCGAGAGTTCCATGTGATGACCTGACACGTTTCGGACTTGGCCTTTTTCAGAGGTAAATGGAAATGCATCTCAAGCACTCATGCTGCTCAACATGATGTATGAAGCCACTGTGTTAAAAACACCAATGTCGCGCATCCAACGAATGGATTGCTACAACTGATGTAAAACAAATGATACATGTGTTTGCCACAGCCCGGGGAGAAAAAGGAGGAAGAACCAACATGGACAAGGTATAATGTAGTGGTTGATATGCGTAGTATCACTCCATAAAAGATGTGGTCGTCCCCCACTATTAGTTCCCACGAGGATCCCAAAGTGGTCCCTGAAGAGCGTTATGTTCAAGGTAAGGATGTAGGTTATTCATAAGCTGATCTTGATGATAAAGGAGACTACTAAATGAGTAGAAGTAATGTCTCACAGAGATTCCTGTAATGATCCGTAAGGTGAGATCTCCCGGTGGCGGCACCGGGAGATCCTTGATCCCTGGGTCACCAGCCATCACTCCTGGTCCTCTGGTCACCCGTCCCTGCTCCTTGGCCCCCCCAGGTCACCAGCCGCCGCCGCCTCTCAGTCTTGGTGGGGGGTTTCAGTGGGGGGGTCCAGTCAGCAGCAGCTCTCACTCCACACCAGGCTGTCTCAGTGACAGCACTTCCGCCTTCCTCTCGGCAAGTAACAGGTTCTTAGAAGGAAGCCCCCGCAGCACCGCCCACTCATTGGTTCTGCAGGTGCTGCAGTTTTGGAGTTGCTCTGACCCAGTCGTCCAGCAATTACAACTTGGTCTTTATCAAAGTCACTCAAATCTTTACATTTCCCATTTTTTCTGCTTTTAACACATCAATTTCAGGGATAACATGTTCACTTGCTATCTAATATATCCCACCCACTTTCAGGTACCATTGTCACAATCAAAATATTTTCCTATACTTGTTAGTGGTTATTAAGTTACGGCTAATCTATGTATATTTCTCAGTATAATGTATGATTGTTCCCATCTCATTTTCAACGTCTGTCTTATCTTCATACACATGGATTGGCATAGACATAGTTATTGCAACAGGCATTGCAAATCACATGCATGTTACAACGTTACTAAGTTGAAAGAGGGTTGAGGGCAAGTCAAATGTACTAAAGGACACAAAACATGATTAACTTCCATTCCTCGAACATTTAAACCTTGGGTGACAGTCCTACATGAAAGGGCTTCCCATTTTACTGTCCGTGCGGTCCTGTGAAATGGACGTGAAATGGCTGAAAACATTGGTAATCACAGGGGCCTGGCATTAAAGAGGTGAGAGATGGACTTCAAAAGCGAGAGCGAGACGGCAGCACATACATTGCTGAAGAGTTCAGTCTGCAACTTTTATTTTGTTCTCTTTGAAGAATGAAAATTGGAGGGGGAAAAAATCAAACATTTTTGACATAAACTCTGACACTAAAATTGCAAGAGAGTGAGAGATGAAAAGAAGGCTGCCTTGATTGTCTACAAAATAAGAAAGGAGTACCTCTATAATCATTGATCCTGAAATGTTTCTTCCAAGATTAGTGCTCTCCATGTGAAGTGTATTGGAAATGCCAGAGAAAGCCATTCGGCACAGAAAGGATACTTTGCCCGATGGAACAATACTTTAACCCTCTGCTGACCAAAGGGGCTCTTTTCCAGCACATTTGCAAGTGCAACCACATAGTAGTGATGTTACTAAATTTAATAATCCGGTAGTGCAGAAAATATAAGCCAAAAAAAATGTGTTAGGAGCAGGGCTGGCCCAGGACATTGTGCTGCCTGGGTTCAAGAGTGAAATGCTGTCCCCCCTTAAAAAAAAAAAAAAAAAAAAAAATTACGCCCATCAAAAGGTCCCACCTCCATTATTTTATATAAATATAAAATTTAGAAAATATTATATACACTGTTATCTTCTTGCATAACTCACCAGCAGACCGGTCCACCAAACACACACTGTCTGTCCTCAGTCCTCCTGTCACTACTGTGTCCGCATGCAAGCAACGCCCTAGAAGATCCAGCCTGCCCTGCATGAGATGGAGTGTGCTGATGTCTGACGTCATTGCGCACACCACAATCACGCAAGGGTACGTTCCCAGGAGGAGATGCTCCGTCTCCTCATACTCATCGGTTTGCACTACAGGCATCAGTATGAGATGGGGTAATGCCACCTGTAATGCGACGAAAACTGATGACACAAAAACCTGCTGAAAAAAAGTCTTGGGTGTCAATTTGCTGCCCCTTTCAAAGTGCCGCCTGTATCCAATAGACCCAGCGGGACTCATGGTAGGGCCAGCCCTAGTTAGAAGCAGTGTTGCCAACCATCAGTATTTTTACTGGCAGTCAGTAAAAAACAGGCAGTTTTTTCCTGCCAGTAAATGCCAGTGACAGGAAAAGGTTGCCAGTAAAAAATATGACGCTTGGCCTTAGCATGCACAGTTCCGATCTAGAGCTGGCTGAGACCATCTGACTGCCTGCTACAGTGTGTTTGGGTGGCCCCAGCAAAGGGGCAGGTCACGCAGAAGCGGTGCCTAAGCGTGTTGTGATGTCATAGTGCAAGGGAGCCTAGAGGAGCTGGAGGAGCCTTGTGTGCGGGTCTGTGGGACGGGAACAAGGCAAGCCGGGACCGGTATGGTCAGTGCTGTTTGGACTGAAGTGGACTAAAGGGACCTCCTGGCATGGAGAGAGACTGTCACTCAGGAGGGGGCGTGTGGTGTCGGTGATCTGTGGTTCTGCACACTACTGTCACTGTGAGAGACAATTTCATGTGTGTGCGCCCATTCTGATTTCTTGTCCTCCTGAGTCCTGTCCCTGAGCTACTTGCTTACTATACTGAAAATAAAATAAGAAATATGTTTTTGCCTTAATACCTACTTTTAATCACAATTCTAATTGCATATTGTATGTATAGGGCCGGCGCAACCTATAGGCAAGGTAGGCGCCAGCCTAGAGTGCACATCAGTCAGGGGCACCCACCCCACGTGAGTAAAGCAGTGACAGTACGGTGGGCTCTTTTCCCTTGCTTGATCCACCAGAGATCTCAGGCAGTGGTGCTGTGACACAGGGGAGAGGCGATCTACAGGCTGTCAGTGTTTCCCTCACTCTCCCCTCCCCCCTTCTCCTGTCAGCAGTACAGAAGAGGAGAGCAGCTCGCACGTGCTTTCTGTCCACTCCTATTCCCTCCCAATTGGCCACAGTCGAGGACCAATCAGAAGAGCCACATGCAGCAATTTGGACAGGGCTACACCCCTATTCACTTGGCTCCTCCCCTCCCCCTGCAAGCCCATAGTGTGTCCGGTGTCTGGAGCTGTCTCCCGTCATGTCCCCTCTCTGGAGCCCAACACCAAGTCACGCAGGAGGTGACATGCAGAGCTATATACAAGGCTCCACCCCTCTGCACTCGCCTCCCCCCCCCCAGGAGCCTGTAGTGTGCTTGATGTCTACAGCTGTCCCCTGCCGTGTCCCCTCTCTAGAGCCCAACACAAGTAAGTGTCCCCAGACAGGGAAGGTACTGTAATGTAAAGTAAGGCTATAGTGTGTGATCAGGATGGAGGGGTATCTGGGGGTGTGATCAGAGTGGGGGGGGGGGTAATTGGGGTTGTGATAAAAGTGGGGGGGTAAATGGGGGGTGTGATCAGAGTGGGGGGTAATTGGGGGGTGTGATCAGAGTGGGGGGGGGGGGTAATAGGGGGTGTGATCAGAGTGGGGGGGTAATTGAAGGGTGGGATCAGAGTGGGGGGTAATTGGGGATGTGATCAGAGTGGGGGGTTATTGGGGGGTGTGATCAGAGTGGGGGAGGTAATTGGGGGGTGTGATCAGAGTGAGGGGTAATTGGGGGGTGTGATCAGAGTGAGGGGGTAATTGGGGGGTGTGATCAGAGTGGGGGGTAATTGGGGGGTGTGATCAGAGTGGGGGGTAATTGGGGGGTGTGATCAAAGTGGGGGTAATTGGGGGTGTGATCAGAGTGGGGGGGTAATTGGGGGGTGGGATCAGAGTGGGGGGTAATTGGGGGGTGGGATCAGAGTGGGGGGTAATTGGGGGTGTGATCAGAGTGAGGGGGTAATTGGGGGGTGTGATCAGAGTGGGGGGTAATTGGGGGGTGTGATCAGAGTGGGGGGGGTAATTAGGGGGTGTGATCAGAGTGGGGGGGGTAATTGGGGGGGTGATCAGAGTGGGGGGGTATCTGGGTGGTGATATCAGAGGGGGGTATCTGGGGGGTGATATCAGAGTGGGGGGTGTGATCAGCGTGGAGAATATCTAGGGGGGTGTGATCAGAGGGGGGGAGGGTATCTGGGCATGTGATCAGGGTGGGGGGGTATCTGGGTGTATAATCAGGGTGGGGGGATATCTGGGGGGGTATGATCAGGATGGAGGGGTTGGGGAGGATGGATTGGGGGAGAAGAAATGGGTGGAGAGGCGACGCAAAAATCTCCACCCTGCCACCCCCAGGCTCATACATATGCTGCATATGTATCATGCCCTGGGCTTGTGACTGACTCCACCCCCAAAATGGTAGCAGTCATTTAAAAAGATGGGGTATTCATGGGCAGAGCAAATGGGGTGGAGTCAGGGACGGGCCCAAGGGGACGGCAAAAGAAGGGTTTCACCTAGGGTGTCAAAAATCCTTGCACTGGCCCTGTGTATGTAGCCTAAATATTGAAATTTGAATTTAAAACTGTAATTTTGAAACTTTTGGAAATGCCTTGGCTTTGTCAGTAAATTTTGAGTGCCATGTCAGTATATTTCAATCTGGTATGTTGGCAACACTGGTTAGGAGGATGTGCAAACATTCAGCGACACACAACTCAATCTTAAAATTGAAGTAGGATCATAATAGTCTGCCGAAAAAGTTTAAACCAGAACAATGTACTTAAAGAGACGCAAGGTACGCATAAACCATGTGGTTGATTTCTTAAAACTAGAGAGTG
The DNA here is from genome assembly GCF_965119305.1 of Pelophylax lessonae. Taxonomy (NCBI): domain Eukaryota; kingdom Metazoa; phylum Chordata; class Amphibia; order Anura; family Ranidae; genus Pelophylax; species Pelophylax lessonae. Next base: position 31,264,003 of record NC_138771.1, on the reverse strand, counting down.
CAAAATCTGGTGCAGCTGTGCATAATAGCCAATTATCTTCTAACTTCAGCTTGTTCAGTTAAAGTGTTATGCCCCATACACATGTGCAGATTATCTGCAGACTTTTGTCTGCAGACTTACCAAAACCATATAATATGAGGTCAAACCTAAACACTTTCAATTTGTATGCAATCTGGCAGGCCCTTGCACTACATAGAAAAGGTAAGTCTGCAGACAAAAGTCTGCAGATAATCTGCATGTGTGTATGGGGCATTACTAAACCCAGGATCCTGCAGTCACTATATCTGGTCTCCCACAGTACACAGGACATGGAAATGCAATTATTTTAGTAAATATAAACTGCTAAATACCTTTTCTCATCAGCAATTAGAGCAGTCTTGTGACCTCTATCAGTGTCTGATTATAGCTTGTAGGAGATGTTTTCGTTCCCCTCTGACTGTCCTCTGACCCTGACCCTCTATCTAGACAGTGCTGATGCACTCTCCTAGGAAAAGGAAAAAAACTTTCTGGCAATGCACACCAAACTGCGCATGTGCAGCGTGTCCCCTAGCCCCTGTGCTATTAGGAGATGAATTGGGGACAATGGAAGAAGGGGAGGATGCAGAGGAATAACCCCTTTAGGTTCCACAGTGAGTATAACAAGCATGCTTTACTGCATATACAGACTGATTGTACTGTTGTGGATTTAGTAACACTTTAAGCTTTGACAAAAAAAAAAAAAAACTGGAAGCTAAACTGGTTTCTATGCAGAGCTGCATCAGATTTTGCACTCTCCGTGGCAATAACATACACTCAATCCAGGTGCAATTGAAAAAACTTGTTCTGAAGTCAAAGTAAAACAGTTCACAACAAGCCCAGCGGATGGAAGCCCAACCCGGGAACACTCACGGATGACAACAGTGGGTAGTGGAGTAGGTCTCAGCCAAGCTGAGCATCTGTCTTGAAGGGTAGAATGCGGCCTGGCAGGTCTGAGTCCAAATGGGGAGGTTGCCAGAAAGAGTGGCGAATCCCTACGCTTTCACTTTTCCTACGGCCTGGAACCCTTTCCTACCACTAACACTGTCTCTGACGGACGGGTGACCTGTCCCTACACTATCCACATAGTAAAAGCTGTGAAAATATGGAATAGACTCCCTCCAGAGGTGGTTCTGGCCAGCTCAGTAGATTGCTTTAAAAAAGGCCTGGATTCTTTCCTAAATGTACATAATATAACTGGGCACTAATATTTATAGGTAAAGTTGATCCAGGGAATATCCAGGATTACTCCGTGAAGAGTCACCAGACACCATCGATTGTGAGCATTTGCCCACTCAACTCGGTTACGAAGACGAACTGCAGTCAGGTTGAGGCCACGATGAGGACGACGAGCATGCAGATGGGCTTCCCTAAGGCTCCGTTCACATGTCAGCGTATGGATGGCGGTAACATCGCGCACAAAAAATAGCGGGACGCAATACGCTCCAAAGAAGCTCTTGTACTTTTTTGGGCGTAATGCGTCCCGCGATTTTTTTTTGCGCGATGTTACCGCGATTCGGCAGGCGGAAATCGCGGCAACATCGCTCAGCGTTTGGGGGGCTATTGCAAATCAACAGGCAACGCACAGGCGTCCCGCGATTTGCAATAATCTCCGGATCACGGGCGGAACCGCGGCGGTTCTGCCCGCGATCCATACGCTGACATGTGAACAGAGCCTAAAACGGTTTCTGACAGTTTGTGCAGAAATTCTTTGGTTATTCAAACCGATTGTTGCAGCAGCTGTCCGGGTGGCCGGTCTCAGACGATCTTGGAGGTGAAGATGCTGGATGTGAAGGTCTTGGTCTGGTGTGGTTACACATGGTCTGCGGTTGTGAAGCCGGTTGAATGTACTGCCAAGTTCTCTGAAACGCCTTTGGAAACGGCTTATGGTAGAGAAATGAACATTCAATTCACGGGGCAACAGCTCTGGTGGACATTCCTGCAGTCAGCATGCCAATTGTGGTCTCCCTCAAAACTTGTGACATCTGTGGCATTGTGCTGTGCAGTGCTGGGACAAGGTCATCCAGTGCCCAGGGCGAACGTGCAAAACTGCGCCCCCCCCCCCCCCTGGGTTGTGCATGACCAATCATTTTACCCATGCCTGATAACCACACTTGATAATTACACCTATGTATAGAGTGCTAAGGTCAGGACTGAATAATTTACCCCTATGAGACATTTCATATATGCATGAATACATACATGCAAACACTCAATATATACATTAAACCACCAACTAATATACCTGTCTAACCCAAATGTATTCCCTGAATTTTTTTCATAATAAACGTTTAAATCCCAACTTCAGGAAAAAAACAAAAAATCAACCCTTACAATGGGGCCTGAAAAGTCCCAGTATATTCCTAAGACTAGAATGTAAAAAAAAAAAATGGTTTAATATTCTCATTGTGTGTATGGGACTTTTTTATTCTAGGAGCAGAGGATTAGGGTAAAACCACTTAGTCCCGGTTCACACTGGTGTGATGCGGGAAACCCTGCTATTCAGTGCCGGTTCCCGCATTGTACCAAAATCGCACAGTGGTTTACACTGAGACCTGCAAATCTCTGGGGGGTGTCAATGTAAAGGTAATGATGACACTTTCAGATTGGTTCGCAGATCGCAGTTCAAACTGTGAAATGGTGCAGGAATTGGATCGCATAGGTGTGAACACCCATGCAATCCGATTCCAGTGCGAACCAAAAAAAGGGCCCTGCTCCATTCTTGTGCAAATAGGATGCGATTTCAGCCAAAAAGTTTGTATGGCTGAAATCACATTGCACAGACATCGCATGTGATCTGCACAACAATGTGGTGCAAATCACATGCGATGTCTGGCATTGCAATAGTGTGATTCGGCACTTAAACTGGCACACATGCATAGGTTTTTTTTTTTGGTTTAGCCAGTGGGCTGAATTGAAAAAAAAACACTTACAGATTCATCCATCCACACAAGAGGTGGATGAAGAAATCCCCTCCACGAGACGTATTCTGATGCTGGGGACTCTTCTCTGTCAGAATACACTGATCAGCATTACAGCCGATTGGCTGCAATGCTGATCAAACAAGGTTTTCCAGCAGGCTCCCATTCTACAGAAGCTCCCATTCTGACAGGCGGCTTCTAACAGGCAAGGCCACACATAGATCAAAATTCAGCTGGTCCCTGCTGAACCGAACAAATTTTGTTTCATGTGTACCCAGCTTTACCTTACTCCTTGCTCCAGTAGGCTCTCTCCAGTGCTGTGACTGGTACTCGGGAGCTCCTGGGTAAACTGTGACTGGCTGGGTCACACTCCAGCCTCATCATACCATACAGGGTTAATGTTCCTGTATGGTATGTGATGAGACTTTGGGTGGTAGAGGAGAGCACTGTAGCTGGCTGAAGAAAGTATACATGAGGCTATTTCCCCCAGCACTGCAATGGTGGACTGTTTCACTTTGCTGGAGTTGGGCTGCAACATATCACTTGTTTATGATCAATCTTTGAATAGGTTAGGAATATACTGAGACTTTTCAGGTTCTACATACTGTAGATGTATTCCACATACACAATATATCTTATTAAAAGGCAGGATTTTCATTAAGATACAGTGTGTATGTGGAATACATTTACAGTATGTGGAGCCTGAAAAGTCCCAGTATATTCCTAACCTATTCAAAGCATTTTACTTTCTCTTTAGTAAACCTGCACTGCAAGGGTCAGTACAGGTTTACAGCATTGCACAGTGTAAAACAGGACAGGACACATCGGGACTCACAGGAGGAGGAAATTCAGTCTGCTATCTGTCTCTTATCTTCAGTCTGCAGAGGAGGAGAGGAGAGGAGAGCTCCGATGTCTGCTGGGCAGAAAGCAGTGATCGAGGCTGCAGTGTAGTGTGCTCTGCTTGCTCCGCCCACCTGTACAGGAGCTCTCACGGTCCCGATCCAACCAGCCAGCCTGTACGAAACCTGTGCCCAGGAGAGTGTTCCTCTCCTTTCCAGCAAGGGGCGGGAAGCCTGCAGAAGATATGGGCGCATTGTTGGCTCTGATTTGGGACATGTTTTAGCAACACAGGAGCTTAGAATAAAGGTGATTCTTCAGTGTTTTGGCGCCCCCTCCCACACTCCTCCCATACTCCGCCCAGGGCAGCCGCCCCTCCCGCCCACCCCTTGTACCGGCCCTGGTGCTGTGTGATAAAACTGCACATTTTAGGCCCCTTTCACACATACAGTCCGTTTGTCCGTTTTTCATCCATCCGTTGACGGATGAAAAACGGACATCAATGCATCTCTATGTAAAAACGGATGACAACTGATGATCATCAGTTAACATCCGTTTTCATCCACTTCCGTCAATGTCTGTTTTTTTGAACGGATGAATGCCCTATTTTTCATCCGTCAAAAAAACGGATCGGACGAAAAACGGATGACAACGGATGAAAAACGGATGTCAACTGATAACAACGGATGAAAAACTGATGTCAACTGATGACAACAGATGACAACGGATGAAAAAAGGATGAAAACGGATGAAAAACGGATAACAACTGATGAAAAACGGATGAAAAACGGATAACAACTGACGAAAAATGGATAACAACTGACGAAAAACGGATGAAAAACTGATACATTTGACGTGACTGAACTGATGAACTGAACGGACCGTATGTGTGAAAGGGGCCTTAGTGTAGCCTTTTATTGTGGCCAGCCTAAGACACACCTGTGCAATACTCATCCTGTCTAATCAGCATCTTGATATGCCACACCTGTGAGGTGGATGGATTATCTCGGCAAAGAAGAAGTGCTCACTAACACAGATTTAGCCAGATGTTTTGAACAATTATTGAGAGAAATAGGTCTTTTGTGTACATAGAAAAAGTCTTAGATCTTTGAGTTCAGCTCATGAAAAATGGGGGCAAAAACAATTTTGTTCAGTATATAATGGATCCCTCTGGTGCGAAGAATCTCCAGCGGGGTAGGAAGATCTCTACAATGCTGGAAGGTGATGGATGACAGGTCCACTTAGGGGTGTACTCACTTTTGTTGCCAGCGGTTTAGACATTAATTGCTGTGTGTTGAGTTGTTTTGAAGGGAAAGCAGATTTACACTGTTATACAAGCTGTTCACTCACTACTTGTGAGGGTTGTACTCACTTTTGAGAGATATCGTATATATCTCAGGCTAAATTTGGTCCCTTCCCTCCCTTTTCTGTGAAGGAAGGGAGGTTGACCCCACGATCCATTCACCCAATAATGTTTTGCAGGGGTTGTCTGTGCAAGCCCATGTTCCATCACGATACATATTGTTTAACGTATCATCAGGATACCCAAAGGACATCCTGATTCAAAGGTAATGACTGAGCTTTAGTTGTTTTGTTTTATTGTGGTTCAGCTTTCTATTGTGTCTGTTGATGTTGATAAATTAAACTCTTGAAGTCTTTGGCCCCGTTCACATAGGGGCGACGCTACTTCGCACCGCGACCTCCGAGGTCGCGGTGCGAGCAGCGCGCCGCGACCTCGGAGCGGCCGCCACGGACTTCATAACATTGAAGTCTATGGCGGTTGCCTCCGGGTCGCCCCAAAGAAGCTCCGGACCCTTTTTCTAGGTCAGAGCGACTTGTGTCGCTCCTATTAGAACGGGTCCGCAGCTTCCCTATGGGAGGCGACCTGTGAGGCGACCAGGTCGCCTCACAGGTCGCCCTAGTGTGAACCGGCACTTAGTGGTTGTAACACACTTTGCGTTCCCACCTCTCTAACATACGCACAGGTTCCACTGCTCAAATTGTTAAACCCTCTCGTCAGCTTAACCACTTAAGCCCTGGAAGATTTTACCCCCTTCCTGACCAGGGGGTATTTTGCGATTCGGCACTGTGTGACTTTAACGGACAATTGCGAGGTCGTGCAACGCTGTACCTAAACGAATTTGACATTGTTTTTTTCCCACAAACAGAGCTTTCTTTTGGTGGTATTTGATCACCTGTGCGATTTTTTGATCATGCGCTATAAACAAAAAAAGAGCATCAATTTTGCAAAAATAACAATATTTTTCAAATTTTTTTATATGTAATTCCCCCCAAAAAAAATTTAAAAATCAAAATTTTAAAACATTTTCGGCCAATTTGTTTTGTGCTACATATGTTTGGTAAAAAAAAAATCGCAAAAAGCGTATTTTGATTGGTTTGCGCAAAAGTTATCGCATTTACTAACAAAGGGAAAGATTTTTGTCATTTTTGTTGTTTTTTTATTTAACGCGTAATGGCGGCGATCTGCGATTTTTTATTTGCGGTACTGCGACATTGGGGCGGACAGATCGGACCCTTGACTGACATTTTTGACACTTTTGGGGTTACCAGTGACATTACTGCAGTAATCAGTGCTATACATATGCACTGTTACTGTAAAATGACACTGGTAGTGAAGGGGTTAACTTTATTTGAGAGGGAGGGGCTGTGTGTGTCCCTAGGGGCGTGATTCTAACTGTGATTGGCTGTGGCTTGAGGTGTAGGAACAGTGATCAACGGTCCTACATAGTAGAACCGTATGATCAGTGTTTCTACACAGGGGAGAATGACAGGCGGCTTGTTTACACTAGCCGCCTGACTTTTTCCCTCTCCCCCGACGATCGCAGAGTGACCGGCGGACATCGGGTCCGCCGGTCACACGTGCGGGGGGGTCCGTGACCGCGCGGGAGCGTGCCTCAGGCGACGCGCGCTCGCTCCCCAGAGCCTCACAGGCTAGTGACGTTTATATACGTCACTTTGCCTGTTCGGGGCTGACCGCCGCAGTATATCTACTTGCGGCGGTCGGCAAGTGGTTAACCCCGGTTGTCACTCCTTCACTTCTTCCATACAAAAATGAGTTCCCCGATTGACAGATCCCCAAACACACTCCAGTGGACACCCGCACTTACGCATCAACGCTAACACAACCTCTATTCTCCTATCTGTGATCCCTTATCGGCTGCCTGTTTGGCGGACTTACAGTATCTCACAAAAGTGAATACACCCCTCACATTTTTGTAAATATTTTATTATATCTTTTCATGTGACAACACTGAAGAAATGTAACTTTGCTACAATGTAAAGTAGTGAGTGTATAGCTTGTATAACAGTGTAAGGACCCTTTCACATGGGCGATCCGCCTGTCAGTTTTCCACGCAGACTGGATGCTCCATTCATCCCTATGGGGCAGCGAATGTCAGCGGAGACATCACCGCTGACACCCGCAGCTAAAATGTGCTGTCCTCTCAAAATAACTCAACACACAGTCAATAATGTTTAAACCGCTGGCAACAAAAGTGAGTACACCCCTAAGTGAAAATGTCCAAATTGGGCCCAATTAGCCATTTTTCCCTCCCCGGTTTCATGTGACTCGTTGGTGTTACAAGGTCTCAGGTGTGAATGGGGAGCAGGTGTGTTAAATTTGGTGTTATCACTCTCACTCTCTCATACTGATCACTGGAAGTTCAAGATGGTACCTCATGGCAAAGAACTCTCTGAGGATCTGAAAAAAAGAATTGTTGCTCTACATAAAGATGGCCTAGGCTATAAGAAGATTGCCAAGACCCTGAAACTGAGGTGGCCAAGACCATAGAGCGGTTTAACAGGACAGGTTCCACTCAGAACAGGCCTCGCCATGGTCAACCAAAGACATTGAGTGCACGTGCTCAGCATCATATCCAAAGGTTGTCTTTGGGAAATAGACATATGAGTGCTGCCAGCATTGCTGCAGAGGTTGAATGGGTGAGGGGTCAGCCTGTCAGTGCTCAGACCATACGCCGCACACTGCATCAAATTGGTCTGCATGGCTGTCATCCCAGAAGGAAGCCTCTTCTGAAGATGATGCACAAGAAAGCCCTCAAGGACATGGATTACTGGAACCATGTCCTGTGGTCTAATGAGACCAAGATAATTGTATTTTGTTCAGATGGTGTGGGAGTGTCATGGTCTGGGGCTGCATGAGTACTGCCGGCACTGGGGAGCTACAGTTCATTGAGGAAACCATGAATGCCAACATGTATTGTGACATACTGAAGCAGAGCATGATCCTCTCCCTTTGGAGACTGGACAGCAGGGCAATATTCCAACATGATAACGACCCCAAACACACCTCCAAGATGACCATTGCCTTGCTAAAGAAGCTGAGGGTAAAGGTGATGGACTGGCCAAGCAGTTCTCCAGACCTAAACCCTATTGAGCATCTGTGGGGCATCCTCAAATGGAAGGTGGAGGAGCGCAAGGTCTATAACATCCACCAGCTCCGTGATATTGTCATGGAGGAGTGGAAGAGGACTCCAGTGGCAACCTGTGAAGCTCTGGTGAACTCCATGCCCAAGAGGGTTAAGGCAGTGCTGGAAAATAATGGTGGCCACACAAAAAATTGACAATTTGGGCCCATTTTGGACACTTGCACTTAGGGGTGTACTCACTTTTGTTGCCAGTGGTTAAGACATTAATGGCTGTGTGTTGAGTTATTTTGAGGGGACAGCAAATGTACACCATATACAAGCTGTACACTCACTACTTTACATTGTAGCAAAGTATCATTTCTTCAGTATTGTCACATGAAAAGATATAATAAAATATTTACAAAAATGTGAGGGATGGGGGGGGCGTGGCTTGCGCGCATACTGAATGGCCGCTTGAGCCGTGAGCTCTCAGGACCCAGCCGGGAAAATCGACGACACCGAGGACGTACAGCACGATCCATCTCCACTTACCGCTCCATCGACAAGCCCTCACACCCGAGGAGATGTCATCCAGGAAAAGGAAGGACGAGCGGGGCCCCACTAAGCTGACAGCCTTCTTCACCAGGCCGCCCGCGCTCTCGGACCGCGGCCAAGATGGCGCCGCCTCGAGACAAGGCCGCAGTGCTCCAGAGGCTTTCACTGACTTACCTGATGCGGATCCCTCTCCATTGCCGGATGGCCCTCCGCTGCATTCTCCTCAGAGCCCGACTACAACATCTCCGGTACCGGGAAGCCCCGCCAAGACACGGATGAGGATGGATGACTTTGACCGGCCGGGCCCCATAGTGAGTAGCAACATACACTCCACGCACTCCATCTCTTCCCTACAAACGTCCATAGCAGCATTCCCCACCACAGGGCAACCAGTAATTGATACGACCCTGAAGAACATGCTTATGACATTTCAATCCTCACTTATGTCCAACTTATCCACAATCATGGACAGATTCGCTTCTGAGATGAAGCATATGGGGCACAGGGTTCATTACATGGAGCAGAGAATGGAGGAATGCACCGATACAGTTAATGAATTGGTGGATGCTTATACAGAACAAAAGGAGGATACGGTGTGGATAAAAAATAAAATAGCGGATTTGGAGGATCGATCCCGCCGCAACAATGTTAAAATCAGGGACATCCCTGAGGATGTACCCCCCGCAGACCTGCACCAATATGCTTCCACACTGTTCTCTTCTTTGGTGCCAGCACTATCCCCTATTGAACTTACAATAGATAGGATTCATAGACTACCCAAGCCTAAATTTCTGGAAGCTTCAGTACCGAGGGATGTATTGCTGAGGGTGCACTTTTTTCCTGCAAAGGAAAAGATCTTGCAGGCATCCAGAGCACTGGGCACTCTTCCAGCCCCATATGCACATATCCAACTGTTCGCTGACCTTTCTCAGCACACTCTGCAGCAGCGCAGACAGCTCAAGACCCTTACCAAAGCCCTAGCAAATCACAAGTTAACCTACAAATGGCGCCATCCTGCAACCCTGCTGGTCACCCATAACGGTATCCCTCACTCTATATCCACAATGGAAGGAGGCATGAAACTCCTGCAAGCATGGGGCATTATTCCGGATCCCCCGAGGGGACCCCCAGACGCGCAGAGGCGTACCCCGCCACCTTCCCAGGGCTCCCACCGCAGCCGATCTAGGCATCGCCCTCCCTTGTAATATGGTGCTGTACCTCAATTTCCAGCAACACAGGGCCCGGCTGGCCTACAACAACTTGCTACCCCAGTTTTAACGCTTTGTTGTCCACCGTTGGTGGTTTTACCCCCCACGTTGTCAGCAATCCTGACACAGGAATATCATTGCTGATTGAACACTTTCTCCAGTTGATTTTACTCAGTTCGGATATCACACTTATTCATAGTTCAAGTTTCAATATACCGTTTTGTTTGCCGATCATAATAATCTGCCTTGTTCCCTGCATTGCTGTCTCAAGTAGCTCCATTGGTGAAGCCACCAGCAACTGACCCTATCCGCTCCGTGATCTCCAGGAAGCGACCTCCTCTCCAGGTTACAGGACACCTCCTGCTCTCCTACTACTTTCCGGGACTTCGGCCACCGTATACAGAACGCACCTGCACAGCAAGGCAATCTCACAGGTACTTTACTCCACTGAGGGATCACCGTCCCTGTACACAGTCTAACCAGGACCCCCTGCCAATTCTTACCAATATACAAGTCCCCCTTTGGTGATGTCATTCACAGTTCTCTCCCTCAATGCCAGGGGTCTTAACCACCCCGCTAAGCGCTCATCCCTTTGGTCCACAGCTACTGCTCTACATGGTGATGTAATATGTGTCCAGGAAACCCACTTCGCCCTTAAAGCCACACCGAAATGCACTCACAAGAAATACCCACATATGTTCCTTGCTTCAGGGAATAAGAAGAGGAAGGGGGTACTTGTAGCAATTAGTGACACTCTGGACTTCTCACTCCACGACGTTATATCTGACCCTAAGGGCAGATATATTGTCCTGCAATGCTTGATAATGGGTCGGAAATTCACCATTGTGAACTTATATGCTCCTAACCATCACCAATTGTCCTTTATACAGTCTGTGGTGTCTAAAGCGAAAAATCTAGCCTTTGGAAATCTCTTAATGTGTAGCGATTTTAATCTCACACCGGACAGTGCTCTTGACTCGACGGCTACACCTAAAAAGCATAACTCCTCATTATCCAAATTTATCTGGTCTCAGGAACTATATGATGTTTGGAGGTGCTGTCGCGCGTCGGAGAGGGATTATTCGTTTCTCTCCCCGCGTCACGGTACTTACTCCCGTATTGATTTGTGTATCTCTGATAGAACTGTCTTGGAATATGTGTCTGATGTACAGCTCCACACCGCCACTTGGTCTGACCACTCCCCGTTGATGATCAAAATCTCCCTTGGCCCGCATAATCAGACTCCCTATGTATGGAGACTTCCTAATCACCTTCTGAACAATCCAGCCTATGTAGCAGAAATTCAATCTCATATTCAGGATTATATTACGAACAATGTGGGAGGTGGTTCGGGCCCAGAGGCGGTGTGGAACGCCCATAAAGCAGTCCTAAGAGGCGTACTGATTCAAATTGGTTCGAGGGAAAGGAAGAGGAGGTTGCAAAAGCTGACCGACATTACTAAGCAGTTGAATACTCTAGATTCCCAAAATCAACTTCAACCATCTAAGTCCCTTACTGAAAAAATATTCCTACTCCGTCAGGAGCTGAGAACCTTGCTTCTCGAAAAATATAGCTCCACTCTCAAACGGTGGAAAGTGAACTCATACTCCACAGGACAAAAGGCGTCCAAGGCCATGGCCCTTCGTATCAAAGGTCAGAGGATCAAATCTAGAATACAGCAGTTAGTACACCCGGTGTCTAAAGCTAAACTACTCAAACCAGACCTGATAGCGGATGCTTTTCGTGAGTATTATGCAACCTTGTATAATATAAAAGCGGACCCACATAGTCATCAACCGTGCCCGTCCGAGATAGAAGCATTCCTCAGCCACATTGACTTGCCATCTATTTCACCACCCCTGTTAGCTACTCTGAACCAACCATTCTCTGAATCAGAGGTACTGCAAGCTATTGCCACCCTCACTAACCTGAAATCACCCGGCCCAGATGGCTTTACAGCCGAATATTATAAACAGTTTTCTAGTTTGCTGGCGCCCATCATGGTCAAAATGTTTAACTCAGCTGCCACATCCTCTTCCTTCCCACATGAGACTCTCAGTGCTATGATTGTTACTTTGCCTAAACCAGGGAAAGAACCTAACCAGCCCCAGAACTTCAGACCGATATCGCTTTTGAATCTGGATGCCAAATTGTATGCCAAACTGATTGCATTACGTTTGCTAGACGTCCTTCCAACGATCATACACAAGGACCAATCGGGGTTCACAAAAGGCCGACAGGCGTCTGATGCGACGAGAAGAGTCATTGATGCCATACATTGCGCTCGCACTACTGGAACGCCTTCTCTGCTCCTATCGTTGGATGCAGAGAAGGCGTTCGATAGAGTTCACTGGGGGTTTCTCTCAGCGGTACTGCACAAATTTGGTATCCGCGGCTTCCTCTACGAAGCCATTATGGCTTTGTACTCGAATCCATCGGCGAGAGTGCGTACCCCTGATGCTATTTCCTCATCCTTTGAGATATCGAATGGCACTCGCCAAGGGTGCCCTCTTTCCCCCCTCATATTCAACATGGTTATGGAGCCCCTTGCAGAACATATTAGATCGAACCCTAGAATATCAGGTATAGAAGTAGCGGGCAAGTCACATAAAATTAGTCTTTTCGCGGACGACGTCATCCTGATGGTAACTAACCCTACCGGGTCCCTTCCCGAAATTCAAAAAATATTAAATTGGTTTGGAGCAGTATCCCTATATAAGGTTAACGAAACTAAGTCCCAAATTCTAAATGTTGGTCTCGATGCCACAACATGCGCCGTATTACAAACCCAGTTTCCCTACTCGTGGACGGACACGCATCTTTCGTACCTAGGTATTAGGCTTACGGCGAATACAAAAACGCTTTATTTACACAATTATGTTCCGGCCCGAACTAAGCTCCAAAATGACCTCAAACGCCCCCAACTCTCTGGTTTTTCGTGGCTGGGGAGACTGGCAGCGTTTAAGATGATGCACCTTCCTCAGCTCCTGTATATTTTTCGCACTGTTGCAATTCCGGTCCCTAAAAAGTTTTTCCGCTCTCTACAATCTATCATATCGCAATATATATGGCAAGGTAAGAAACCTAGATGCGCCCATGCGAAACTCATCAAATCACGCACCCAAGGGGGGGGCGGGCTATGTGGACATATATGACTACTACCTAGCATTTATCCTCACACAATTACGCGCATGGTTTACCTCCGACTGTCCCCATATATGGAGGGAACTAGAGGCGTCCTTTTGTACACTGTCGGATCTTCCATCATGGTTGATGGCGACGTCCCTAGGGGCGAAAATTCCATCTCACTTTCCCCCGGCCATGGTAGCTTCGGTCAACGCTTGGAAAGTACTGCTGACACAAACACACGATGGCCCCATGACACAGGAACTTCAGATACCCCTGTCCGCCCTGCATTACATCATGCCCGATACCAATTTCCACTCCTGGACCAAAAGAGGCATTACCACTTTGAATGCCTTGTATCACAATTCTAAATTGACCCCATTCCCAACATTACAACTTAAGTTCCAACTACCGGCGACCGACTTTTTCCTACACTTTAGATGTCGCCATTTCCTGACCTCTGTACCCACCTGGCCACTGACTGTCCCTACTACGTCGTGGAATTACCTTATCTCAAAGTTACCTTCCAAGACCAAAGGCATTACTACGTTCTACAATCTAATCCAACAGAAAGAAGTCTTCTCCAAGTCGCTTCCCCATATACAATGGGAGAGAGACTTGGGTGTAGAATATTCAGTAACACAGTGGACACGTGCGATTCGCTCTGTCTACTCGACGACGTGCAATTCCAACCTATGGGAATTGCACTTGAAACTATCATTACGCTGGTACCTTACTCCTGAAAGATTTAGCAAATTTGACAAGCAAAATGACGGTGGGTGCTGGAGAGGATGTGGCAGAGTGGGTTCTCTCTTCCACGTCTTCTGGCAGTGCCCAAAACTCCAGAACTTCTGGCAGGAGGTGTTCTCTCTCCTGTCTGACTTGACTAACTCATCAATAGCACTCGACCCTGGACTTGCACTATTATCACTTGGCCTAGATCGGATTCCCCATCCTATGAGACACTCAGTTAACCATGGTCTGCTTATAGCCAGAGCCTGGAGACAGGAATCTCCCCCTACAACCCAAGAGGTGATTGAACTAGTGGCTATGCATCATTCCTATGAACGAGCCTTGTCTCTGAAACACCGATCCACCACCCGTATGTCTAAGCTTTGGCTACCTTGGACTACATGGATTAATCAGAGGTGATGTGTGATTTCATCCCCTAGAGCGGACGGAGGGGTGCCTCGCTGAGGCCTGGCGCGCTGGAGATGGCCACAGTGTGGTTCCCATTTGGGGTGGCTGTCTCTGGGGTGCCGGGCATTAGGTGGGGTGCACCTCGTTTGCGCGTGACCTCTACCTTGACCACACCTTGTTATATTACAGTCATTTAGCGGTGGAACAGAATTATTCCCCAACCGACAAGGCCCTTACGATAAGAATGTAACTGGAATTTACTGCAATTCACCTGATAGGAATGAACGGCTTGCCTGCTGAAAATATCTTGATGACAGTACTTATGTGTATTATTCAATGTTATACTGAGAATGTTATGACGGCACATGTATATGTCCATGAAAGTTATTGGGAATTGTACTTCCCAAATGTTTGTACCTTTGTTTGTTTTCCTTTTGTTTGATGAAAACTCAATAAAAAGATTGATTAAAAAAAAATGTGAGGGATGTACTCACTTTTGTGAGATACTGTACATGGATACAATCATTTACCTACTCTTCCACCAAACCGACCCCCATTCAGTGGTACAGGGCGCATCTGTCTCCTTTTACTACCTACCTACCAAACCTCCTCACCCAACCAATACCACTGTACAAATAACGGCCCCCCTCATATATGACCTCCCAGTTATCTGGTTTAGTGAGCAGGATCTCACCCGGTTCTGCTTTTTCCCACTAGACTTTTCCTTCACTTCTTTATCCGTCTTATACCTATCGCTTCTTTTGCCTCCGCATCCCTTCACCCCCGTCCTTACTCTCCTTTCCCGTATCTTCCTTCCATACCCCTCCATACTCTTCCTGCCTGCTCTCTAGCCTTCTGACTGCTGTCCGTAAACTGCCAACCACCTATGTTCCTGGTCATTGAAACAAAGGTTCACAGTACACAGAAAACTAGAATGACTCATCCACCGCCCCAAAAATCTGGTCCCCCTCTAAAAATCATCTCACTCAATACCCTCTGTCTTAACATTCCTGAGAAACGCTCCCAACTCCTTCTCACTATATGGAGAAATAAGGCCAACATTGTGTACCTCCAAGGGACACACTTTCGTAAAAACTCCATCCCCAAACTCACGATTGCCCACATCCCTATGGAAAATTATGCTACTAATCGTGAATCTAAGACTAAAGGTGTATCTATTCTCATAGTTACATACATAGTTACATAGTAGGTGAGGTTGAATAAAGACAATAGTCCATCCAGTTCAACCTGTGTAGGTGTGTGTGGCTGTAATCATCTCACATACCCCTGAATGTTCTGATCTTTGAGATGTACGTCTAAGAGTCTTTTGAAAGCCACCATACTTCCCGCAGAAACCACCTCTTGTGGTAGAGAATTCCACAATCTTGTAGCTCTAACAGTAAAGAACCCCCCCCGTTGCCTGAGGTTAAAACGCTTCTCCTCTAATCGCATTGTATGCCCTTGAGTCCTCATGCAATCCCTCTGATTGAATAGCTTTTTTTCTATGCTGAGATCACCATTGAGATATTTATAAATTACTATCATGTCCCATCTCAGGCGTCTCTTCTCCAGGGAGAATAAATCAAGCGATTGCAGATGCTCTTCATAATTAAGGTCCTCCAATCCCCTAATTAGTTTAGTTGCCCTTCTCTGGACTCTCTCCAGCTCCAACACATCCCTCCTGAGGACTGGCGACCAGAACTGGACAGAATACTCCAGATGTGGTCGGACCAGAGTTTTATAAAGTGGAAGGATTATAGTCTTATCTCTGGAATACATCCCTTTCTTTATGCATGCTAATATTCTGCTGGCTTTGGCAGCTGCCGCTTGACATTGCATGCTATTGCCTAGTCTATCCTCTACCAAGACTCCCAGATCTTTCTCCATTTTTGATTCCCCCAAGGGTTCCCCCCCTTACGTGTATTGTGCTTTTATGTTTTTAGTTCCCAAGTGCAAAACCTTACACTTCTCCACATTAAACCTCATTTGCCATGTCGTTGCCCACTCTGTTATTTTGTCCAGGTCATTCTGTAGGATATCTGCTTCATGCTGTGCAGTTATTGCCCTGCCCAATTTTGTGTCATCTGCAAAAACTGATATATAACTACTGATTCCGTCCTCAATGCTGTTTATGAATAAATTGAACAAGGTTGGTCCCAGGGCTGAGCCTTGGGGGACCCCGCTTACCACCTCAGACCAGTCTGAGTATGCGCTGTTTATCACCACCCTTTGACACGCCCTTTTAGCCAGTTCCGTATCCAAGAGCAAACCCTGCGGTCGATGCCTGCAGACCTTATTTTATAAATTAAGCGCTTGTGGGGAACTGTAACAAACGCCTTAGCGAAATCCAGGTACACCACATCCACAGGTCTGCCCCTATCTAGCTCACAGCTCACCTCCTCATAGAACGTTAAGAGATTGGTTTGACAAGAACGCCCATTTGTAAACCCGTGCTGATTACTGCAGATGATGTTGTTGTCTTTAGCAAACTCTACGATATAGTCCCTTATCATCCCCTCCAGAAGTTTACATACTATCGATGTCAGACTAACAGGCCTATAATTTCCCGGGACATGCCTCTGCCCTTTTTTGAATATCGGTATCACGTTAGCTTTTATCCAATCCCCTGGTACATTTCCTGTCATAATACTGTCAGCAAAGATCAGGAACAGTGGTCTAGATATAATCTTACTGAGTTCTTTGAGTACTCTCGGATGTACACCATCCGGGCCTGGTGATTTATTTGTGTTCATTTTATCCAGCCTTTCCCTGATCTTACCCTCTGTTAGCCATAGCGGCAAGTCCTCTGTATTACTACTAACCATATAACTACTAACTACTAACCATATAGTCGTGGTCAGTGTACCCCCTCCTTTTCCTGTGTAAAGACTGACGAGAAAAAAGTGTACTTTGTAACTATGTAACTATGTAATACTTTACAGACAATGATTCCCCAGATGTATCCCCATTAGTGCAATGGGAAGCACATGAATGCGTTATTAGAGGCATACTTATTTCGGCCAACACCAAACGTAAACGAGAAAGGCAGAAATGCACCCTGAACCATAAAGGTAGAGATTACACCTTTTTCTCGTCACCACACCAAAGTTACTCCAGTCTTGATTACTTCTTTTTCACCCAAAGAGACTTGCTGATGTTGCACCAAGCATCTATAGACCCAATGTTTATCTCTGATCACCACCCTATCTCAATATCGCTATTGATTCCTACCGGTCACAGCAGCCCACATATTTGGAAACTAGACCTCTCCCTACTCACAGACACGAAAATCATAAAGGATGTTACTGAGCTACCAAAACAATACTTTACAGACAATAATTCCCCAGATGTATCCCCATTAGTGCAATGGGAAGCACATGAATGCATTATTAGGTGCATACTAATTTCGGCCAACACCAGATGTAAACGAGAAAGACAGAAATGCATCAACGACCTGACCACACATATTCACTCACTTGAGCTGGCACATAAACGATCACAAGTAGCTAACACTTTACAAGAAGTTCTTCAAGCCAAAGCAGACCTTTTCAAAGAACTCAACAAAAAGATAAAACTTATTTTTATTCTAAATCAAAAGCTCTTTTATGAATTTGGAAACAAATCAGGCAAGCTTCTAGGCAGAGCTTTAAGAGCTCAGAAAGCAATAATAACAATCAGCTCCCTCACTGACCCTACTGGGCTCAAACTCACTTCCAACTACGACATTGCCAATCAATTTGTACGATACTACTCACAACTGTACAACCTCTCTGAATTGGATCCGACCAGAAATGACATATCCAGAACCCAAATTATCAAAGACTTTCTAAAGAAGTATAGTCCAAATCCAATCTCTGACACTGAAGCATTAGACCTAGAGCGACCTCTTTCAGAAGAGGAAGTCAGAACAGCCCTTAAACAAATAAAACCAGGAAAAAGTCCTGGCCCAGATGGCCTCACGACAGGCTACTAAAAAAAACCTTCATGAATTCTCTTGCCCCGCACTTTCTATCAGCCTTAAACTCCTTGTCGTCATCCTACTAAGCATCTCACAATCTTCTCACTGCACATATAATGGTTATTCCCAAACCGGGAATAGATCCCACATAGGTCACAAACTATAGACCAATATCACTGATAAATGTGGACCTAAAACTCTTTGCTAAAACCCTAGCCAACCGCCTCTTACCCTTGCTCCCCAAACTAATTTCCCTTGACCAAATGGGATTCATCCCAGGTAGGGAAGCAAGGGACAATACCCTTAGAGCGATCAACATTCAACACTGGCTCACTTCGACCCACAAACCTGGCTGCCTGCTCTCGCTCGATGCAAAGAAGGAATTTGACAGAATGGCTTGGGACTTCATGATTGAAATTCTCAAAGCAATAGGTCTTCGACATTGCATGCTACATTTCGTGCAAGCTCTCTACTCATCCCCCACGGCAAGAGTGAGGATCAACGGCCACCTGTCGGATGCCTTCTTAATCTCGAATGGCGGCAAGGTTGCCCCCTTAGTTTTGTCCTAACCCTTGCTGTGCCGAATTAGAATGAACCCAGACATTAAAGGCATCACGATAGCCAAACATACCCACAAACTGGCTGCCTTTGCAGACGAAGTCCTCCTTTTCCTCCCAGGCCCGCTAACCCCACTCAAACATAATCCAGAATTTTCACCAGGCATGACAGATTCTTTTCTTTCTAATAATTGGCCTTATCCAACAATTCAGGCAGAGCAATTCTTCAACAATGGACAACTCTTGTCGCTGTCTTCTTAACCTTAAACCACTGTTTCCCATTCTGGATATACGCACAGATCCGACACTTCCTAAGTAGATCCTAAATCCTTCTGGAATGGACGCGCCAGCATACGCCCTTTGAGACATTGTGTCTAAAAACAGTACCTCAAAGGCATCTACTCTACATTGTTCACTGACAACATTTCTAAAATCAAACTTAAAGAGGTTGTAAACTCCCCATTTACACTTTAGCTCATTCTAATCTGCCTAGAGAAAGCAATAGTTTGGTGCCTGTAAAAGATTGCTTACTTGTATAATCTTCCTGTAATTCCTCCTGCAAAAGTTGATGACGTCATAGGAGCATGCCCAGTTTGTCTTTCAATTCACGGCACAGTTTGTGTGCTGTTTCATTAACATAACAATGCCTGCTCTCCCTGTATGTGTGAAAAAACGGCACGGCTATGAAGCTTCCTGCTTCCTTATCTCAGAGGGGGAGTGAACAAGAGAGGACACACAAGGGGAGGGGGAGGGAAAAACGGCACACAGAGACACAGAAACACAGAGAGTCTGCATTACACTGAGAGATTTCAGCCAAAGAATGCAGTAAGGGCGGAAATGACATCTGCAGGGGGAGCAGAAAGGAGGAGATGACATGGCGCAGCCCAGAGCAGGAAGAAGGAAAAAATGTTACTTAAAAAAAAAGGTAGTTTAAGAAGGTTCTGATTTAAATATTTTATGTGTAATGTTTTAATATTGTAAGTCCTTTTAATACATTCTAAAAGATTGATTTTTATAGCTGAGTTTACTTCCTCTTTAACCTGTCGCAAATGGGAACAGGACCTGGAGATAGACCCTTCAGACCATGACTAGGAGAACACCTTCACTTACGTACACAAGGGTTCGGTTAATATCTCAACACAGAAAAATGGCTACAAAGTTTTCTCCAGATGGTATAGAAACCCACTCAGGTTACATAAATTAATTCCCTCACTTCCACCCCATTGCTGGCTATGCAACAAAGAATTGGGTTTGCTTTTACAAAAATGGTGGGTATATCCCCTAATCTAACCATTCTGGAGGGAGGTCCATAGACTTACAAGTGAAATTTCTACTCTTCCGCTAGATATCTCACCAGCACAATTCTTGCTACATCATTCCTCTATCCCTAAATCCAAATACTATCACTCCCTAGCAATGCACCTCATTAATGCAGCCAAACTATGCATCCCACCCCAATGGTGCCCACAAAAACCCCCAACCATAGCAGAATGGTTCCAACGTATACAGAGAATCGCTGACAAGGAGGAGCTTATTCACCAAGCAAGGGATACCCCAACTAAATTTTGGAAAACATGGTCATGCTGGCAACAATTTAAAACCAGACCTGACTTCACGAAACACCTAAACTAAACTTACCAGAAACTGCTTTTAGGCGAGAAGCGAGAAAGCAGGCAGGAGCCCATCCACCCCTCTTACCCCCTTCTCTTCTCTTTCCCCTATACACCTTTATCCTCATCTTCCTACCCCTCCCCTCTCCCTCCCTTCTAACCTTCCTTAGTGCCCCCCCCGACACACCTAATACATACCTCATCACCCTGCATAATTCTGGAAACTTAACCCACATACACATCATTACCACATACATTCATTCTTACCATAACACAGTACCTGAAGTTTTCTTTTTGCAAACCTCCAACTCACTTAGAGATAACTGTTCACCACCAACCCACCCCATACCGAAACCTGACGAATTCCCAAGGATCACATCTCTATGTATTATTACTTTTTTCACTAAGCACACATATTCTGATAGCTTGTCTATCTCTGAATGCTCACTGGGCAAAGGTTCAGCAACTCCGATAAGGATTTTCTCCAAACCCACAGTGATCAACTCGGCCTTGGGGTGCTAAGGTATAACTAGGGTAGTAACCGACAATCTTAGCACATTATTAAATCTTTCTTTAAAAGAAGACTCTACTGAAGTGAACGAAGATTTGCTTGTCTATTTTTCTGAATTTCTTTTTCTCTTCAGTTCCTGCATTGCAATGTTTTTTCTGATGCCTATAAAATGCTATGACAACAGACGGTCTTTTTCAAAGTTTTACGCCGTTATGATGTGTTTACCTCTGTTTACTCTTGTTGTATATTGAAAAATTCAATAAACACTATTGGAAAAAAAAAAAAACACATTAGGGGCAACATCACTGCAGCCTTTTTTTTTTTTTTAAAGTGCCCTTCCATTTAGTGACCTGGATCTTGGGTATTGTTATGTTAATTGGGTTGGTGAATATGTATTATAAAGTGGTTGTAAACATCAGACATGAAAAATGAACAAAGCATATCCATCTATAGTGTCTCTCTGTGGACATGGTACAGGAGATGCAGGGGCTGCGGGCATGGTACAGGAGATGTCAGAGGCTGCGGGCATGGTACAGGAGATGCAGAGGCTCCGGGCATGATACAGGAGATGCAGAGGCTGTGGACATGGTACAGGAGATGTCAGAGGCTGCGGGCATAGTACAGTACAGGAGATGTCAGTGGCTGCGGGCATGGTACAGGAGATGTCAGAGGTTGCGGGCATGGTACAGGAGATGCAGAGGCGCCTTATCTACATTAATATAGCCTCAGAACCTGCGTAATTCATATGTGTCCTGGTTTAAAGGGATGAAGTGGCAACCCTAATTGTACAGGAGATGCAGAGGCTGCAGGCATGGTACAGGAGATGCAGAGGCTGCGGGCAAGGTACATGAGATGCAGGGGCTGCGGAGGGGTCTTACTTACCGATCTGTGAGGCGCCTTACATTTAAAAATGGCGCTGCCTGGCACCATCATGTTGCTGCGCATGCCCTGTCTGCCCAAGAATGGCTGACCGTGTACAGAGTTGCCCATGTGGCGGTGGCACATGCGCAGTTGACATGTCGGGCCAGCCGCAGCCATATTTTCCCGGGTGTCATTGCCCTTCAAGCAGCCCCAGAGTAGGAGGACTTGCTGCCCTACTGGGAAATTTCCTGGTATCCTGGTAAGCCAGTCTGGCCCTGGTGGCAGCAGCACAAAAGTCTTTAAGATCTCTCACAGTTACCTGTACTCACAAAATGTCCAGGGACAGTTGGCTGCTTCCTTCCAACTTCCAAGAGACACCCTTCTCCAGTGACATAAGACCATATCTTCAGCAGTCAACTCCTCAGTCAGCTCTAGGCAGCTTCAGCACCCAGGTCCCCAGGTAGCTCACCTGAGGCCTCACGAACAGCAAGCACATGGTAGTGTTGCCCTGGAGGGCAGCAGCTCTCCAGGCTGGACTGATCCTCCCAGAAGTCTTTGGAACCACCCTCCCTGGGATTGGCCAAGACTGTTCATGCTGCTAATTTCATTGATTTACACCCATGTTCTAGAGAGTTCTCCAGTTCTCTGGAAAGTTGAGGAACAGTCAAAACTAGCAGCAGCTGAAACACTAAGCAGACCTAACTAGTCACATGCAGCTGCACTGATTACACTGAGCACAGCTAAATTTGCCTAACACAATAATTGCAACCAAACCAAAGTTTAAGTGAGGCAAGCTAAATTTACCTAGGCACAAAAATGCAGCTCCACAGAACACACTGAGCCAGCACAAAATCTAACTAATCCTAGCATCTATTTAGGAGGGTGCTACAAATGGATACAACATTTTTGGAAAAGCAGGGAAAAGTTAGAGCTGTCAGAAAAGAAAGTAATGGAAAATCTCTCCTATTGAGACACAGACCGAATCAAAAACAAACTTTTAGAATACAAGTGGGGTTGATCCTTAGAACTCTGAATGGTCAAGATGCAAAAGACCCACAGGATGGTTCAGAGTGTACCCCCTGGGAAAAGAAGGAAAGATGGGAGAGCCCTTATAGTGTAGTGTATGTTATAGTATTGATTTGAAAAAGATATAAAGATTCTAGGTGGAAAAAAGACAAACTAACATGCATTTGATGAGGTTGTGGTCAATCCCATCCCAAAGGGTAAGGCAGGCAACCCTCCATAATTGGAGGAGGGGATAACCCCTGTCTCTTTGCAGGATAGGATTGGTCACTCTTGATGCCTTGGGGGTCCCGATCCTGAATCTTCTGGGGGTCTCTCATGCAGGTATGAATAGGAGGAGGTCAAAATACAAACGGCAGATGCACTGGTTGTCATGTGTAATATGATTGTGGTGTGTTTTCCATTTCCTGGTGTTCCAGGCTTTCTCCAAGCTTGTTCATGTGAGCAACACAGGAACACAGACAGAAACAAAAACTAACTTTTGACAGAGTAAGAAAAGACTGAAACTTCAGGCACAGTTTTTTTTTCTGGTGTTGCCCCAAATTTCCGATCTCTGGTGTAGATTTTGCAGGAAAAGAAAGTTAAGAAAGTCTACAAACGGAAATAAAAACTTTACACAAATGTTACATTTTTGTGTTATAGAAAAGGCAAAACTATTCTGTCAAGTCCTCCACACTTGCAGTATTTTGGCAAGTTTCATTTATTTAAATATTTTGCCAACTTAACTGAACAAAGAATCAGTAAATCAGAAAAACAAAGCATTGTCTATTTCCCACTTTACAGTTTCACAATCTAGTATGGGATCACCAGGTTAGTTGATAACAGCAATTATTGTGCATAAATAGCAAACCGAAGAGGCCAAAACCATTTTTGTCATAATGCATGAAAGGAAAACCTTTGTTTTATTATTGCCATTCTTATATTAGTTTGAAGATCCAAAGGTGCAACATACTTTCAAAGTAAAATGTTTCAAATCCTACACAATTCCACGTAACAAAGGCCTTTATTCAATGCAATAAATGAACTGCGGGTTCATTGCACAATGCATTGTGTGTGTGTATTCTGTATTTTGCTCTTCCACACATAGATTTCAAGGACCGTTTTATGCAACGTGTTGAAGCAACAATGGCTTGGGGCTACTGAATTGTTGTTATACCAGCTATTACATATAAGGTGCCCTGGAAGACCTTGGATAAGGTAGAAATCAATTGACAAAAGATCGCCACCTTGATTGGTAGAATGTCTTGTACAGAGTTGAGAAACCCTTTTGCAAATGCTTTAACATGGAAAAAGTACAATTTGTAGCATTCCACATGCAAATTTCATGACTTTTTGTTCTAGTTTGTGTTGTAGATGGCCAGGCTTTTAGAAATTTCCCAACCAAAATCATTCTACCTCCAATACATTGCAAAGTGAGATGAAACTTGTTCGGAGGAATGGGGCATCGTCCTAAAACACAACTGTCCAGGTAAGAGCAAAGTTTAAAACACATTTATAGCATGTGCTGACTTTTCCATTTATGTTTTTTGGGGATATTTTTGTACTCAAGTGACCTCCTAACCTGGCATAATAGTCTTCAGGGTGTCCCACTCTCTTGGTTGGATTTTTTATGAGGGCTGTACCAAAAATAATGCAAAAGTGTGCATAACATCTTTATTAACTACTCTACATGTTGGTAGAGAAACTCTTCCTCTATTGTATCCTTTCTTTTTCCTTTTTTTCATTGCAGGTAAATAATGGATTCCAAGCAGAAGCAATGTGCCGTCATTGAGTTTTTGACGAAGGAGGGGTGTAGGCTGTCCGACAAGCACAGAAGGCTACATAATGTTTATGGAGTTGAAACCATTGAGAAGAGTCATTGGCGGCTCTTATCACTGGTGTCATCTTCATAAACATTCTGTAGCCTTCTGTGGATGTTGTAAATCCTGCACCCTTCCTTTGTCAAGAGCTCAATGAGGGCACATTGCTTGAAGAAGAAGAGTTGCTATAGTGCAGTGGTCTCCAAACTTTCTAAACAAAGGGCCAGTTTATTGTCCTTCAGATTTTAGGGAGGGGGGGGGGGGAAGACTGTGGACAGTGGGATTACAAAATGTCCTGGAATAACTGGGAGTAAAGGGTGTCCCACCATCTTTGCTATTATGGGGAGAAATAGTGCCCCATCATTGGTGTCAGTGGGAGAAATAGTGCCCCATCATTGGTGTCAGTGGGAGAAATAGTGCCCCTTTATTGGTGTCAGTGGGAGAAATGGTGCCCCATTGTTGATGTCAGTAAAAGAAATAGTGACTCACGGGCCAAAAAAAGCCAAGCAAAGGAC
This sequence comes from Pelophylax lessonae, assembly GCF_965119305.1. Taxonomy (NCBI): domain Eukaryota; kingdom Metazoa; phylum Chordata; class Amphibia; order Anura; family Ranidae; genus Pelophylax; species Pelophylax lessonae. The sequence continues at coordinate 31,238,982 of NC_138771.1, read as the reverse complement.
CGCATCCAGTCCCTGGGCCACAGTTTTGAGACTACTGCTATAGAGGAAGAGTTATTTTACCCACATGTGAAGTTTAAAGGGATTGTAAAATCTCGTTTTTTTATTTTCTAAAATAACAAACATGTTATACTTACCTGCCCTGTGCAGTGGTTTTGTACAGAGCAGCCCAGATCCTCCTCTTCCTGGGTCCCCCTTCGGCGCTCCTGGCCCCTCTCTCCTGCTGAATGCCCCCACAGCATGCAGCTTACTAAGGGGGCACCCAAGCTGCAGCTTGACACAGAGCAGTGGCCCAGCCCTGCCCCCTCTCTCTCCTGATCGGCTTGCTGAGTTTGATTGAGAGCAGCAGGAGCCAATGGCGCCAATCAGGAGGGAGAGTCCCTTACAGCCAAGTCTTTCGTGCAACATTGCTGGATCAAGATGGGGCTCAGGTAAATATTAGGGGGGGCTGAGAGGGGCTGCTGCACACATAGAATGCATTAGGTTAAACAAAAAACCTTCTGCCTTTACAATCACTTTAAATGACCTATGTGTACCTAGCAAAAGCTAGGATGACTTTTGCATTATTTTCGGCACAACCCTCATTATTTTTGTTATAGGGGTATTAGAGAATGCAGGAGGGAGAGTGGGAACAAAGTTGCTCAATTAACTGGTGTTTTTGGGTATGACGGCAGCATGTGATCTCCTCACATGATGAAGGGCTTGGGCCTGCCATTTTTCAGCCCCAAATGCTGGGGTTAATTTATTAAAGGTAACTTTAGAGAATTTTCACTTTCCGTTTTGTAATAGTTTGCTTTCAGTTACTGTATTACAGTGCATTTAGGACTGTGGACACTTTGGGCATTATTGTGCAAGGGAATTTTCCCTTCGCTTTGCGTAGTGAAAACTCACTTTGCAAGTAATATCTAATCGTGGGCAAGGAAAATAAAAAATAAAAAAACATTTTTGTTTGCACATGGTAAGATGATAGACGTTAGTAGAACATTCACTAAACTAAGAGAAAATTCCCTTGCAAAATGAACCCCAAAGTGTCCACTGTTGTAAATGCTCTGCAGTTGACTGGGTTATTGGCTCTGGGCTTAGCAACTAAAATCCCCAAAGCTTCTAGCTGTCTAATCTATATCCTTAAAAGTGCTACTTTAGAAAATGTTTCTCCTACACTTACATTTTGGCTCCATATGGAATAGTCTACTTCGGGGTTACAGTTAACACCCTAATATATAGTAAATTTGTATCATTATAAGTGTCAGTGAGAAAACTATGGGTACAATGGATATGGACCGAATGGAACCCTGTAGAGCTAGACAAGAAACGTTCTTTAAAAACCACCAAACATTTGAGTAGATGAAACTAAAGACTGATCCTATTTATGAAAAATGTTTTTTTAGTTAATTAAGATAACTGTGCATATCGCAACTATAAGGGCTGGTTCACACTAATGCGGCACGACTTCGGGGGCGACCTGTGAAGTCGCGTGCACCGCGACTTTGGCGCGACTTGCACAAACTTCATATAATGAATGTCTATGCAAGTCGCTCCGATGTCGCCCCGAAGTAGTCTAGGAACCTTTTTCTAAGTCGGAGCGACTTGAGTCGCTCCTATTAGAACGGTTCCTGTAGCACACAATGGACCGTGACTTTTCAGGCTGACCAGTCGCCTGACAAGTCACGGTAGTGTGAATGGAGTCTAAAAGGAATTGGAGTTAATTGTATTTTAATATTCATAAACTTGTAGGTATTTGACCTAATGTGTTATGTTTGTTGACTATTTATACAAAAATAATTGTTTTACAAATTTAAAACAGATAAAACAAACCCAGGATTCACAGAGTGAATTTTGAGTTTTCTAAATAAAGAGCACAGCAGAAGCTGTTTGCCTTCAGGCTCTTTCGCTTTAACTGAAACTTCATTGGAGCTGTCTGAAGGGAAAAGGGAATCACAGCGTTGAATTATTCACTTGTGTGTAAATTTCAGCTTTAGCTACTGATCTCAGTAAGGAACCTCCATTTTTTTCAGCAGGAGATAAGGAGAGCCTAGACAATAGAAGAAAGGCACTTGGGGAACAAAAAATATTCATATATAATATTTAATATTTATCAAATAAAACATAGTTGCTTTATTGCTAGTTGACCATGCTGAAAACAAAAAGAAAATATGAAAATACAACAAGTCTTATGCTCTATTTTTAACTAAATGTTGGAAAAATAATAAAAATAACAACACAAGTCATCATACTTACAACTATAGATATCTTGAGGTAATTACTTGTAATTATACAATCTTTTACTCCCTCTATGATGGTGAACAACTTACATACTTTGGTTCTTTCTTTCTTTCATTGTATAGGGATTGTCTTGACCCCAGGATTTACCAATCCGGAGTCTACCTTATCTGCGTAATTACATACAGTAAAGGCTTCACCCTAAATGCTCACGTTATAAAAGTATAAAATAAGGTAGAACCCATTCCCTATACTAAATTAAATGGTCTCTATCAGAAGGAAATGAATCTTAATGACAATTTATGCCTATAGATATCCACCTATTCATCAATTCTGCCGCATCTATCCCCCCTTTTCTTTTGCGCCCTCTATGCTCGCCTCGGAGATGTTTGGCTACACCCTATTACAGGTGTATTTTCCTATACAGCACACAGACTCTAGCATAAATGTTATTCTTTTGTTTATGTTGATACTAAAAAATATTCTGTCTATTTTAAGAAATCTCTGATGTATAAATGTGGTCCTGAAGAAGCACGCTGCGAAACGCATAGACCCAAAGATCAGATATGATTATGTACCCTATGATGCTACCCAAAAATTTTGTGAATATATAATAACCTACACATTTTTCCCATTTGTCAAATGCAGACTATATGGGTAAAAAATAGTCCTAGGTTATTCGTTTTTAAATAATCCACTGTTTGTTATCACACATGTCTTATATGTTCTGTTGAGGACATTTGTCCTCACAATTATTTTAATTGTATTTCTTTGTAATAAAATTATGTTTCTAAATTAATCTGTGAGTCGCTATGATTCATTTCATGATGTGCCTTAGAAAGTCCAGCTGTTTGTTTCTGTGAGGAACCAATTGGGTTTTGGTTTTCCAACCCATGATTCCCCACAAATCCATTATTCATATATAATATTTAATATTTAACAAATGAAACATAGTTGCTTTATTGTTAGTTGACCATGCTGAATACAAAAAGAAAATATGAAAATACAACAAGTCTTATGCTCTATTTTTAACTAAATGTTGGAAAAATAATAAAAATAACAACACAAGTCAAATTAAAATATATATTAAAAAAGAATAGCGCAACCATGCATAAGAAATGACTATCAAATATGGAGACAATCCATAAATAAAAATGGGGATTTAGTTCCACCATATGGCCATATCGTGCTCAAGCCCACCACTGCGTCAAAGTACCCCATTATCAGTGGGTCCTACACTATCCATAAAAAAGGGGTGAATCCAGCCTCTCTAACCCTTAGAGACAACACTCCTTGCTGGGAAGGTGTGCTAATGCACTGCAGGGGACTCCTCCTATATCTACTTGATAGAGGACACCAATAGAGTACAGGTGTGTGTGGGGGATGGGATGCTCAACCCCAGAAGTCTGGTCAGACCGAATACATAATAAACAAGCAAAAAATTGGGGGAGCAAGCCCTGAACATGTATATCTAAAGCCGGTGCAGCTATGGACCAAGCAACATGTATATTAAAAAAGAATAGCGCAACCATGCATAAGAAATGACTATCAAATATGGAGACAATCCATAAATAAAAATTGGGATTTAGTTCCACCATATGGCCATATCGTGCTCAAGCCCACCACTACGTCAAAGTACCCCATTATCAAATTAAAATATATACAGCAAAAAGACTGAAACTAAGAAGCTGTCAGAAGCTGTTGTTCTGAAACGTAATGGTCTTTACAGTATTCAGTATTCCAAAAATGACATAAAGCTATTCACATCACTCCATTCCACCCAAGCATCTTACAGTCCAATATCCATAGGTAAGTCATACAAACACACACACACACTATATAGCCAATTAAGCTACTGGCATGTTTTAGGGTCATGGAAGGAAGTTGAGGAAACCCACCCAAACATTGAAAAAACAAGCAAATTTCATGACACCTGCCAAATAATTGTTTCTAATTTATCCCTAAAATTATTCATACTCAATACCTCTTTTTGTCAGTGTGAATGGCTGGTTCCCTTTCTCTCTTTTTTTTCTTTCTTTTTCTTTCTTTCTTTCTTTCTTTCTTTCTTTCTTTCTTTCTTTCTTTCTTTCTTTCTTTCTTTCTTTCTTTCTTTCCTATAAATTTTCCTTTTTTTTTTTTACCAACATTTTTTTGTACACAATACATTTTTAGTGACTTGTCTGTTTTCTTTCTTTCTTTTATTTTTTTCTTTCTAATATTTTTTCCTGATTTTTATAACTACACTTTTTTGTACACAATACATTTTTAATGACTTGTCCCCTGTCTTTCTTTCTTTCTTATACATTTTTCTAATTCTTTCTTAAATTTTTGGTAAATAAAATCCATTTTGTTATAAATTAATTAATTTATTTTTTAAGGACTGGCCTCCTTTCTTTCTTTCTTTCTTTCTTTCTTTCTTTCTTTCTTTCTTTCTTTCTTTCTTTCTTTCTTTCTTTCTTTCTTTCTTTCTTTCTTTCTTTCTTTCTTTCTTTCTTTCTTTCTTTCCTATCCATAATTATTTTATGGGATTGTTGTTTACCACAGACAAGGGCAAAGATTAATACAGGCAAGGATTTTTCTTTGACACTTTAAACAGAACAATGTAAGCAGCAAATAAATGTTATAATGGTGTTTTTGGCCTCTCTGGTCCTCTTCGTCACCATCATGTTTTTTTTTTGGTGTTATACATTCTCTGTGTTGTTCCAATGATTTTCTTTCCCCTAAAACACTGCAATATCACATTAATGCCTTCCCAAACAATGCATCATCATTAATGTAAACTAAAATCAAATAGCTGCTCAAACAATTGCGTTTGATGTTCGGTTGCAATCCATTAGCATATAAGTAAAAGTGGAGCAGATGTAAATGAACACATTCCTTAAGGGAGCACATATTTTTACATATTTTGTAATAAGGAAACTGTCGCTCCCAGATGGCAGCCGGCTATTACTGCTGGTATTCACACTGGCGAGGCCCTAAAAAACAAATTAATTGTAGTCTGTTTCACGGCATGCAAGCAATAAGCCATCATAGGACACTCGTAAAGAAAACTTGCCCAAAAGATAATTTACCACGCACCTTAAAACCACAAAATCTATTAACCTTAATAAGAGAAAACAGCTGGCAACAATACAATTACCACTTAGCAACAAAAGATCCTTATCATCTCCCCATTTTAACAGGCAGATTCAGTATCGTAATCTTTTCTCTTAAGTGCCTGCTTGTTTTAGTGTTCTGTTCCTTTCATATGTTCGGTTTTCTACCTCTCGACGCATCAATATCTGATCCTCAGAGTCTTTTTCTCTCTCTCTGCTTCTCATATTTCCAGATTGCCTCAAGGTGCATCTAACCACCTCTCACAAATAATTTAGTCTGGAAGCCTTCACGTGCAGTGCCCTTGTCTGTATTTCTATCACTGCCTATTCATTTTAACAGTTACAAGTCTCGCAGTCCTTCCCTTGTCAGCCGTAGTGGTGAATAGGAACTGAAATGAAGAAGAGCGGAGAGGACGCCGGAAAGTAATGGCAGGAACGCCGTTAGAGTCGCGGGTGCAAGGAGTTAAATGACAGGCGGATCAAAAACTGAAGCTGCCGTTAACAAGCTGTGGCAAGGTAGAGGGTTAAAGTAGGATTAAGCTGTATCTGAGCACCACAAACCAAAAAAGGCAAATTTAATTAATTTTTAAAATTCAAAGCAAATTCCCCCCATTTATCAATGTCTCCATGCTTTATTCTGATATTAGAGTCACGGGTGCAAGGAGTTAAATGACAGGCGGATCAAAAACTGAAGTTGCCGCTAGCAAGACGTGGCAAGGTAGAGGGTTAAAGTAGGATTAAGCTGTATCTGAGCCCCACAAACCAAAAAAGGCAAATTTAATTCATTTTTTAAATTCAAAGCAAACTACCCCATCCATCCATCTCTCCATGTTTTATTTTGTTGAGCAATAACTTTGAACCCCCATCCTAGCTTATCTAGCAGTGGCGGGCCGTCCATTAGGGGCAAAGGGGGTGCCGCCCCCCCCTGATCAATGCATCCGGCCCCCTAATCTACATGCAGGGCACCGGACGCATGGATTTCAATAGGGGATTTTTTTTTTGAAGCACGTTATTAGAGCCAGAGGCTTTAATAGGCTTCAAAAAAGGGTGGGCTCGGGGCGCAGAGCACTGCTCCCTGAGCCCACCCAGTTGTATGGCAATAGCGAATAAATATTCGCTATTGTCACTCTGATTCTCCTCCCAGTCAATCAGGAAGAGGGTTGTGAGACCCCTTTCCCAATTGGCAAACAGGAGAAGCGATCTTACTGGCCACTGGCCAGGAAGAGGGAGGAGACACACGGCTTGAGGAGAAGCACAGAGGTTCAGCCATCCAGCACTCCCCAGCTCGGACAGGAGGAAGAAGGAGGTAAGGAGGCAGGCAGTGTGGGGGGGGGGAATATGGTGTGTTGTTTTGCCTGCCTGCCCTCCTTCCATCTGTCCGGGGAAGGTGGGGTGCGTTGGTTTGCCCCCCCCCTTCCCCACCGAATTACCGAGCACCAGCCTCCACTGATATCTAGCCATGGCCATCTTAAATAAGGGAAGATGATTCGTATAGCATTTGCTTCCTAGAATCCATCTGCCTGAAACTCGTGCATGCAGGCAGGAGGAGGTGCTTGTAGGCAGGTGTAAACACACATGCAAGATAATGGCAACTATGAGTAAGGCCTTGAAAGGCTAAAACGTGTTACTGTTGGCTCGGTTTGGAACATGTGCACTCCTTGGATGAAACAAAGAGACATTTTATTCATCCTCACCTGGTTGCTGACTTTACCTACATGTAAGGACTCTTGTAGGCAAGTGTAGTTTGGCCTCCCTGCACAGGTGGCGCTGTTTAGCATCTTCCGTGCAGAGGGAGCGGATGACTGGGGGAAACTCATGTACGTCTGAGGCCTCCGTAGGCATCATCGGGGGAGCAGCTGTCTGATTGGACGCTGCTGCTCTGGATGGGCTACTCAGCCATCTTTATTGTGGGCAGTTTTTATTAATAGTTGTATAGTGGCTAGGTCAGGTCAGGGACAGGAGTGCCTAGTGTAGGGAGTGGTTCCAGAGGAGGAGGGACAGACTGGGGACTGTTTGCTAGTGCCTCAGCAAGAGTCTTTCCACATGCAAATTCCTTGCTGCAAGACCACTTTCCAGGCACCCCGTTTGAAGTTGCTTTTTGCATCATCAGTCCCTGCAAGAGATAAATTCTCAGCTCTCTGTAAGTGCTACCCGCCAACTTGGTCATGTTAAACAGACTTTATACCGCCTCATTGGGCCTTTATTGTTAATACAACTCTCTGCAAACCCCGGTCTCCATGTGCACTCAATCCCTGGTGGGTACCATTCATCAGGTACTGCCTGCTTGCTTAACTGAAAAAGCTCCTCCTCCCATGAAGACTCCTGGGATGTATGACATCATTTTGGCCTAGGTCAGAAACAAAGAAGCAACTGAAGAAATGGGACATTAATAGATATCCTTATTCTCTAAAAATAATTCTTACACATCAAGTACCTAATGGCTATGAAGTCAATTTTTCATGAAAATGTTTTTCTGACCCCTTGTAAAGCCTCCTGTGAGCTCCAGAACCTCCTCTTTTCTCCCTCAAATGTTTATTTAGAATGAACAGTGCACATTAGTTGTGGTCATATATACTGCTCTATGAACACTACAAATCCCAAAGTCCATAGTCAATCTTCAAAGTAGTCAAGAGAGGGTATCTACATTTCTACATACAGTTCTACCATAGAGAACAAAAGGCAAAAAGACTGTTCACTTTACAAGATAATTTGCCCTTTGCAAGGAATAAATCAGAGACAGAAACCCCACTCAATGCTTTGGCTTGAGGCAAGGACACACTATATAAGGATATGCTTTGCTTATTTTTCATTTCAGAGGTGTACAACCTCTTCAATTAGGGTATACCTTTTTATTTATATTGTGTCCTTTTATATCTTTTTATTTTAATTCTTGCTAAAGTCTTGGGTCACCATTTTATTTTTTATTAGACAAGAAAAAAAAAGTATTTCAGATGAGACCTATTAGGCACTGAAACTGGACACAGAGAATAAATAATAATCTAATACAGAAGATCACTCATCTAAACAGGGCAAGGTGTTATAAGGCCGACATCCCTAGAAAAATGGATAGAAACGAAAACCCCCCCTAAATGGAATGGGACTTTTGAGGACAAAATAACACCAAATATAAAATGAAAGCATATGTTTATTAAATAGACATAAAATCAACTGAATAGAAAAAACAACAGATGTGAAATACAAACACATATCATGATAAAATACTTGTCAGGTCAGACAAGAATAGGGTGGAGCACAGACTTCTAAAGGACACCCATCACCCTACGCGTTGCGGGAAACCCTTCATCAGGGGTGTGATTGATGAAGTTCAAAGTGCTGAAGTGAATGTATACCCTCACACTCACACCCCTGATGAAGGGTTTCCCGCAACGCGTAGGGTGATGGGTGTCCTTTAGAAGTCTGTGCTCCACCCTATTCTTGTCTGACCTGACAAGTATTTTATCACGATATGTGTTTGTATTTCACATCTGTTGTTTTTTCTATTCAGTTGATTTTATGTCTATTTATTAAACATATGCTTTACTTTTATATTTGGTGTTATTTTGGCCTCAAAAGTCCCATTCCCTTTAGGGGGGTTTTGTTTCTATCCAAATAATAATCTAAAAACATACAAATGTAATCTAAAAACATACAAATGTTTATTTATACAAAGTTTCATTAACACAGACCACCAAGGACACAATAATTATAAAGCCCACCATGGCAAACAATACATATAACAAATGCCACCATCAAATCCAAACTATGGCACAACTGATGCCCGTATTCATGAAAATGAGCCCCAACGTGTTGTACTGTGTGCTGCTTGGATCCATTAGCAGTTGTTAGAGCCCATATGTTGCTGGACACTTATAGTTGATTGGGGCCATTAGTTAATTTGATCTCCTTTTTCTTCGCAGCTCTCATTCCTGATTGGTGGACTTTTGCCATCAGTGCAGAATAGGTTTATTGTGATCTATCAGGGGGATTGCACCAATAGAAATGAATAGCATGGCTGCCGCTCCTTGCCTTGTCCCACTGCTGTCAGAATTGGTCCGGATGCAGCCATATTGGCATCCTTTGTGCCCACTCTAGTTTACACTGTAGGTCGAACACTTTGTCAATGTACCTATTCCAGCTACAACTTTGCAATTTTGATCACTAACAAATGTATCCACTGACCCCCGGAAGAAGACTCATATTAACTGAGAGTGAAAACACGTTGGGGCTCATTCTCATGAATACGGACATCAGCTGTGCCATAGTTTGGATTTGATGGTGGCATTTTTTATATGTATTATTTGCCATGATGGTTTTTATATTTATTGTGACCTTGGCGGTCTGTTTTAACCTTTTCTGGCACTTTTTGTTTACAAGTTGAAATCAGTATTTGTTGCTAGAAAATCACTTATAACCCCCCAAACATTATATATATTTTTTTCGTAGAGACCCTAAGGAAAAAAATGGTGATTGTTGCAATTTTATATGTCACACGGTATTTGCGCAGTGGTTTTTAAAACTCTGTTTTTTTTAAAGAAATACCTTTTAAGGAATTAAAAAAAAAAAACGCAATATATGCTTAAATGTTTTTGCAAAATAGGAAAGATGATGTTACGCTGAGTAAATAGATACCTAACATTTCATGCTTGAAAATTGCACACGCTCGTGGAATGGCAACAAATTACGATACTTTCCATAGGTGACGTTTTAAAAAATGTTACTGGTTACTGGTTTAGAGTTACAGAAGAGGTCTAGTGCTAGAATTATTGCTCTTACTGTAACGTTTGCAGCAATACCTAGACCGGAAGAGATATCATGAAGTTGCGCAGGTCCTCCAAGTCCATTAGGGCGATCAAAACCGATCTGGTCCCTGGTAGCCTCTGTGACCACTGGGATCCCTGGTAAAGCTTAGCGTACCACTCAGGCTCGTTCTGATATGGGGTATGTGAGTGGATTCTTTGACCTTCGCCTCAGGGAATGCTGGCAAGGGACAGAGCCCATCCTGGCTCTAAGCTTTAGCTCAAGGGAGAAGAAAGAGGACATCCCCAAAGTCGCACATCCATGCAGTCCTACAATGGTGATGAGAGTGATAACCTCCAACCAGGCCATGCCCCCAATGCTTCTTCTCCCTTGAGCTTCTGTGACCAGCTGGCCACACCATTGGATCGTTTCTTGGGTGCGCCAGTGAAATCTGTAAGCCCAAAAAAAACACCGGCAAGCGATGGGAGGAGGGACCTCTCCTTATAACCTCCCCTCCAGCCATTTCAGAAAGCTATCCAGTGGCTAATGAGCTGCTAGGACCGCTTTCATGAGAATGCCAGCCGCCGGGTGAAATAAAAAACCAAGGTTATGGCTGATAGCTTCAATACATATGCAATACATATTGCAGTCAGCAAGTGAACTTTTGCTGACTGCAATACGTTGTCTGACATAGATCTATTGTCAGACAACAAAGTTAATGAAAAAAAAACCCCAAACGAACAAAAAAATAGGTTTGATGGACTATCCGTTCTTTTTTCTGCTGTGACTTTTCTATATTTCTATGTTTCTAAATGCATTTTTCTAATTCTTTCTTAAATTTCTGGTAGAGGTGAAGCTCTGCTGACCTCCATCATCCAATATAAATAAACTTTTGTATGTTTTTAGATGAATATTTATTTTCTGTCTTCAATTTTGGTGCCTACAAAATCCCATCTAATATACTTTTCCTTTTTGACTTTCTTGCCTATCTTATGAGGGATGTGGCACCATCTGGATATTTAGCCATGCGTAGATTATATATATGTTTTTTTTTTCTGTTGTAAATTTGTGAAAATTACTGTAATCAAGTTGCCTTTTTTAGGTTGATCGTATAAAGTGTCCACGGCACCAATTCATAAACACTTTTGCTATGCTGAAACTGGCAAAGATTAATTAAATATTGGACTTTTTTTTTTTTTTCTCTTTACATCCAGTTTTCAAAATGAGTTTCTAGAATTTTTGCTGCTTGGCATTAGATACAAAAGTATGAGAGCGTGGAACTTTAGAGACCTAATGATTCCAATAAAAGTTTTTTTTTTTTTTTTTTTCTACCTTACAGAGAAGGTATGTCAAGCAAAACTGTTTCCACCTGTGTGAAACGCTTGCATTTTAAGCAGGGTTAACTATGGAGCAGCATTTGGAAATGGTTTGTAAAAATGCCTGAGTACTCTCGGGGGATGCTCTCTGTGCACAATGTATCCTGCCTTGTGGTTTGCTGAATGCTTTAGAGTTTATACTGTATCTAAGAGTCAGTCAACTGGGATCAGGGGAGAAGATTGGATAACAATTTTACTAATCAAAACAATTTCAGAAACATTATTGAGCTCTAAAGACATTTTCCATTTAACTGAAAGCACAGTCACAAGTCACTGAATCAAATTAGGAGGAAAGTTATTTAAACACACATGCTTTTTTTTCTTTTTCCTCTGCTGAAAAAAATGTAATAAAAAATACGCTCAATATATGTTTAAAGAAAAGTGATAGAATCATGGGGATCAAAATTACATAATCAAAGGTTTTTATATAGCCCGAAACAGGGCTTTTTTCTGAAAGAATAGGTGCAGGAACACCCCCTTTCCAAGTCACCCCTTTTCTCCGCCCCTTCCCACCTCTGAGCACCGTTCCTTGGTTCCACCACCTACCCACCTCCCAGTACTACTCTTTTTAGAGACAAATATATTTTTATTTGACATTGCAAAAAGACAAAGGAACAGTGAAAATCAACAGAGTATACAATATAAAAACAAGGAGGGTTGTAATCTCCACTGTAAATGTAGATAATGCTCGGATGGTGGTGTCTAGATGGAGATTTGCCAACATCCCTAATATGAATGTAGAAAAAGAGAAAGTTCCCCTGGGTTCGGGGCTTTTAGGGCAAAGGACCATCAAAATAGTAATCAAAGTATATGCACAAATGTAAAAGGGTAAATATATCAATTTATTCAAACATACGAAAAAATGATTATTCTAAATGACATACAGTGTGAGATAAAAACAATGCAATATACATGCGGTATGGATACATCATGGCGGAAAACTGAAAAACTAAAACGTGAGTGATCTCCCAAGGTAAGAGATCACAAACGAAAACGTGAGTGATCTCCCAAGGTAAGAGATCACAAACGAAAACGTGAGTGATCTCCCAAGGTAAGACCTTAGGAGATCACTCACATTTTTGTTTTTCAGTTTTCCGCCATGATGTATCCGTACCGCATGTATATTGCATTGTTTTTTATCTCACACTGTATGTCATTTAGAATAATAATTTTTTCGTATGTTTGAATGAATTGATATATTTACCCTTTTACATTTGTGCATATGTGAAACGACAAACAAACACAAGGGCGCACCGGCCTAGTGCATTATCCTTAAAACAGGTTTATTAAAATAAGGAATTAAAAATACTCACAAACGAGTCCTTGATAAAAAGCACATCAAACAAAGCATAAAATCCTCAGCATCGAGATCGGGATTCCATCGTCCCCCGAAGCTGTACAGGCTTACAGATTTCGAGGCTGAGTCTCTTCTTCAGAGCCTCGTTTGTGAGTATTTTTAATTCATTATTTTAATAAACCTGTTTTAAGGATAATGCACTAGGCCGGTGCGCCCTTGTGTTTGTTTGTCGTTTCACAGTGTTCCCAGACCACCCTGGTCTAATGAGGGGCTGCAAGGCTGAAGCATTAGAAGGGTGCCGAATGATTTGTTCTCATCTACAAGTCGAGCTGGATAGAGGATTGCACCACTTTGAGCACAGGGAATAGGTGCAGAGCACTGACAGTGTACCTACTTGCTTACATTTGTGCATATACTTTAATTACTATTTTGATGGTCCTTTGCCCTAAAAGTCCCAAACCCAGGGGAACTTTCTCTTTTTCTAATCTCCACTGTAGAACAAAAATACAGTAGAAATAACACTCGAGGTAGGATTATCATGACATTACACAGAAAAGAACATTGTAGTACACCTCGTGCGTACACCAGGCTGAAAACATATGAGCGTAATGACATCCACAGGTAGTGCAGTTTAAAACTTAGGGAGGGAATAGAGAGGAAAAAAGGAAGGAAAGTGAGAAAAGAAAGCCGCAGAAGGGGGAAATTGAGAAGGAAAGCCAAGAGAGAAGGAAAGAAATCGCTGAGGATCAAGGGAGAGGGTACTCGAACACCTTCATATTTCACTGAGCAGGGGTCAGGGAAGTGGAGCAAAACATGCTAATAAGAGGAGACCATGGACTTCAACTTTTTTTTAGAGAAAACAGAACCAAGTATCATTTGTGGTGATAAGTAATTTGTATAGAATTTGTTAATGATAACAAGACAAGCAGTAGCTGATCCTGACTCTGATTAATCTTACCCTTTAGGACAGGGGTCTTCAAACTATGGTCCTCCAGTTGTTCAGGAACTACAATTCCCATCATGCCTCATCATGTCTGTGTATGTCAGAGTTTTACAATGCCTCATGGGATGTGCAGTTCCGCAACAGCTGGAGGGCCGTAGATTGAAGATCCCTGCTTTAAGAGATTGTATTGGATCATAGCAGGGTGTGTACAAAAGGAGGGGAGAATACCGATGTTGTTATGTACATTAGAGTAATATGCGCTATATACATGTATATTATTTAGAGTGGTCTTATTTATATATCATTTAGGCTGGTTTTAGTTACTCTGGCATTCGTCCCCAGGGGATGGTCTTGGCCGGTGCCTTCTTCGTAGTCCATACTTGGTGGGAACAGTTTTCAGGGTGAGCGTCTGGTTATACCCCACAGTTACCATAATGACAAGTAGTTTGTTGATGTATACTTTATTTTTGATTATCTTATGATTTTGCAGCATGTTTGGTCTTCCCTTATAATTAGACTCCTGAAGAAGCGGTTTAAGACCACAAAACATGTCAAGCAAGCAAGGCAAAACCGCAGACTATAACCCACGTGCAGTCTGTTCCATCTAGCTTAGGTTTATACTCTAGCACTGCTATTTGGCCTTTATTGGAATTGACCAATTGTATTGATCATTTAATGTATCTGTGATAGTAATTGTTGATTTTATTCACTACTTTTTGTAATAAAATAAATAATTGTTTTTATGTGAGTGTCAAATATATTCTATATGGTACCATTATAATCCCTTCTGCCCCACATTTTCCATGTTTCCCTTCCCATTCCCCATCCCTTAGCTTGTGTTGCCTTTAGAAATTGTTTTATGGGATGAAAGTACCCTGTAAATAGAATCAATATCCTGAGAAGTACAATATTTTTTGTAAGAAAAGCAGTAAAATAGATCCCCTGTAGCCAGCAACAATAGATCCCACAGCAACAATAGATTCCCCCAGCAATAATGGACCACCTGTAACATAGGACCCACCCCAAGCAACAGTAGATCTCCCACCAGCAACAACAGACTTTCCCAGCAACAATATACCCACCTGCAAAAATAGATCCCCCAGCAGCCAGCATTTACAGACCCTGCAGCATACCCCAGCACCACTTGACATTTCATACATTTAGTGGGAGAGGTGCCGGAACTACGTTTCTTCTCCCCCCCGTTCCTACTGAAAAAAAAGCCGTGGCTTGAAAACATTATACTTCAGATATCAGATTTTGGAAATGCAAACCTGCACCACTAGCAGTTTCAAATGTGCAGGTACATAGGCCTAAAAGTTGGTACACACGGGTCAAATATCAGCTGGTATTGGCCAGTTCAACAGAAAGCGGTCGACATTTGGCAAGTGTGTAGAGCAGCCTGTCCGACAAAAGCCAGTCTTAGTACAGCGGCCTCTCTATTTTTTTTTTTTTTTTGTTCAGCCCGCTGGGTTGAATGAAAAAAAATTCCCGTGTGTACTTAGCATTAGTAGTGACTACAAAACTGATCTAGTTATCAATAAACTAGTACTCAATAAATTCAAAAGAGAAAGACACTGTTTGGGATAGCGTGCCATCATCCCAAACCAACAAATGACCAAGAGGGATGTTCTGAGATGGCACCCAGGGGTTCTAATTTAATGCATACACTGATTAGCTTTAACTTTTTGACCACCCACCCATTATTGAGTATGTCCTCCTTTTTCTACCAAAGCAGCCCTGACCCGTCGAGGCATGGACACCACTAGACCTCTGAAGGTATGCTGTGGTATCTAACACCAAGCCATCAGTAGCAGATCCTTTAAGTCTTATAAGTTGCAAGGTGTGACCTCAATGGATCGGACTTGTTTTTCCAGAGATGCTCAATTGGATTGAGACCTGGGGAATTTGAGGGCAGAGTCAACACCTTAAACTTGTTGTTGTGTCCCTCAAACCATTCTTGACCCATTTTTGCAGTGTGGCAGGGCACATTATTTTGCTGCAAGAGGCCACTGCTATCAAGATGAACCATTTCGATGAAGGGGCGTACTTGGTCAGCAACAATGTTTAGGTTGCTGGTACAGGACCCAAGGTTTCCCAGCAAAACATTGTCCAAAGCATTGTCCAAAGCATCACAGTGCCTCCACCGGCTTGCCTTCTTCCCATACTGCATTCTGGTGCCATCTCTTCCCTAGGTAAGCAAATTCTCTTGCAAAGTGAACAGCCTATTTGCCTATAGTAAATCAACCCTGAAATGTTTTCAAAAAAATGTGGCATCCATGAATGTGGTTTGCGTTTTTTATTTATTGATTTTATCAATCACTCTTAAATCCTATGTACAGCCAAAACATTTTAGTTTTTTTTAGTTTTGAAAAGAATAGGGAGGGTTAGAAGAACTCATGTCTGGTTTTTATTGCTACCTCTTTCTCAGCTAGTAAGATTCACCCTATCTCTATATTTCTATATATTTGTTGGCCATTTGTCAACTAGGCAGAAATTATTGGGAAAATTTTACATTTGTTAACAAAACAGGGAATAGGGGTGCAATATTTCAATATTCTGAACCACGCCTCTTTTGGTGACAAATGTCTAAGAAGGGATTTCTCCTCTCTTTGTAGAGATTTCCTCTCACTTCCTGTTGCGTCTCTAGAACAGAACCAAATCTCCCCAACTGGACACACACAAAAAAAAAAATCTTAAAGCAAATATAAACCCAAAAACAAAAATAGAATATATTGAAGATTATCAATCCTTTGTTGTTATGGCTGCATAATTTTAGCCCCGGACAGAGATCTGCAAATAGCCCCCCCCCCCCCCCAGCTAAACCTATCTGGGACCTCAGTGTCTTCCCCAAAGCTTTTTGTAGGATCCTGCACCAGTGGCAGAGCCCTCTCACAGGGGTCTCCTCCTGAAGGACTGGACCCAGAAACACTGCACTTGCTGCTCAGGCCTCTTCCCCCTGGGCCTCTATTTATGGGCCATCTCCCCACCTTCTGTGCACACCACCCCAGAGATCTAATATGGAAATTCAATATACACTTTTTGGGTATATTTTTTTTATCAAAGATATGTAGCAGAATACGTTTTGACCTACATTTTTGACTAAATATTTGAAATGAATTACTGAAACACATTAACTTTTTGATGTATTTTATTTTATGAGATGCACCTGTAAATTATAACAGAAATTAGAAAATATTGTTTTTTTTTTTTTTCAAACATTTTAAAAAAAAAAAAAACAGGGGTTACCAAATACCACCAAAAGAAAGCTCTGTTTATGTGAAAGAAAAAAAAGATATAAAATTCCTTTACGTACAGTGTTGCATGGCCACCAGTTAAAATAGCACAGTGCTGAATATAAAAAAAAATGGCCTTGCCATGAAGGGGTAAAACCTTCCGAAGGTCAAAATGGTTAATTATTTGTTATATTAAGTTTAATGTATATTACAATATATATATATATATACTGTATATATATATATATATATATATATATATATATATATATATATATATATATATATATATATATAGATATATATATATACAGTATATTTTTTATTAATTTGTATTTTGTATTTATTTTTTATTATTATTTATTTATTTTTAGTACGGTCTATAAACTAGTACAAGTCATTCTTTCCCTCCGATTACTCTATCCCACAATAAAAGAATACTAATGACACAAAGTACAGCGTGCGGCGTGTCTCCTCTAGCACCGGGAACAGTGAAGGTCTTGGTAGGGGACTCTGTGGACAAAACCGAGCAGATTGCACTCGCCCCGAAGGAACAGCTTGGGATACAGTTAAGGTTTTCTCGATCAGCGCAGCCTCGTGTTCTGACATTGGCCCTTGGGGTGAGCATGATCATGTCAGTTCAAAAATACATATAACCGTCTTGGTTAAAGGTACCTCGCTCACTAAGTATGTCAGTGATACCAACGCTTTTGGCTGTTTGATGTCAGTTTAAGACACAAAGAAGAGCGCGGAACAAACAGTATTTCATGGTCACTTGTTTATTGTGCTTGTAAATTGCTTGTGGAGAGGAGAATATGAATCCTAACAATACACGTTCAAGGCAAACTGTTTTAATCTCGTATTCCGAGTTAAAAAATGCATATTATTAATTTTACATGAAAGAAAAAGTAGTTTGCAAACCAGTTTTCTCAAACAACACACAATGGCTGGTTAGCGTGGGCAGAAAAACAAAGTGTTTTTTTGTTTTATAAATAGCTGAATACAAATGATAGAATAGGAAGTTAAGTGACACTTGGCTTTGAATTTATTTAATTTTTTTTCATTTTTTTAAATTATTTTCCTTTTTTTTATAGAAAGTTTATGAATAATGGCTGTGAATAAATTCAATTTATTATTTGACATTTGTAGCACCCTCTAGTGCTAGAATAGGTGTAGGAAAATATATTTAACTCATGGTAGTTGTGTGAGTCTGTTAATTGGGTCAGGGTTCAGATTCAGGTCAGGCTGGAAGGCTCTACAGACCTCCCAACATTCTGAGATAGGAACGAGGAACACTTATTAGCAAAAGTATGTAGGCATAGGACACACCCCCTGCCACACCCCCTTAAAGGAGAATCGTATAAAATTGGTTAAACCCACAAGTGCTTTTTTTTTTACCACTACTTTTTCTGTATATTGGCTTTTGGAATTTACAGATGCAGCAATCTAGAAATTGGATGAAAGGTTTAACACTGGGAAACACTTTATGATACATAAGTAGTGCATTTTATATACAACTCTATAGATCAGACCATAATGAGGGACAAATGAGGAGGAGAGAGGGACAGAGTGACTTTTTTTTATTCTTCTTGAATGAAGGACAGTCCCTCAAAATAAGGGACAGTTGGGACCTATGCAGTCCTCTATTGCCTCCCCCTGGTTCTTGAGGTTTCATGGAAGCTTCTAGAAGCTAGTGGGCGGGGTATAGATACAGGGATCTGAATATTTATGGGAATCTAGCAAATTCCCAGGCAGGAGGCCTGGCAGGGTGGCTGAACCAGCCCATAAATATTGTGGAGCATGGCCAGCAGGGGAGTCAGTAGGAAGATGGAGTGTTGTGTGTAGCCTGGGAGGGGGCCCCAGAGGAGGGGGGGGGGGTCTGCCTTCAGGCTGGAGGCTGTAAGTTGGAAGAAAGAAGTTGGAAGAAGGATCTCCACTGCCCTGCAGTCCATTGGGGAAGGAAAGCCTGTACAGCCAGGAAGGAAACTAGCTAAGCGAAAGGTCTGAAAGCAGTTTCCCCTACAGCTGCAGGACAAGGACAGTGGGAGGACCTCTACAGCCCCAGGGTCTACAAGGAAGAGGCCTGCTAGGTGCCATACCCAGCCAGTTCTTCCTGGGACAGTTTCTGCAAGTCTGCTCTGGAATCTCTTGCTCTCGGATACTCTTCAAGGCAGCCAGGATGGCTGGTAGTTTCTAGCTGGGGTCTGAAGAGGTTCAATTAAAGGGGACCAAGTGCTGCTTGCAGAGACTGTGTTACTGATCCATCCATTAGGAGACAGAAGCCACTCCAGAGGGAGTAGAAAGTCCAGGATCCATCTTTGTGATGGGAAGTTTTGTCCTCCACGTTTTATTTAACCACTTCAGCTCCGGAAGGATTTGCCCCCTTAATGACCAGGCCATTTTTTGCGATTCGGCACTGTGTTGCTTTAACTGACAATTGGGTGGTTGTGCGACACTGTACCCAAATACAATTGATGTCTTTTTTTTCCCCACAAATAGAGCTTTCTTTTGGTGGTTGTTTGATCACCTCTGCCGTGTTTCGTTTTTGCACTATAAACAAAAAAAGAGCGACAATTCTGAAAAAAACAATATTTTCTACTTTCTGCTATAAAAAATTCCCATTCCCAATAAAATAATTTAAAAAATCAAAGTTTTTTTATCAATTTAGGCCAATTTGTATTCTGCTACATATTTTTGGTAAAAAAAATCCCCAAAAGCGTATAATAATTGGTTTGCACAAAAGTTATAGCGTTTACAAACTACGGGATAGATTTTTTTTTATTAGTAATGGCTGCGATCAGTGATTTTTATCAGGACATTGCGGTGGACAAATCTGACACTAAGTGACACTTTTTGGGGACCATTGACATTAATACAGTGATCAGTGCTAAATAATATGCACAGTTACTGTATAAATGACACTGGCAGGGAATGGGTTAACATTGGGGGTGATCAAAGGGTTAAATGTGTTCCCTATGGTGCTTACTAACTGTGTGGGGGATGGATTGAACAGAGGCAGAGGCTTAGCTGGATCACAGGATCTTTCCCTACCTCTCTGAGGCATTGTTTACATTCCAGACAGCTCTCCTCTCTGTATTGCCAAAGATTGCAGGAGGCCAGCGGCGATCGAGCTCGCTCCTCCCGCGCTGTGTGTCCCGCTGTGTCCAATCACCGCGCGCCGCAAAAAACGCGTGCACATAATCACGTAGATCTACGTGATTATTGCTTAGCCGAGCCACCCTGCCACAGTAAATCTGCGTGGGGCGGTCGGCAAGTGGTTAATGTCAAGTTGGGCTTCTCATATACCCTAGAGCAGTGTTTTTCAACTCCGGTCCTCAGGGCACACTAACAGGCCAGATTTTAAGTATTACCTTGGGGAGATGCAGACTAGAATACTGCAATCCCTGAGCAGCAAATGAGATCACCTGTGATGTACTTCAGTTTTCTTGCAAACCTGGTCTGTTAGTGTGCCCTGAGGACCGGAGTTGAAAAACACTGCCCTAGAGCCTATTCAAGTTATTTTCTCTAATAAAATAACAAAAACAAGCCTGGATTGGTTACTGACTTTGGATGCAAGTTTGAAAATGTGTGTTGCCTGGCTGTGCAGACTATAGGGGGACCCCCCCCCCCCAAAAAAAAAACTTAGCGGCTCCTTAGAGAGTAGCGCTACACATGGATTTAAAAAGGAAGGTCTACAGAAGAAGAAAAATGCATTTTATATTTAGGTATTTCAAAAATAACTCCAGCTTGAGAAGAAAAAAAAACCCTCCCCTCTGGGTGATCTCTGTACATTGCAGGGATTTTTAAAAACTTTGTTGCAGATTCCTACCTTTTTGTTATTCTGAAGAAATAGCTGTTTGTTTATCCATGTGCAAAATTAATGTGGATGGGAGTGAGTTGAGTTGAGAAACAAAAAAGGTTGCTCCGGTGGCAGCTTGGATTTTTAAGGTGCCAATAATGTACTCAAAAAAACAAGATAAAATTCCAAAATGTAATTTAAATTAATTAAAGATATGTACAGAGACAGCTAAGACACACAACACACAAAAGCTAATTAAAAAAATGTTCAAACATAGTGGTTTGGAAGGTAATTAGCACAGTCCAGAGTTCATAATGGTTCAGGAGTGATAGTCCCAACATGGTTCGCTAATAAATTTAGCTTCTTCAGGGGATACTGTAATATTACACCTAAGAGAATGACTTCCCTTCTTAGACGGACCACACCATACCCCTCCCCCCGGACCACACCAGCCGCACACCATACCCCCCCCTTTCCGGCTCACTCACCGTGAACATGTGGAAGGCAGGCAGCAGCAGCGGCGGCAGCTTCTCCTCAGTCTCCTGCGTCTCCTCCCACCTCCTCCTCTTTGGCCAATGGCATGGCTTCTCCTTTCGGCCAATCGGGAAACGGGTCTCAGGACCCGCTTCCTGATTGCCCAGGAGGAGGGTCTGTGTGACAATAGTGAATATTCATTCGCTATTGTCACACAATTGGGTGGGCTCAGGGCGCAGTGCTCTGCGCCCCGAGTCCACCCTTTTTTGAAGCCTATTAGAGCCTCTGGCTCTAAAAACTCCATTCGAATCCATGCATCCGGCGCCCTGCATGTAGATTAGGGGGCCAGGCGCAGAGATGGGGGGGCGGCGCCCCTGTGCCCCCAATGGACGGGCCGTCACTGATCTGCCCGCATAATATCTTTTTGTCAATACTGGTTAAATTATATATTTTTTTTACATTATTCTTTCCATAAATGTGTGTTGGTGTTTATTAAAAAAATAAAATCGGTGCTGCCAGTCCCGTGGATCGGCATCCCCGCTGCCCAGGAGCGCCCCCGCGGAGTGCCATGCAGGTACAGCGCTTCACGCAGCAGAGCCAGCCTGCCGCAGTATATATGCGGAGGCCAGTCGGCAAGTGGTTAATGACACCCCCCAGATTGGTTTGCAGATCGCAGTGCGAACTGTGCATTTGGACAGGAATCAAATCGCATGGGTGCGAACACCAAAGCGATCTGATTCTGGTGCGGACCAAAAAAAGGGTCCTGCACGAGTTTGGTCTGAATGCGATGCACACTGTATGGCTGAATTTGCATCGCACAGACATCACATGTGATTTGCCCAGCAGTGCGGTGCGAATCACATGCAATGTCTTCCATCGCGCCAATGTGAACCCAGCCTAAGGCTGCTTTCGTTATTGCCAGTATCTGAATACTACTTTTTATTGTGTGCTGTCTATTGTTACTACTGCTAATTAAACTTTGACATAGTCCGTTGTCGAGAGAATATGACATAGTTTCCTAAACTTTTTTACATTGTCTGATATTGTATCTCCTTGCACGTAGAAAATGGAATTGGGTTGGGAGAAGCGATTCTTGAACGCGATCCAGCCTTCTCCCTAAAGGCAGACTGTGGAGGTAAAACGAGGAAAGTCTTAAACTTCACAATTTCCAATAATGAACAATCATTACTCAAATTACACCAAGCACTGATTAGGTTTAAAGTAATGAAGAAAACAACACAATCAATCACCATCAACCCTAAGGAAGTCAATCTGTACTCTGAGCACTGCAGGTGGTGAGGGCTAACAGCGCCATCTGCAGGATTGCAGAATAGGTCTTCAATGTGTCACAATTGTAACTGTCCGTAGCGTACATTATTTTCTAACATTATGTGAAATAAGCAAAATAATTCAAATCATGTAGCTGTGAAATAAAATAAAATATGAAATCAATTTTGTTGTATTACAGGTACAAAAAAGCAATATTTTTTAGTCTTCTTATGTCATATTCGCCCTTTTTACAGCTTTGTATATCCAGTGCCTAATCAGCTGTACTTTTACATCTATGAAGCCATCTTCCGGAGCTTGTGGAGCATTAAGGCGTGTTACGTGCATTGCGTTAAAGTAGCCCATTCATTATAAATATTATATTAGTCTGTTTGAGCGCAAAGGCCACTAGTCCCTATGGTAGCATCAGCAGAATCGCGGAAAGGGTTAAATGAATATATGATACAGCCACAAAGTCCTTAGGGCAGCTCCTCATCAGATAGAAGGGGCTATCTGCAATATATCAAGGAAACACACGAGGGCGCCACTAAATTCAGCACTGAACAAAAGCAAATTTATTTAATTGCTGTACTTTGAGACGCCCTCTTGTGCTTCCTTATTCATTATGAATGGGCTGTAAAGGCATTGCAATGCAAAAAATGCACAGAACCAGTTTTTTTGGCAGATTTTAAAGGGGATCTTCACTGTAAAGGGCATATGGTTCTGCCAGGGCTGTCTTTAGGGCAGGGCAAAAAGGGGCAGCTTTCCCAGGCCAAGTATTTGTTGTGGGGCCCAAAGTAGCTGCCCCTTAAACCCACACTGCCCGCAAATAGTTGATAAGTGGATTTGGGAGGGCCCAAGAACATGTTTGCCCATGGCCAAATTGATATTAAACATGGGCCCTGGGTTCTGCCCTGCCCTGCCACCTCCACCCTCCTTCTCCTACAAATATATATATATATTTTTTTTATTTGTGCTGCAAAGTAGCATGTAGGTAGGTTGCCTACTGTTTGTATTTAGTGACTACCCGTCTGCCCATATCAGGTATAAAGGGTAATGCTTTGCTGCCTTTTTTCCAGTGTGTTCGCATGCTTTTGCTGAGATCCAGCTTCCCTCCCATGTTCTATAAAAGGGAAGACGTCTGGATCCTGGGTGGGGGGTTGGGTGGGGGAGGGGGGGTTGGGAATCTGGGGAAAGCTGGAAAACACATGGGAAATCTATGCTAAAGACTTGCTGAGGCTTAGAATCTGCCTAGAATGCTGAATTGTCGGAAGAACCCTGCAATATGGGTTTTTCTACTAGAGCCCTACCGAGTTTGGACTTTCCCCTAAGAGACTTTTCCTGTGCCGGTAACCTTGGTTAGTCATAGTTAGGTTTAGTTAGGTAAAAGATGTTACTGCATGTTACACATACTCTGCCAAAAGTTAAGTAAAGTTGTTTTAACTGCTCAAGGCTTAGTCTGAAGTTACTCAAGGGGTGCATGTGGGGTCCTGGGTCTGTGGGTCTCGGGCCAGGGTCTATGATAACATTCTGAGGTACGTGTAACATCACTACAACAAAAGATTATACTGTAAGACTAAGCAGAGAAGGAATTTGTCCTGGGTAACCATGGAAGGAAACAGCAACCAGTCGTTGGCATGGCGTCTGGTTAGGTGACAGGTTCTCAAGTAGTGAGTGGGTTAGGTGCCCGGCTCACTCCATAACTGTCTGTCTCTGTCATTCTCTGGGAGTAGACTAGCATTACAAAGATCTTTGCCCTGTCACTTGGTACAGCAAGAGAGGAGTTAAGTGGGAGCATGCATGAGGTCCGCGCTCAGTGGGACCCCATTTTGTTACTGGGAGTGACTGATGGAGTGGGCTTAGGCTCTGCATGTCATTCTTAATGCAACGCAAGGTGTTACCCCTGTGTTTGCATCTGTGACCCACTGACCCCATTCATTTCCTGGCTTGGCCCAAAGAACCCACCCAAGGGTAGGCCCCCTATGTGACCCACACGAGAAGGGGAATATGGAGGAAGTATCACCTGCCTACCCTTACAATTACTTCCACATTTGAAGATCAAGTCTTCTTCTCTTTGGGCTCTGAGAATTCTGGTGCCCCCATGATTGTTGACGGTAAGCCACAACCATGTCATTCTCCATCCTAATCTTGGTTGGGTGACCTTGCAGTCAAGAGGTCCAACATTAAAGGGAAAACTAAATTCCCCTGAGCTCCAGAATATTGATCTGGGGCCTAGCTTATTCTGAGGACCAGGTCTCCTGCATTTAGAGGGCATTCAGGACCCCTCCCCAGTCCAACAGGATGGCATCTGCTGTGAGCACCCTCCACCATATCAGTAGAAAGACATTTCTTGCAAGAAAGCTTTGCAGACCAACATTTATTACAGTGTCCTCCTCATATATACTATAGGAGACACAACATCCTGGATATCTGATGTAGTGAATCTACTAGGCCATCAACACAATTACGCAAGTTGTTGGAGGATAAATGGATCCATTAGTATGGGAACAGGGTCTCAAGCCATGGACTTGGACCATACAGCCAGTGTCTAGCCTATTGGCATGGTTGCAACAGAAGACTGCATAGTGTGGCCTGTCAGAAAGAATAAGGCCTTAAAGAGGTCATCTAACCTTTTGTCTGGAGGGTCTCTGAATATAGAGACATCCTCAACAGGGACTATTAGAGTCGAGTCAAGACAAGGAATGGCTGGGTCCACAAATGGGACAGCCAATTCTTCAGAAAAATCTCTGTAATAGAATAATGCCGTGGAAAAATGCTTGGATAGAAGATTTTTTAGGGTGGGTCCAGTCACTGTATAGCCCAGACTGTAGTAGAAAGTGAACAGGAAGGGTTAATGTAGACTAAGACATTTTTAGTGAGCCGAGGCTGGGGACTTTGGACCACGCTGGAGCAGGCTGCTCTTGGACAGTGTATGTGTTTATTGCATCTATAGTATCCTTAAGTTTGGGTGAAATATCAGCTGATTGGACCCCTCCTTCACCAAGACAAGACACCATATCAATTCTCCTCTTCAAGAAGTGCAAAAGCAGTCAGAGGAGATTCAGATATGAACTGTGAAGGAAAGGATGAGGTGGCCTTCTTGCAGCCCTTTTGGTTTGAAATTTTTGAAAAGGCTGAAGGCCTACTAATAAATTCAGACTTAGTGACTAAAACTCCTCTCTGAACCGAAAGGAGCTTAGGAGGTCTCAGAGGAGGAAAGTTATTAAGAGTGGGGACAGCAATCTGGCATATCAGAACCAGGCTAGAGTAAAGTTTGTAAGACCATCCTGATCCCTTTGCATTAGCTGTAATGGTCCACTGACCCACTCCTCTTGTAACTGTGATCTTCCATGTATGGTTCGGATAACCAACTAGGGATACTCACAAACATTGCTACAGGGAAGTAGGCTATATGCAGATAGAAAGGACCCAGAATATGTGCTAAGCAACAGTAAATGTTGCACACATGCGCAGTACACCACATCTTAAAAGGCTGCTCGGGCATGTTAGCTCATCAGGACCAAGTCATGGCAGCTTGAGAAAAAAAAAAGTGCATCAAATTTAAAAAAGGGTAGCCACTGAGCTGCTCCTGCCACTGGCTGTGACCGAATATGTCACATTCTCTGCATGTTAACCCTTCAGGAACTGTAGCTACAGCACACTTGAATCCAAATGAAGCAGAGCTCTGACTTAGTACTGATGTTTTCTTCTAGTTAGCTAGTGGAAACTTGGGGATGAAGCCCTATCTAGACCTTAGTTCTCCCAGTGGACATACTCTACTAAAAAATATCTTGAAAGACAGGGTTCCCCCGCCACAGGGACCATGGCCCTTGACCTGTATAGCATTCTGTCTTGGACTCATCAAATTGCACTACATGCTTAGATGAGCTCCAAAAGCTGGATCCAGTGTCCTAGGCAATATTACAAGCTGTCGCATCTTCTTAATGGCAGGATCTGGGTATAGTCCCCCAGCCAAGGGCAATGAACAATGTCAGTAGATCAGTGGACGATATCAGTAGGGCAGAGGTTGGTTTCAGTAGTTTATATATTTTTTATTATTACTTTTTTACAAATTTATTTTTTTTAAATTTTTTTTTTTTTACAACCATTTTTTATTATTTTTATTTACAATTTTTTAGGAGCCCTATTGGGGGTGCTTTGGTGAAATATCAGGGGTCTAAACAGACCCCTGATGTCTCACATTTGGGACAGAGAAAGGGACTGAGGACAGAGATTCCCCAGTCCCTTTCTCTGCAACCAAGCAGCAGAGGGAATCTGCCCAGCACAGGGTGATTAGGGTGTGCCCTAATACATAGGGCACACCCTGTGCGCATGCCTATGATAACTATGCAGCAGCAAACGACTCTTCCTAGAAGAATATATTGAGTAAAAGGGCAAAAATGCAAAAAGTGCAAAACTTAGAGAGAGCGAGAGTCCCAGTGGAAAGCAAAGAAAGTGTCTTCAATCCTTATGTGAGGACCAACACCAACACCAACATCCAACCACACAGCCTCTTACGATATATATCACAGACCCTCACTACAAAGGTCTAAAAGGGCGGTGCTATATACATCGATAGTGGAATCCTCCAATACTACTCTAGCGATTCTCTCCGCAGACATAACATATCATGTGGAGATAAATAAAACACTCCTCATGGTGAACGCAATATGATATGACGACAAAACGCATAGGGAGGAGTCAATGACGTATGATGCTGGTACATGCTGGGACATGGCGGCCATTTTGTTGACTTGAAACACAGGATTGATATACTCAGACATGCTGGAGTTCTACAACTAACATGTGAGTGGATCGTTTATTTATAATAAATTGGATTATTACGTCTACACCATGAGGAGTGTTTTATTTATCTCCACATGATATGTTATGTCTGCAGAGAGGATCGCTAGAGGAGTATTGGAGGATTCCACTATCACCTTTGCCTGATGTATATAGCACCGCTCTTATAGACCTTTGTAGTGTGGGTCTATGACATATGGTAAGAGGCTGTGTGGTTGGGTGTCGGTGGTGGTCCTCACATAAAGATTGAAGACTCTTTTTTTGCTTACCACTGGGACTCTCTCTCTCTCTGTATGTGGACCTTTATGCTATTTATATACCACTTTTGTACTAAGATTTTAACCAAACTGGAAGCCAGCAGCACAAGGGACACTTCTCATTTACTGTGGGTACTGTCCCTTGTGCTGACTTTTTATGTTTTTACTAAACTTAGGCTTTAATTCTTGCAGAAGCTGGAGTTGTGCATTAAAGCGGTTGTGAACCCGAAAAAAAACAAAAAAAAAACCTGCAAGACAAAGGCATAATCAGCTAGTATGCATTGCATACTAGCTTATTATGTATTACTTACCTTAGAACGAAGCCCCGACACGGACCCCCGGACATCGCTGCGGGCGCTGCCATGATCCCTCGGCGTCTCTTCCGGGTTCGGCGGCTCCGGCGCTGTGATTGGCCGGAGCAGCGATGACGTCACTCCCGCGCATTATTTTCCGGCAAGCTCCCGGCAAGGAAAACTGAAGGTCCCCCCGGACCTTCAGAGCGCATGCGCCGCTCGTGAGAGCGGCTGCATGCACTACACCGTGCCTGTTTAGGAGATATTAATTGTACCTACAGGTAAGCCTTATTATAGGTAGGTAAAAGTGTCAAAAAGCGGGATACTACCGCTTTAAATGGCACCTAAAACTCCAACTCAGGAAGTTTGAATCATTATAAATTTCTATATCTATTATTAAACGAAAGTTAAGTCCGCAAAGTCACAAAAAGTTCTCCAACAATGTTCAGAAATTGAGTCTTCCGTTGTATAAAATAGTTCTATCTATAGTGAAGAAAACACAACAATGAGTTACAACTTTCCAGCTAAATCATAGTCAATAATTTACTTTTAACTAGTATTTGATACTGCCGGAGAAAATGCCTAAATATTTAACTCTCCTTCCGTTGTTGTGTTCTCTCTTCAAAGAAATAAAACATAGGTTGCATTCGTTGCCTATAGAGTTGCAAAAAATGTTAAAAGCCAGTAAGAGGTCACCCATATAAAGTGAACGGCAACGAGTAAACTGTATATACTCAAGAAATCAGCTACTTTTGAAAAGACAGCTGTATACAATTTATTTGTGCTTCCTAACTTTGCAAATTACGCTTGCCATTCGTTTTTTTTTGTTTTTTTTTTTTCTTTATTGTGCTGCCTCTGAAAATGTGCTAAGTGGTGAATTGTGACAGTTTCACTTGCAAAACTTTTCCTTGTTAGAGAATAAAGTTTTCTTCACTGGCGGATAATAAACTATTTCCATGGAAACACTTGGAAAGAACAAAACAGGATCATCTCGGAATGACAAGGAAAGTAACAGCCCTAAATAGCGTAGAAAACAAGCTGCCATAGGAAAGTCCATTCATCTGCCCTTTCAAGAATTATAAGAATGGAAATGAAGGCTCTTCGGGAAGACAGGGGACTTTTTCTTAGTAGACATTTTTTTTTAAAGTCAGATTTATTTATTTTATTTATTAGCATTTTTTTTTTTTTTTTATTACTTCCAAACTTTGACAACAGTGTAAGTTTCGGGAATCTCAGCTAAGATACATAAATAATCTATTTTCTTTTAGCTTGTTAACTATGAAAGTTATCACCTTCAGCTTAGATTTTTGCTGTCATTTCCAAAATGAAAATAACAAATAATATCATCCCTCATCTTTCTGTCTCAGGAGACCAACATTTAGAAAAAGGCATAAAATCAATTTCTTTTGTCCAGATTGGTATAGACAAAGGGGTTCAAATTTGATTTCATTGCAGGCCTCCGCAGCATTATGATTGGCCTCAAAGGGCCAGATTTTTCTGTAAAACTATATAAATGTACAGTATCTAGAGGGGGATTTTGTTGGACTGTACAGTCCAGAAAGGAGCACACACTAAATATAACATTTCAAGCTTTATTATTGTGCATATAAAAAGTTATGATGCTGTTACGCATCTCATTAACCACTTGCCGTCTGCTCACGTTGAGCCTACTGCGGCAAAGTGGTTCATTATCGTCTGGCGACGTAGACCTATGTCGCCAGACACTCCCCTTTCTTGGCGGCGCATGCGCGGCGCCGGAGGTTCGCTCCCGCTGTATTCAGTCACAGCGGGAGTCGGGCCAGGGGAGGAGCAGCGGCGATCGCCGCTGCTCTTCCCCGATCTTTGGGGAATCGAGTGTGGAGATCTGCCTGCTTGTGTAAACACAGGCGGGCGGATCTCCTAAGTGACAGGCAGTGACAGATTGCAGGGTTCAGCATAGTTGAACCCTCGATCTGTCCTTGTGTCACACAGTCACCTCCCCCCACACACGTTAGTAAGCACCAGGCATACATTAACCCCTCCCTCTCCAATAAAATTAACCCCTTTCCTGCCAGTGTCATTTTTTCAGTAACAGTGCATATATATGGCACTGATTACTGCAGTAATGTCACTGGTACCCCCAAAAGTGTCAAAAATGTCAGTCAAGGGTCCGATCTGTCCGCCGCAATGTCGCAGTCCCGCAAAAAAAATTGCAGATCGCCACCATTACGCGTTAAAAAAAAAACACCAAAAATGACAGAAATCTTTCCCTTTGTTATTAAACGCAATAACTTTTGCGCAAACCAATCAAAATACGCTTATTGTGATTTTTTTTTACCAAACATAGGTAGCATAAAACAAATTGGCCAAAAATTAAAAAACAATTTGATTTTTACATTTTTTGGGGGGGGAATTTCATATAAAAAAATTAAAAAAATATTGTTATTTTTTCAAAATAAACGCTCTTTTTTTGTTTATAGCGCAAAAAGTAAAAATCACACAGGTGATCAAATACCACCAAAAGAAAGCTCTGTTTGTGGGAAAAAAAGGACGTAAATTTCGTTTGGGTACAGCGTCGCACGACCGCGCAATTATCAGTTAAAGTCGCACAGTGCCGAATCGCAAAAGGTGGCCCAGACGTAAGACAGCAAAATCCTCTAGTGGTAAAGTGGTTAACCAGTTCCGGACCGCCCACCGCATATATACTGCTGCAGGGCAGGGCGTCCTGGCTGCGCAAAATCACGTACATGCTGTGATTTTGTACATGTGATGCAGGGGGCGCGCGCTGATGGAGCACTGCATTCCGGCTCATATTGGTTCGCCAGCATGTGCGCACGTGTGTGCACACGTACACGTTAGAACGCGCTAACGCGTCTCTTCTTTGGGAGGTTTTGGGAACAGGGATTTCCCTGCAGGCCTTAACCTGTTCTGACAGAGCCTTCCTGACAGGAACCCACCTCAACACAATAACTACATATGCACAAAGCCTCCCTGGGCGGGCGCTGAAGGGTAAAAGGAGAAATTGACCTGGGAGATCCTAAACATATTAAAAAAATGTATATATTCAGATATTATAAAGAAAAAATATACTAATGTCCCCACCCATGTGATCAATAATCAAATAAGGTAAAATTTATGAAAATCTTACTGGCACTTGATAGTCATGGAGGGGATATATAAATTATATATATATATAAAACGATATAGACCGATATCGGTTTTTCGTTGTTGATACCTATACTTTGGCCAATGCATATTGGTATCGGCCGATACGGGCTGATATTTTTGTACATTTAAAACATTTTTTTTTTTTTTTTTACTTTACAGGTACTCTTGTGGAGGGATCTAGGGGTCCAAAAAGACCCCAAACCCCTCCTCTACATTTAAAAGCATTCAAAACGCCAAGTTTGGCTGTTTTAAATGCTGTCATTTTTTTTTTAATCTGGTGCCAGACAGTACCCAGAAGTGATGTCACTCATGACATCCCTTCCGGGTTTTTGCATGGAGACCCGATCAGAGCCGAATGCGGCTTTGATCGGGTCTTCAGCGTCAGTGCAGGCTGGTTGCCCGGGTCTCGCGGAAGGCGGCGGGAGGGGGGAGGCTTATCAGCCGCCTCGGTTGTCATTACAAGACATCTGACCATCGGCCATGGATGCCGGTACCGGGGTGATGCCTCTAGCTGCAGGCATCACTCCGATACAAGCACTTTCCTGAAATATCGGCAATATCAGTCACCTTGGTCGATCTCTAATGTAAATTGCCAGAACTCATCACAGAGATCTGTGGTTTACTAGAAATTGTGTGGTATTTTCCCCTTCACTATGGACACGCATGCGCAGTGATTCCCACTATGCGGGCATTTGGCCCATGCCATCAGCTTTCTCTGAGTCCATAGGCAGAGTTCCATTGTGGGTCTCTCCCTTATCATCAGGGTCCCCTCTGCGCTCTTCTCAGAGGCAGGGGCGACCAAGGACCTGGTGTTGTGCCATTGTCAGCTCGCTCCACCTACTCGGTCAGCTCACGGATTACTTGAGTGGTGAGCCGTGTATATTTTTTCTTTATAATATCTGAATTTATACTTTTTTTGAATATGTTTTGGATCTCTCTGGTCAATTTCTCCTTTTATACTTCAGTGACCACCCAGGGAGGCTTTGTGCATATGGGGTTGTTGTGTTGAGGTGGGTTCCACACATTTTATGCATGGCTGCCTTTTTAATGACTATGTTACCGAGGCCGCCGTATCCTTATGCATAGGAGCGGCGGTCTTCATTTGTAAGTTATGATTTTTTTATCTTTACATATAATTACATCTATTTTTAATAAATACTGCACTATATTGGCACTTTTTTGGCTCCGGTTTTGTGAGATTTTTATGCAGCCTATCTGGGATTTGGTCACGATATGAGTGGATTCGCCATCTACCTCAGCAACCTTTAGCCGTATCGGCTGCGAGATGGTAATGGATGCCACTTTCTCACTGTGGGAGCGATCTCAGTTGTCATCATATCAGTACTTGCTGGATAGGATTCAAGGCGTATTTAGTGCATTGGCACGGTGGAGGGGAGCACCTTATGAGCTTCATTTTCTATGTATTGATAGTCATTTTACATGAGGTGTATGCACAACCAGTGTGCCCCCTTTTCTTCATCTACATTTGGTGACTGATTGACACGTTTTTTTACGGATTTATTTCACTCGTTGGATCAAATGAATACGGACTATTGATTTATTATAGCCTGTTTTTGGCTACTGTTCACATTTATTACCATTTGGTATAGCACCTATTTAAATATTTTATTTCACTGTATTTTATTTGAGATCACTCATTAAGCGCTGCACTTTTTGTTTACATGTCTTTTTGAAGGTTATATATTCACCTTTTGGTGCTAGCCGCTGTTTTCATATTTCACCAGTGATCACTTTCATACGCCTGGGATATATATAATATATATCTTTGTAAATGATGACTTTTTTTTATTGTAGATGAGTACTATATGGTTCCTCAAGCCCTGATGAAGCAAAAATAGGCGAAATGCGTTGGAAAAAAAGAGTACCCATTCCTTTAGTACTGTCTGTGTAGCTATGCAACCACTTGTTTACTAATTCATGTTATGTACTTGGTGTTCTTTTAACCGCTTCTGGAGCGGAAGATTTTCCCCCTTAATGACCAGGCCATATTTTGCGATTCGGCACTGCGTTAATTTAACGGACAATTGCGCTGTCGTGTGATGCTGTACCCAAATAAAATGTATGTTCTTTTTTTCCCCCACCAATAGAGCTTTCTTTTGGTGGTATTTGATCACTTCTTCGATTTTTATTTTTTGCATTTTAAACAAGAAAAGAGTGACAATTTTGAAAAAAAAAAAAAAAAAAAAACAATATTTTTCACTTTCTGCTATATAACATTCCCCAAAAAAAAATTTAAAAATCTAAATTTTTTATCATTTTAGGCCAATTTGTTTTCTGCTACATATTTTTGGTTAAAAAAAAAATTGCAATAAGCGTATTTTGATTGGTTTGCGCAAAAGTTATTGCGTCTACTAACTACGGGAAAGATTTATGTCATTTTTATTGTTTTTTTTTTTTTACTAGTAATGGCGGCGATCAGCGATCAGCGACAGATCGGACCCCTGACTGACATTTTTGACACTTTTGGGGGGACCAGTGACATTACTACTGTAATCAGTGCTAAAACTATGCACTGTTACTGTAATAATGACACTGGCAGGGAAGGGGTTAACACTGTGGGTGATCAAAGGGTTAAATGCGTACCTAGGGGCGTTTCTAACTGTATGGGGGTTGGGCTTGTGAAATGATCACAGAGATCTGTGTTCCTACATTGAAGGATCACAGGAGCTCTGTGATCATTTCAGAGAGAAGATCAGTCAGCTCTGTTTACAACAGCTGACCGTTCTTCCCTCTCAGCGGGGAGCGATCTCAGGTGTCAGAGGGCAATTGGAACTGCCTACTCCATGCATCAGGGTCCCCGCTGCACCTGCCCCGTGCTTGCTTGCCCCCTATCTGCAGGAACGCAACCGACGTAGAGCTATGTCGAGTCGCGCAGGAGGTCCGCTCTGCCGCAGTAAATCTGCGGCGGGCGGTCCAGAAGCGGTTAATAGGACGCGTAACAACATAACCGTTTAAATGTACAATAATAAAGCTTGAAATGTTATATTTAGTGTGTGCTCCTTTCTTGCCTGTACAGTCCGACAAAATCTCTCTCTTTTTTTTCCCTATGTATACACTATGGATGATGGCCTATGAGTGCTGCAATGTTTGTTTATAAACATATCTACTCATTACCATGTTAAATAATTGCCTCTGTATTCGATTACTATTGTTTTAGCAATAATTTAAAGTGTTACTGGACCCACAACAGTAAAATCAGTCTGTATATGCAGTAAAGCATGCTTTTTATACTCACTGTGGAACCTAAGGGGTTACTCTTGCAGTGCAGGGTCTGGAGGAGGACCAGTGGAGAGCTGGAGACAGCTGCCAGAGTCTGCTGAATACCAAGACCAGGGCAGAGGAAGAAGAAGGGATGCTGCGGCTGCACAGAGAGATGCAGAATCTGTAGAAGGAGTATGTCTATCTCTCTGCTGCCAAATGTAGAGATGGAAAAAAAAAGAATTTTAATGATAACAAAGGAAAAAGGTATTCAATCAGTTCCTTCTTCTCCTGATCCACGGGTTTTGTTGTATACTGCCTCTCATGTCCCTTTGGTCTCCTTTATGTAGGCAAGACTATTCGTACAGTCCGGGTACGGTTTGGTGAACACAAGAGACTCATCGAGGAAGGCAGGACTGATCATAGTGTTCCCCAAATATGTTAAATACACTCATGATGGCTCCACCTATGGCCTTCAAGTTTGGGTTTTGAACATATTCCCCCCTGTGACTCTGTGGTGGAGAGGTTTCATATTCTCTGCCGCAGAGAAACCTTTTGGATTTATCACCGCAATACTCTATCTCCAGGAGGCCTCA
The DNA here is from genome assembly GCF_965119305.1 of Pelophylax lessonae. Lineage (NCBI taxonomy): Eukaryota > Metazoa > Chordata > Amphibia > Anura > Ranidae > Pelophylax > Pelophylax lessonae. The sequence continues at coordinate 31,204,230 of NC_138771.1, read as the reverse complement.
ATGAGGAATTTTAGGTGCGTACTATTTTATAGGGAATACCTGGTCTGCTCTATGTTCCTCCACATTTTTCCATTTTGGTATTTTATCACTCAGAGCTTCTGTTATCATGTACCTTTACTACATACCAATCGGTCTCTCTGAATTAGAAATGCATATCAGTTGTGCAGTTTTGTGTGTCTATCTATCTATCTATCTATCTATCTATCTATCTATCTATCTATCTATCTATCTATCTATCTATCTATCTATCTATCTATCTATCTATCTATCTATCTATCTATCTATCTATCTATCTATCTATCTATATGTAGCACCCTCCAAGGTAGGTGCTAGGTAAATTATAGTGGGGCCATATTGTTCAGGTAGGCTGACATGTGCTCCCAGGTGTGTCTGTTGTGCTGGGGAGTCTCCCCACTGTATCCCAATGAGGGCTATCATTGGGCAGTGGAGGAAACCTGGCTAATAGCACACCAGGGCTCGTATCCATCCTAGAAGGGCAGATTCTGCATTCTGGGAGGGGGTATAAGTCTGTGGGGCGCACATGTCAGATTGTCTTTGGCGGGAAGCAGAGTCCCAGGGGGGAGGTGACGGCTGTCTCTCCTCCTGTCAGGAAGAATCGGGTGTCCCAGGCGGCTGGCCTGAGGGGACACAGGGCTGAGCTGAGCTGCAGTGAGGATCCAGGTGAGCTGAGGACCAGCAGAGCTGTTGGGGTCGAGTTTCAGGAAAGCATTCTGTACTGCAAACTGCCCCTGGGGGTCTGCCTAGCAGAGGGGACCACTCTGGAGAAGGAGAAGGCCAGAGGGATCCAGGAGCTAGCTAGTCGGTGCAGAATTATAGTAAAGGGGGTGCCAGAGATTACCCTGAAGAGTAAAAGGGGGTGACAGCGGTTGTGCACTGAAGTGTAAAGTGTTAAGTGTTGCAGCATTGTTGCTAGTGGCTACCTCAGTCAGAGAGGACTACAGGGAGCAGTGCACAGGACTTTTGAGCTATGAGGAAGCATCAGAAGTCAAGTTTCAGTTCACAGACAGCAAGTCAGGTTTACAAGCGCCAGGAAGCGTTGGTCAGCATTCAGCCGGTGCCAAGACAGCGCTAGAAGGCATTTTTTCTCAAGTGTCCTATTTTGTACCTAGTTGAGCCAGAGGAGTATCCCACTCATATAACTCACCCTTCTCCCATCCCCATATAAAATAAAACTAAAAACTAAAGATGCCAGACTGTTCATTGTCTCAGATCTCACACTTGGGCAATCAGCTTAAATGCGCTGTTGGTGTTAACGGTAACCATGACAGACCCACATCAGGCTCAATGCCTGGAAACATTGCTACATATATATATATATGAATATATCTCTAGTAATGGTAATATTGTAATGTAATACTTGATCCTTTTATTTACAGTGCAGCTATTTTATTTCATTTTCTTGTTTTACTCCCTGCTTCCAGTAGTAACATTGTATTCCCTGATACTGGCAGTCTGCAAGCCAAGGGTTAATGGCTCAGCTATGTCTTCTGTTATTTTCTCTCCCCTCCCACTTTCCTCCCCCTCCCGCCCTTCTAGCTCTATGCAGCAGCTCAGCTTTCTCCCCCCTTCCCCTCCCATGTTCCTCCCCTTCCTGCTATTTTGGCTTTGTAAGTCAATCACTTCCTTTCACTGTATATGCATTTGAAGAGGGCAAGTCCCTGGAAACGCGTCATGCACACCCCCCTCCCCCGACATCCACCAGGCATTTTGACAGCCGTCATCCTCATGTGCAGCCTAGAACACTGCTGCAAATACCCATACTTGGAGCTGGTTGACTTCCTGTCATCCTCAGTCTCTGTTTTGCTCAGTGATGTCTACAGCCTCACACTGATTACAGCTGCTTGGTCCCAGGTGTTCCCTATCCATGCTGTTTCATGCTAACTTCTATGTAAATGTGCTGCTTATTTTAATAAAGTGTTTTTAAGTTGATACTGACCTCAGCGCCCTGCTATTTTTTTTCTTAGTTTCTTTATTAAACTGTCAATTCTGAATGAAAGAAAATAACAATTTTTTTAGACGTTAAATAATAATAATTTCGTGTTTATGCCCAGAAGTCACGTTAGCGCATAAAAAGCAAATACAAGGATGTTTTAAAAAATGCAGTCATAGTGTGTAATGGCTGGCATAGCATTTCCTACACACTGTAAAAAAAAAATAGGGGTTTCTAGAACAGCTTACAGCTTGCATGGTATAAGGCAGAGATATGGATAAAAATGGCAGTGCCAATTTTCAGAAGCTGGGCATCAACGTACTGACATTTATAAATTGGCTTGCATAGCACTGTTAGTGAATAGGATGAATGAAGTGGTCATAAGACACCATCTGTGTATATATGCGTAGTTCTCAATACTCCCACCGCTATTGTTCCCCCACACACTCCAGACATCAAGTATTGAAAATCCAGATTGGGGAAATATAGCACTAGACCTATAGAGTTATCGCACTGGTATTGCTATCTTTAAGTATTGATGTTGATGTAAATGCTCTGGTTCCTGGGAAGGCAGCTTCTACACCTCAAAGGATCTCCCTGGTGTCCTTGGCTTGCAGTGTAATGTAACACAAATGGAAATTGAAGCACCACATCACTGCTAAGAGATCCAGATACAACTTTATCTCACAAAAAGTCGGAGAATCAATCAATTTTTGGCTACTTTGTGGATTGTCCCCCGACTTTTATTGGAATAAAGTTGTATCTGAAAGTCCAGATTGGCCAGGTTTCCTATCAACATAGATTATTAAATCCAGTGTAAAGGAAGCCTTATGCTTGTAAGTGTATAATAAATGTCCAAAATGTATGCGACCCTTAGAAAAAAGCCAAGGTTTGGTCTAAACTCAGTTCAGCCGTAACCTGTGGGGAAACTGTTACATGACATGAGACTGCAGTGCCACTCGCCTGCAGGCCATTGAATTCCCGCTCCATGGCCACACATAACAAATGGGCAGGGGTACTGGTGACATTACAGACCTAAAATGTCATTCACCAAATATGGCTGTAGTGGTGTGCCCCTTTATCCAGATGCAGGTGCAAGTCCCTTTAACTTGATTCCCCACAATCCTCTGGACTCCCAGCATCCCCTGAGTTCCTGGACACGCCCAGGGAGTATAAATGCCAGCTCCACCCAGCTTCCTGTGCTCAGAGAGATCCTGCCTGATGGGACAGCAGTGACTGGGCAAGTGAGCTGTCCCCAGGTGCTGGGTCTTCATTCGATCAGTCTGGTGTGTGGGCCACCAGCAGTGAGCACAAGAGCACGCAGCATCTATCCAAGCCCCAGTCACTGGAGAGGACTCTGTTACAGTCCATGTGGAGAAGCTGTGCAAGCAGTGGGTTGGTCCTATCTATGGCCCCCAGTGCCTCCTGACCAAAGTCAGCATCAGCAGTGCCTGTGTAAAGTCTGTGCCAGCAGGAAATCCCCTCAGCTCACAGTCTGCTGAATGAATGATCAATCTCTTGGAACACGTGAGAATCTGCAGATCTTTATCCTATCAGTAAACTGAACTCAGAACACTCTTACTAGAACTGCAATAGAATTGTTTTCACATGTTTTATGAATGTTTCTCCCTTCCTCATATGGCTGTTTTGTACTGCAAACCCCTGTTCACATGATCTCCTGTGTAATCTACGTTCCACATTGTTAAGTAAAGTAGAAATTGCACATCATCACTGGTCTGATCATTTGGCTGATACCGTTACATAACATGGCCATGTGGTAGTATTAGGTCAATGAAATCACCAGCATGCCCACCCCGCGAGTGCAGGGTGAGGAATTCCACTGCTGCATCTGATTTGGAAAGGGGTTAGCTGTACCGTGACAGTTTTCAATGAGTTTTAGCTGAACTAAAAGTGTAAGTTCAATTTTTTCAAAAAATTTAAAAGGTGGGCTAACACCCTACACCAGTGGTCACCAACCTTTCGGACCTCACGGACCACTAAACTCACAATTGTAAATCCCAATAACATGAATTTGGCATGCTTTATACACACAATATTCCAGCTCTCTTTAACCCCTCCTCACTCTGCATCACACTTCTACCTTACACAGACCCATCATTTGATCTCACCTCCTTATTCAGCCATGTGCCTGAGTTTCGTGCTCCGTCCCACAGTCTGTGATCAGCGCTGCTATTGTAAGTTTCCTCCTTCTTCACCTCCTGCTCTCTGCACTACTCCCGGCGCCTCCCTCTCAGTTCACAGGAGCCAGAACTACAGAGGAGTCATCTGGTATCAATGTGCGCTGTCCCTCTCAGCACTGCTTTGAGGGCTGCCCAAAGGGTTGTTGGAGAAATGCTGTTATTGTCATTTTCTGTAAAATATTCCTTAAGAGCTTTTTCTAGTATTGTACATTGTATAGGGTCACGCAGAAGGGCCTTATTGAGACACCATTGGAATGGGCCCTCGTCCCGTAAAGAGCGTCGGAGGGAAACTGTCAGCATGGAGTGGTCTGAATATTGGATGTTATGGCTAGGAGAATAGAGGAAGATCTACTGAAAATATGGTCTATCCTGGTGTACGTGTGATGTGGGGCTGAGAAGTGCGTGTAGTCCCTGACATGGGGGTTTCACTTCCTCCAGATATCTATCATTCAAAGGGAGTGAAGAACCTTAGCTATTTTTAGGCTTTGTCTAGGGGGGTTTGATTTCAGGATCCCCTTACTTGATTTATCCAAAGAGAGATCAAATGCTATATTGTAATCACCTCCAAGAATTACGATGCCCTGTAAAAAGGGCTTCAGTGTTTTTGTCATGGTTTTGAAAAATCCAGCTTGGCCTTTATTTGGGGTGTAATAGGATACAAATGTATAGATCTTTCCATCCATGGTACCCACCGCCAACAGGTAACGATCTCCCCTGTGTAGGGGAGAAATTAAAGCGTTTGGAAAAGTTAATTGCTATTTCACGTGTCTTGTTTGCGGCATTAGCTAGGTAAAATTGGGGGAAGCTCTGAAAGAAGAAGGGGTTGTAAGAGATTGGGAAATAAGTTTCCTGTAGGAGAATAACATCTATCTTTAGGGTATGATATAATTAAAACAATTTCCTCAGTTTTACCAGGGAATAAGGACCCTTTACATTGTGGGATATAATCTGCATGATCATATTGGAAGGTTTAGAACTAGTCATGGATCAGAGGTTTGGAAAAAAATCTCACCCAGTGTAGACAGGTCTCCCTGCCGAGCGGGGCATCCACAGCCTTTCCAAAGTCTCAATCCTGCAAATTGATGTGGGAGGAGTTCCAGGCAGACCATAGGAAAGGGAAAGGTTGGAGAAAGAAAAGGAAACAAGGTAAAGATGGGGAAGCAAAAGAATACAAGACAACAATTAGAGAGCCAATGAAACCAAAAACCCAGTAACCCACCCAGGTGAGGAAGGGTCCAGTCACTTCCCATTAAAAAACCTGAGAATGGTGATATCCCTGAAAATTGGGGAACATCAATCTGCCACTCAAAATTAAAACATAAATGCATCAGCGGCAGATGGAGGCGCATTGTATCCACTTCGGTCCACCAGCCTAGAGAAATAATATAAAACTTCAGTTTAGTCTAAATGGAAAGGACCATCTGTATGTTATGTCCTTTTGAGGCAGAACACGAAGGAGATGTTTCAGAGAGCGACGTCTTTGTACAGTAAAGAGGGAAGAGGTCAGCAAAGACCTGGATCCGATGTCCCCGAATAGAGAGCCCATCTGAATTCCTGGACAGTTTCTTCATTTCTTCTTTGAGAGAGTAAAAGTGGAGTTTAACTATAATGTCTCTCAGTCAGTAGACCATTAGATCGCATTGCTTGCAAGGCTCTGTACACTCTGTCCAATTCCAAATGGTGTTCTGGGATGTCTAGAATTAAGTCCTTGATGAAGGAACGAATTGCATGGTTAATTGCTTTTACTGATTCAGGGAGTCCTCTGACTCTAAAATTGTATCGTCTTGAACGAACGGTTTTCAAGGTCATCTATTTTGGACAATGCAGTTTCCAACTGATCCTGGCTATCCTGTATTCTGGAAGTGTTTTGGTTTATTCTGGCTACAGATTGATCAGCCTTCTTTTCCATGACTTCCATCCATGATCCCAAATGCTGCAGTTCAGCATGGATGGAGGAGGTGATCTGTGCAGCTGGTTGGGCCAGACCCTGGACAGCATTGTGGAAAAGGTGGCTATCATGGAGGGGAAATCAGTAGGGGTGATATGGGGATTGTGTGTTCTCCCAATCAGTGATTCAGTAGATGCTGGGCAATGTGTGACATGTACTATAATAGGTATTTCAGGGCTCCAGGGGTCTTGGTGAGCTATGGATTCCTCTGTATCACAATCTGTGCTTCGTATGGTAGCGGCCGACATCTTGGATAGAGCAGCCTGCCACGGGATGTGGTCCAGCTGACTGGATAGATTTCTCCTAGCAGAACCTGCGGACATCAGATTATTCCCTAGGTGTTTTCAGGTCGATCGCTGGTAGAGCGGGACAGGAACGAGTGCTCTGAAGGGTGTGGCAGGGATCAGAAGACTGAAGCGGTGCGGAGCTCTAAGGCTAAGCGGCCATCTTGGAGTCCTCCACACATGCGCCCTGCTGTTCTTCCTCTTCTTTCCCTAGGGACACCAGATAGATCAGAGCAGTTATGATTGGTGAGCATGGTCATGTATCGTTGTTGATCAATCAAATTTGTTCTGATCCATCCCAGCATCCCTAGAGGAAAAAGAGGAAGAACGGCACAGCTTTCAAACCCCAGAACTGCTGCACCAGGCTGCATGGACATTGAAACTGAATCACCCAATGGAGGTAAATGCAGCAGGGACCAGAGAGGGGGTGGGGGGGGGGTGTAGCATGTTAGTTCACCTTTTATTTTTTTCTAAAAAGTGGAACTTGCACTCTAGTTGGGCCCAAACATTAGCTCACCCCTGGTAAACCCTAATAATTAACTTCTCTTATTTGTGCAGCACTCTCTAGTGTGTGCTACTAGTAGTGAGAGCAGGCAAACTACAGTATCTCACAAAAGTTAGCACACCCCTCACATTTTTGTAAATATTTTATTAAATCTTTTCATGTGAACACTGAATAAAATACATTTTGTTACAATGTAAAGTAGTGAGTGTGCAGCTTGTATAACAGTGTAAATTTGCTGTCCCCTCAAAATAACTCAACACCACTGGCAACAAAAGTGAGTACACACCTAAGTTAAAATGTCCAAATTTTCCCTCCCCGGTGTCATGTGACTTGTTAGTGTTACAAGGTCTCAGGTTTGAATGGGGAGTAGGTGTGTTACATTTGGTGTTATTGCTCTGAATCTCATACTGGTCACTGGAAGTTCAGCATGGCACCCCATGGTAAAGAACTCTCTGAGGATCTGAAAAAAAGAATTGTTGCTCTACATAAAGATGGCCTGGGCTATGAGAAGATTGTCAAGACCCTGAAACTGAGCTGCAGCATGGTGACCAAGACCATACAGCGGTTTAACAGGACAGGTTCCACTCAGAACAGGCCTCGCCATGGTCGACCAAAGAAGTTGAGTGCAAATGCTCAGTGTCATATCCAGAGGTTGTCTTTGGGAAATAGACATATGAGTGCTGCCAGCATTGCTGCACATGTTGAAGGGGTGGGGGGTCAGCATGTCAGTGCTCAGACCTTACGATGCACACTGCAAATTGGTTTGCATGTCGTTCCATAAGGAAGCCTCTTCTAAAGATGATGCACAAGAAAGCCTGCTAAAAGTTTGCTGAAGACAAGCAGACTAAGGACATGGATTACTGGAACCATGTCCTGTGGTCTGATGAGACCAAGATAAACTTATTTGGTTCAGATGGTGTCAAGATTGTGTGGGGCAAGTAGGTCAGGAGTACAAAGACAAGTGTGTCTTGCCTACAGTCAAGCATGGTGGTGGGAGTGTCATGGTCTGGGGTTGCATGAGTGCTACCAACACCTGGGGAGCTACAGTTCATTGAGGGAACCATGAATGCAACTTGTATTGTATTGTACAGCTACAGAGCTGAAACTTTAAAGGGACACTTTTTGGACCCCCCAGACACTAAATCCAAAAAAAGTCATGCCTGCCTCCAAAAATGCCCGATAAATGCCTGCAAGAAAAAAAGGCAGGTGGAGAGAAGCCGTATTAATGTTCTAATAAAAATTATAAGAAAAATGATAATTTTTTGGGGGTTCTGGACATGCTACAGAGCTGAAACTTCACATGTACACTTTTTAGATTCCCCAGACACTAAATACAAAAAAAAAAGACATGCCTGCCTCAAAAAATGCCCGATAAATGCCTGCAAGAAAAAAAGCCAGCTGGAGAGAAGCCGTATTCCTGTGCTACTAAAAATTATAAGAAAAATGCTATTTTTTGGGGGGTTCTGAACATGCTACAGAGCTGAGGCTTCACAGGTACACTTTTTAGACCCCACAGACACTAAATACAAAAAAAGTCATGCCTGCCTCCAAAAATGCACGATACATGCCTGCAAGAAAAACGGCCAGGTGGACAGAAGACATATTCATGTTTAAATAAAAATTATGCTCTTTTCTTGTTCAATACCATTTTTATGGAAAGTCGGATCACAAGTCGGATCACAAGTCGCTTCAATTAAGATAAGGAGGCGACTCCCATTGAAGTATATGGGACAAGTCGGATCACAAGTCGCCTCAAAGTAGTACAGGACCCTTTTCTGAAGTCGGAGCGACTTCAGTAGTGCCAATTAAGATGGCACTGATTGAGTTACATTGCTTTGGTTATGTCAAGCGACCTGGGGCAACCTGGGGCGACACAAGTCGCCTCATAAGTCGCCCTAGTGTGAATGGGCTCTAAGTGTAACTGTCCCCCCCCCCTTCTCTTCTAACATTGGCACTTGTTTGGGGAGGGAAAGGGGTGGGTACCTGGTTTGACAGGCACCTGCTCCCACTTCTGGTCAAATCGCTGCAGCAATCCACCTGTAAGTTCTCTCTCTGCCTGCAACCTTCTGGGACATGTCACAGGTTCCAGAAGGCTGCGGGACCATTCACAAAGCAAAGCAAGGCTTGTGCATGCACAGTGGGCAGGCGGCTGTGAAGTCACAAGAAATCATAGTCAGCTTCCAACAGTAAATATGCAGGAGACCCAAAGACCGAAGAAGAAGCGGTTTGGGTGAGCACATCGCTAGACCACTGGACGGGTGAGTGTCCTTTTATTAAAAGTTGGCAGCTACAGTATGTGTAGCTGCTGACTTTTAATTGTTTATCCAAAAAGCTGAAGAACTGCTTTAAACAAATGATTAACTGCTTCTGGCCCGCTCACCGCCGTTTTACTGCGGCAGTACGGCCTCCTACGCGAACCGACGCAGACCTATGTTGGTCGTGAGCAGGAAGCTAGGAGGCGAGCGTGCGCCGCCAGCGGTGTGCTCCCACCCCTACTCGGCAGCAGGGAAGCCGATGCACAGGCCAGGCAGCTCCGATTGCCATCTAAACCCCCGATTGCTCCCCGCTAAGAGAGAAGAACGGTCAGCTGTTGTAAACACAGCTGACCGTTCATCTCCCTGGAATGATCATAGAGCCCCTGTGATCCTTCTATATAGGATCACAGGTCTCTATGATCATTTCACAAGCCACGCCCCCCCCCCAGTTAGAATCCCTCCCCTAGGCTCACATTTAACTCATTGATCATCCATAATGTTAACCCCTTCCCTGCCAGTGTCATTATTACAGTAACAGTGCATATTTTTAGCACTGATTACTGTAGTAATGTCACTGGTCCCCCCAAAAGTGTCAAAAATGTCAGTTAGGGGTCTGATCTGTCCGTGCAATGTTGCAGTCCCACTAAAAATCGCAGATTGCCGCCATTACTAGTAAAAAAAAAAAAAATGACGTAAATCTTTCCTGTAGTTAGTAGACACGATAACTTTTGTGCAAACCAATCAAAATACGCTTATTGTAATTTTTTTTACCAAAAATATGTAGCAGAAAAAAAATTGGCCTAAAATGTTAAAACATTTTGATTTTTAATTTTTTTTTTTTTTTGGAGAATGTTATATAGCAGAATGTGAAAAATATATATATTTTTTTTTTCAGAACTGTCGCTCTTTTTTTGTTTATAGAGCAAAAAATAAAAAAATTGCACAGGTTATCAAATACCACCAAAAGAAAGCTCTATTTGTGGGAAAAAAAGGACATCAATTTTATTTGGGTACAGCGTCGCACAATTGCACAATTGCCCGTTAAAGTTATGCAGTGCCGAATCGCCAAATATGGCCTTAAGGGAGAAAATCTTCCGGTCCAGAATTGGTTAAAAGCATTTTTTTTTGTATCTGTAGTATAATGTATATTGCCTAGTGCACAAAAATACCTGCTGGTCTTGCCAAAAACCCAGGGAGCTTCTAATTTCCTGTGCACTCTACCGCACGACTCAACCAAGTGTAAATGACCCCTAAATGGTGTTGTACCTAGCATGTTATTATTTTTCTTCTCCCTTTCTTTTTTTTTTTTTTCTAGTTTACTAGGTTTAGCTTTTTTCTTGCACATTTTATTGCACATCCTCAATGCAGATTTACTTTAGGCATTTCTTTTTTATTGAATCTTAACAAATCGTGTTTTGGTCTCAAGTGACTAAATAATGGTAATGGAATGTCTCCTTATCATATATGAATATGTCATTCCTTGTAGTACTCTATCAACGATGTTGTATTGTAGCAGTATACATTGTTCCCTTTGCTTTTCACTATACCAAGCTCCTCTTTTTCTTCGCTTTCTCTTTGGACTTGACATATGATTTGTTTAATATTCTCTTTATTGGTATAAAATTTGAAATTCAACAAAAAATTTATGGAAACAGAGATCTTGCATGCAAAGCATAAGGTCCTATTGAGTCTTAACTTGATCTATTGAGTATTCCACTGCATTAACAAATACAAGAGTTAGATTTTTTCCATTTCATTTATATTACAGTATAAACCAGTGGCGTAACTAGAAACTTCAGGGCCCCGGTGCAAGAAACCATGAAGGGCCCCCCGGACCCCTGGCCCGGGCCCTTCCCTTCAAGCATGGGGCTCTTCTCACTGATCCTGGGGTACTTTATTACAGTCCCACAGCGAGACCCTTTCACAAGTTCTGCAGTGGGCCCCCTTCCTGCCATCTTGGGGCCTCCCCACGGTGGTGGCATGCCAGGGCCCGGTCGCAATTGTGACCTTTGCGATCCTGGAAGTTCACCCACTGGTGTCAGTAGTTTTTATTTTTTGTTTTTTTAATTGTATTATTTTTTTATCATTTTATTTTATTTTTTACAATGTTACTGACTATGACTCTGTCCATTCAGAGAAGGAAGGAGCTGGTAAATTACATATTTACCGACCCCTTCCTGGTTCTCTATTGTGACACATCCCCTACGGCAGCCGGCAGGAGAGGGAAGGGAACACAGTGAGGGGGGGACCAGGGGAGCACACAGGGGCCCAGAGACAGCAGAACACAAATGACCTGGATAGGAGGAGTGGCGGGGCAGCATACAGAGGAACCAATCTCCTCCATTTTCCTCCTGCAGCTACAGGAGGAAAAAGGAGGACAGTGATTTCTCTACATGCTGCCCCGCCGCTCCTCCTATCCAGGTGTACAGGGGAGCCACATGGGCCCCCTGGAGCATGGGGCCCGGTTGCAGTTGCAACCCCTGCAACCCCTGTAGTTACGCCCCTGGTATAAACAGTGAAACAGCAAGAGTCTTAAGCTGGATACACACTATCCAACTTTTGTGGTTAGATTTCCTTCAGATTTACCTTTTCTATGTAGTGCAAGGGCCTTCCAGATTGCATGCAAATTGAAAGTGTTTAGGTTTGACCTCATATTATATGGTTTTGGTAAGTCTAAAGGAAAAAGTCTTTAGAAAATCTTATAGTGTGTATGGCCCATAAGATAGAGTAATGCAAAACAGTAAGTAAGGCACGAAGCTCAAGTGTGTGATTCACCTCTCAAGAGATGAATATTAGTTATTTTTGTAATTTATTTAAAATAATTACACATTGGGAAAATTTAGCATTTTACCTACGCATGCTTTTTTTCTTTTTGCATTGATTTGTTTCTGGCATCTTTTTTTGGTGCATTGTATGTCAATGCTAAGAATTTTGTCTCAAACTTTATATGGCAAAAGCATGCTTGGTTCAAGAAATTTTTGGTGCAGCAGATTTTCAAATGCCCAATTATTATATCTGCTAACCATAGGCGTGCACACAGGGTGTGCCAGTTGTCCCTGGGCACATTTCTTTTACCCCATGTGGTGCATATTCCCCCTGTTTACAGAATACGTTATTAATCCCAAAGGGAAATTAGGATTAGACCCCTGAAATTTCACCAAATAAATAAAATGTTCTCCAATATAAAAAACAATAAAAATAAAAAATAATTAAAAATAATAGAAAAAAAAAAAACTACTGGCACAATCCACGGTCCTACTTACACCAATCTCTGCCCTTATGACACCATCCACTGCTCTACTGACACCGTCCACTGCTCTACTGACCCCATCACTATTTATTCACATACACACATATGCATGTATTTGAGCTTTAGGGGCACACACCCTATTGCAATAGGCTGAGCACACCTATGTTTCTAACATATTGACCATTGTATGGTTATGGTTAAGCCTTAAGGTTTAAGTTCAGACATTGATCTAACCCATTTACTACCACGGCTGTAATGATGATGGCGGCACAGTACCGCTTCCTGCTGGCCAGGTCAGTAATCCTTATGGTGGTTGAATTACCCTGATGAAGGAGCTACGCATGCTCCAAAACATGTTACCGCCCACCCGCTTTTGACTATGCGCGCATTCCAGCATGGTTACTGGAAGCCCTACCACGCTGTGTGCACGCCGACACATGCAGCAGTCTCCCGGACACTGGATTACTGAGCATCGGCTCCTCCGGCTTCTAAAGCCCCGTACACACGTAGCGATCGTCGGCCGAACGATCGGCCGTCTTTTGTCCAGGGCTGTCGTGTCTGTTGAAAACTGCAAAAGACTGCACACAAATTTTGTCGGCCAACAACAGCCGACTGCAGAAGTGATGTCATGTGATGGTTAACTTTCCGTGTCTTTTTTCTTTCCTGAGCATGCCCAGTCGTGCTAATCGGCTGTTTGTCGGCCGAATTCTGTACTGACTGGCGAACAATCAGCCGTTCTGGTGTTGGCCAACAAAAATTTTAATGCCTGCAAGACAGATTCTGTTCGGCCGAAAATGCGCTGTCGGCTGTCGGAAGCATCATACTAACAAGCCTACAATCGGCCTACAATCGGAACGTGTTTACGGGGCATAGACATGCTGTTTTGATTTCAACTTCTTGTAAGTTGTTATCATCCTTCTATGCTCCATTAAATGGTCTATATTGCACTTAGAGGCGCCTTGTTCTTCTCCATATGACAGAACTGTTCAGCAGATTCTGCTAAAAAAGAGAATAGCTGTGATCACAGCTGTTCACCTAAAAATGTGACTCCCTCCCATCTCCCCTTCCACTGCCATCTTTGCCTTGCCCTATCTCCTTTGCTTCCCCATTACTCCACAATCCCTGTCTGTTATTATCCCTTACCTAAAAATGTCCCCTACTGCTCTAATCTCCCTCTTTCTGATGCCCAGACTCCACTAGGATTGGTGTCACGTGGTGAAGTAAAACACCAGGTGACCCCCCCCCACCTCACCCCCCATTCAGGCTTTCTCTTGCCTAGAATGCAACAGTGCCCTGCTGGGCGCTTGGCAGGCTGGTTCAGACTGGCAGCAGGCCGGCATTGTTTATCAGTGCAGCTCTAATAGTGAAGCCTATTAGTGCCCATCACTGGCGCCTATCAGTACCTCCTCATAAATGTCCATCAGTGCCACCTATCAGTGCTACCTATCAGTGTCGCCTAGGGTTGCCACATCATCCCTTTAAACCTGAACACATAATAATTACATGGGTTTTGAGGCTAATTTAATGCAGATAATGCTCTAAGTGAGTTTAATTACCACCTTAATCAGCCACAGAACCTGTGTAATTAATATGTGTTTGAGTTTAAAGGGATGAGGTGGCAACTTTAGTGCTGCCTCATCAGTGCCACCTCATCTGTGCCCATCAGTGTCGCCTCATCTGTGCCACCTCATCTGTGCCCATCAGTGTCGCCTCATCTGTGCCACCTCATCTGTGCCCATCAGCGTTGCCTCTTCTGTGCCTCCTCATCAGTTCTGCCTCATCAGTGTAATTAATATGTGTTCTGATTTAAAGGGACGAGGTGGCATCTCTAGTGCTGCCTCATCACTACCACCTCATTAGTGCCCATCAGTGCACATCAGTGAAGAAGAAAAAATCACTTATTTGCAAACTTTTATAACAGAAATGAAAAAAAATAATAATTTTTTTTTTTTTGTCTTTTTTTGTTTGTTTAGCAAAAAATAAAAAACCCAGTGGTGACTGAATACCACCAAAAGAAAGCTCTATCGGTCTAAAAAAAATGATTATAAATTAATTTGAGTACAGCATTGCATGACCGCGCAATTGTCAAAGTGTTAAAGTACACTGAAAGCTGAAAATTGGCCTGGGCCGAAATGGAGTAAAAGTGCCCCGGTAAGCAAGTGGTTAAGTATGGAAAAAGAGTGAAACTTGTATTTTGTTAAACATTTGCCAATTGTTAACCGCTTTAAGACCACCCGCCACAGATGTATTGCAGCAGGCAGCCGCTCCCAGGCGAATCGCTGTACATGTACGGCGCTCGCTATCGGGAGGCTAGGGGTCGAGCGCGTGCCGCCAGCGGTGCGCTCCCACCCCCGCTCGCCAGCGGGGAAGCCGATGCAGCGGAGAGATGGCTCCGATTGTAGCCTGACACCCGCGATCGCTCCCCACTGAGAGAAAAGGACGGTCGGCTGTTGTAAACACAGCTCATCGTTCTTCTCTCTGGAATGAACACATAGCGTCTGTGATCCTTCTATATAGGATCACAGGTCTCTATGATCATTTCACAAGCCACGCCCCCCCACAGTTAGAATCACTCCCCTATGCTCACATTTAACCCCTTGATCACCCACAATGTTAACCCCTTCCCTGCCAATGTCATTATTACAGTAACAGTGCATATTTTTAGCACTGATTACTGTAGTAATATCACTGGTTCCCCCCAAAAGTGTCAAAAATGTCAGTCAGGGGTCCGAACTGTCTGCCACAATGTCGCAGTCCCGCAAAAAATCGCAGATTGCCTCCATTACTAGTAAAAAAAAAACAATATAAATGACATAAATCTTTCCCATAGTTAGCAGATGGATAACGTTTGCGCAAAC
Organism: Pelophylax lessonae; assembly: GCF_965119305.1. Taxonomy (NCBI): domain Eukaryota; kingdom Metazoa; phylum Chordata; class Amphibia; order Anura; family Ranidae; genus Pelophylax; species Pelophylax lessonae. Next base: position 31,188,978 of record NC_138771.1, on the reverse strand, counting down.
CAATCAAAATACGCTTATTGTGATTTTTTTTTAACAAAAATATGTAGCAGAAAACAAATTGGCCTAAAATGTTAAAAAAATTTGATTTTTAAAAAATTTTTTGTGAATGTCATATAGCAGAATGTGAAAAATATAGTTTTTTTTTCAAAATTGTCGCTATTTTTTTGATTATAGCACAAAAAATAAAAATCGCACAGGTGATAAAATACCACCAAAAGAAAGCTCTATTTGTGGGAAAAAAAGGACATCAATTGTATTTGGGTACAGCGTCGTATGACCGCGCAATCGTCCGTTAAAGTAACGCAGTGCCAAATCGCAAAATATGGCCTTGGCCAGGAAGGGGGCAAATCCTTCCGGACTTAAAGTGGTTAATGCACCTTGCTTTAGCATACAAAAGGTCATTCATTTAGGCTTTAGATCTACTTCTTAAAAAGTTACTGTATTTTCTGGCGTATAAGACTACCTTTGAACCTCAAAAAAATCGCCCAAAAATGGGGGGTCGTCTTGTACGCCGAGTTTAATATCTCCAAGGTAACCTAAGTATAAGTATTACCGGTAGATGAAAATTAGGGGGGTCATCTTATACGCCCAGTCGTCTTATACGCCCAGTCGTCTTATACGCCCAGTCGTCTTATACGCCGGAAAATACGGTAGTTACCTCCTGTATTGTTCAGAATGCCTGAAAGAGTTAATAATCCCATGTTCTTGGCAGTTACACTGATTAACTGCATCAATAGCTTGGCACTCATATTGAAAGCAGGTGTCCAGAACAAAGCATAAGTGCACACACATAGATATTAGGAGTAAATGGATATGTCAGCTAATATATAGATGGGCAGTGATAGGAATATTGATAGAGGTACAGCAAGACCTATCAGTAATTCTGATACTCATGGGCCTCTTTCTGCAGTGATTTAGTGTACATGGCCCTTCCTTCCATTATTTTCTAGTGGGAAACAGCTGCTGCACAAACCACTGGTGAATAAGGCCCTCTATTAATTACATCAATACGAAGGGTCATAAATATCATCAAACCCAGAATGCCAATAGCTGACTTAGTCATACCAGCTCTAGAAGGCATCTCCAGATGTATGTAAATAGAAGCTGTTAGAAACACTTCACTTGGCCACCCATTCAATGCTATCTAAATTATTGGTGTAATGGTTCATTTTAGACGCTTTGAGGCATATATTTTCTGAGAGGTACTAAATAGGAGATCTATTACTTCATATACTATATATAGTGGGGGGGGGGGGGGGGGGAGTATTTGATCCCCTGCTGATTTTCTAGATTTGCCCACCAGTGTTAATTTCGTCGACTAAAACCGACTAAAACGTTTTCGTTGACTAAATTAACACAATTTTAGTCGACTAAAATACGACTAAAACTAAAACAATTCAGATGACTAAAATACGACTAAAACTAAAATGGCATTTTAGTCTTAAGACTAAAATACGACTAAAACTAAAATGGCATTTTAGTCAAAAGACTATAACTAAAACTAAATCCAAATTTGCTGCCAAAATTAAAGGCCCGTACACACGTACCGATCGTCGGCCGAAAAGCATCGGCCGACGACCGATCTGCCGATTGTAGGCTTGTTAGTATGATGCCTCCGACAGCCGTCAGCGCACATTCTGCCGACAAGAATCTGTCATGCAAGCATTAAAATTTTTGTATGCCGACACCAGAATGGCCGATTGTTCGCCAGTCAGTACAGATTTCGGCCGACAGACAGCAGATTTGCAAGACTGGGCATGCTCAGAAAAGAAAAAACACAGGGAAAGTTAACCATCACATGACATCACTTCTGCAGTCGGCTGTAGTCGGCGGACAAAATTCTTGTGCAGTCTTTTGCACTTTTCAACAGACACGACAGCCCGGGGACAAAAGACGGCCGATCTGTCGGCCGACGATCGGTACGTGTGTACGGGGCTTAACACTGGTGCATGCTCAAAGCTTAATACCATAAATAAAAACATATTAGATTTTTCACTCCAGGACCAGCAGTAGTATATAATGAGTTTGGAAATTGTAGAGAAATGATTAAATAATGCATTACAAATTACAATTGAACTACACCCATTCCATTATAGATGACTAAAATGAGTTTTAGTCTACTAAAATGTAGGACCTTTTAGTCGACTAAAACGTAGGACGTTTTAGTCGACTAAAATGTACTGGAGTTTTAGTCGACTAAATACGACTAAAACTAAAACACTAGCAGCAGACTAAAATGGGACTAAAACTAAAATGCCATTTTAGTCCTAAGACTAAAACTAAATTTAAATTTGCTGCCAAAATTAACACTGTTGCCCACTGACAAAGAAATGATCAGTCTATAATTTTAATGGTTGGTTTATTTTAACAGCGAGAGACAGAATAACAACAAAAATATCCTTAAAAACTTATTTAAAAAAGTTATAAATGTATTTGCATTTTAATGAGTGAAATAAGTATTTGACCCCTTCGCAAAACATGACTTAGTACTTGGTGGCAAAACCCTTGTTGGCAATCAGAGGTCAGACGTTTCTTGTAGTTGGCCACCAAGTTTGCACACATCTCAGGAGGGGTTTTGTCCCACACCTCTTTGCAGATCTTCTCCAAGTTATTAGGGTTTTGAGGGTGACATATGGTAACTCCAACCGTCAGCTCCCTCCACATATTTTCTATGGGATTAAGGTCTGGAGAGAGGCTAGGCTTCTCCAGGACCTTAATGTGCTTCTTCTTGAGCCACTCCTTTGTTGCCTTGGCCGTGTGTTTTGGTTCATTGTCATGCTGGAATACCCATCCATGACTCATTTTCAATGCTCTGGCTGAGGGAAGGAGGTTCTCACCCAAGATTTAATGGTACATGGCCCCGTCCTTCGTTCCTTTAATGCGGTGAAGTTGTCATGTCCCCTAAGCAGAAAAACAAAGCATAATGTTTCCACCCCTACGTTTGACGGTGGGGATGGTGTTCTTGGGGCAGCATTCCTCATCCTCCAAACACGGCGAGTTGAGTTGATGCCAAAGTGCTTGATTTTGGTCTCATCTGCCCACAACACTTTCACCCAGTTCTCCCCTGAATCATTCAGATGTTCATTAACAAACTTCAGATGGGCCTGTACATGTGCTTTCTTGAGCAGGGGGACCTTGCGGGCACTACAGGATTTCAGTCCTTCACAACGTAGTGTGTTACCAATTGTTTTCTTGGTGACTATGGTCCCAGCTGCCTTGAGATCATTGACCAGATTCTCCCGTGTAGTTCTGGGCTGATTCCTCACTGTTCTCATGATCATTGAAATGCCACGAGGTGAGATCTTGCATGGAGTCCCAGACCGAGGGAGATTGACAGTTATTTTGTGTTTCTTCCATTTGCGAATAATCGCACCAACTGTTGTCACCCTCTCACCAAGATGATTGACGATGGTCTTGTAGCCCATTCTAGCTTTGTGTAGGTCTACAATCTTGTCCCTGACACCCAGGGGCGGACTGGGCCGGGGGGCCGGGAGGCAATTGCCCTCCTGGCCGCTCTGATGACTCCCAAAAAGGGCCGCTTGCTCCGCACTGCAGACAGGCATGGCATCACACCCGCCGGCCGCCGCTACACTGTGTGTTGTACTTGCAGAGCTGCAGCGCAGCGGAGCGGTACGAGTATACACTACAGCCGTCAGTACAGTGCCACATGATCCCCACTCCACAGTCATTGGTTGCCCGGACCACGATCATCCCTGCAAACAATGACATTGCGTGTGCGCCCCGCCCCCTGCTGTTTACTCTCACGACTCCCGGCCGGTCCTGAGGTGAGACGTGACGTGATGTCCCCGCCCCCTGCTGCTTGTCATCTCTTCCTCACTCACTCAGCCAGGCGCGAGGTAGAATGTGATATGGGTGCCCCGCCTCCTTCAGGACTCCCGACACAGCTCTCGGAGCCTCGTGTAGCTTGTTACCTCTGCTGGCTCCCGCTCCCTGCCTGTCTCAAGGTATGTGGGGTGTTTACAGAGGCACGATGATCAGCACATTTACTCTTAAGGTGCACACTGATGGGCACATTTAATGTAAGGTTCACTCTGGTGGGCACATTTAATGAAAGGTTCACTCTGGTGGGCACATTTAATGAAAGGTTCACTCTGGTGGGCACATTTAATGTAAGGTTCACTCTGATGGGCACAACAAAATGTGCCCATCAGTGTGTCTCTTAACATAAAATATGCCCATTAGTGTGAACATTTACATCAAACAAAGGGCGCTCTAATGGAGTTTTTTTTGTTAAGGGGCTCTCTGATGGGCAAATTTTATGTTAAGGGGCACTCTGATGGGCACATTTTGTTGTGCCCACCAGAGTGAACCTTACATTAAATGTGCCCACCAGTGTGCCTCTTAGGAGAAAATGTGCTCATCAGAGTGCCCCTTATTTTGTTAATGTTCACTCTTCATTAATGTTAAGGGGCACTCTGATGGCCACATTTTATGTTAAAGGGCACACTGATGGGCACATTTATTGTAAGGTTCTCTCTGATGGGCATAACACAATGTGCTCATCAGAGTACTCCTAATATAAATGTACCCATCAGAGTGCCCCTTAATATAAATGTACCCATCAGAGTGCCCCTTAATATAAATGTACCCATCAGAGTGCCCCTTAATATAAAATAAGGGGCATGCCAATGGACACATTTTATGGTAAAAGGGCAAATTTGTTAAGGGGGCACACTGATGGGCACATATTATGTTAAGGGGGCACTCTGATGGGCACATCTGATGTGATGGGGGACACCTGATGTAAAGGGGCACTGTGATGGGGCACACCTGATTTGATGGGGACACCTGATTTAAAGGGGCACTCTGATGATGGCACCTAATTTAAGGGGGCACTCTGATGGGGACACATGATGTAAGGGGGCACACTGATGGGAGACACCAGATGTAAGGGGGCCTTCTGATGAAGAAACCTGATGCAAGTGGGCACTTTGACGGGAATACCTGATGTAAGGGGGCAATCTGATGGGGAAACCTTATATAAGAGGGTACTTTGACGGTGGCAACTGATTCATGGGGGTCACCAATCAGGTTGCATTGATGGCCACTGGTGCAGCTGCATTTATGGGCACTGGTGAGGCTAAACTGATGGGCAATGATGAGGCTGCACTGATGGGCACTGGTGAGGCTAAGCTGATGGGCACTGGTGAGGCTAAGCTGATAGGCACTGATCAGGCTGCATTGATGGGCACTGATCAGGCTGCACTGATGGACACTGGTGACACTGCATTGATGGACAATGATCAGGCTGCATTGGTGGACACTGGTGAGGCTGCATTGATGGGCACTGATGAGGCTGAGCTGATGGGCACTGGTGAGGATGCATTGATGGGCACTGGTGAGGATGCATTGATGGGCACTGATCAGGATGCATTGATGGACACTGGTGAGGCTGCATTGATGGGCACTGATCATGCTGAGCTGATGAGCACTAGTGAGGCTTCATTGATGGGCACTTATCAGGCTGCATTGGTGGACACTGGTGAGGCTGCATTGGTGGACACTGGTGAGGCTGCATTGGTGGACACTGGTGAGGCTGCATTGATGGGCACCGGTGAGGCTACATTGATGGGCACTGATGAGGTTGCACTGATGGGCACTGGTGAGCCTGCAATGATGCATTATTTTTGTTAAACCTCCTTGTTTGCCATTAACATTAAATTATGTTACCCCAATGTATCATATTTATCTTGCATCATAACACCAATATCTATTATAAAACCAGGTGGGCATGGATGGTGAGCTGATTTGGTGGTTCAGTGGGCCACTTGACTGGACTTGCCCCCCAGACCTCAGGCTGCCAGCCCTCCCCTGCTGACACCCATTGGAATTTGATTGATTGATTGTTTCTGCGGACAGGTGACAAGAGAGTGCACCTAATCTCAGCTTGTTACCTGTATAGAAGACACCTGGGAGCCAGAAATCTTGCTGAATGATAGAGGATCAAATACTTATTTCACTCATTAAAATGCAAATCAATTTATAATAATAATAAATGCGGTTTTCTGGATTTTGTTTGTTGTTTTCTGTCTCTCACTGTTAAAATAAACCTACCATTAAAATGAAAGACTAATCATTTCTTTGTCAGTGGACAAGCATACAAAATCAGCAGGGGGTCAAATACTTTTTTCCTCACTGTATGACCGAACACTATCCAAATGGCTATCTTAAGGATCCAGGTAGGGATATTTCTACTTAGTTGAATTGGTCCAGCTTTCACCAATGTAACTACTAAATGTATATACCAGGGTTTCTCAACTCCGGTCCTCAGGGCACACTAACAGGCCAGATTTTAAGTATTACCTTGGGGAGATGCAGACTAGAATACTGCAATCACTGAGCAGCAAATTATATCACCTGCGATGTATTTCAGTTTTCTTGCAAACCTGGCCTGTTAGTGTGCCCTGAGGACCGGAGTGGAAAAACACTGGTATATACCATACCTGCTGGATTCTACTAGAAGTTGGAAATCACTGTAGTAGACATCATTACTCCAGTGATCTCCACTAGCTTCTGGGTCCTGTGCCAAATGGCAGCCCTGCTGCATTGTGAGCACAGAAGGTCGCCTGCTTGTTGCATTTTCCGAGGAACGCACACCATTCTCTAATTGGATGAGGTGGAGATCCAGAGTGGTGATGTCACTCTCTTCACCTGAATTTTTATGAAGTCCCAGTCAATTCCTGGGGAGGCAAGCTCAGAAGGTGGATGGAAGGTACATAAGTAGTCTGAAGTTAGAACAGTCAAGGTCCTTGTTTAGTAGCAGAATCACCAACCCAACACCTCTGCAAAGAGCTAATTAAGGTCCCAGCTATCCTAAGGCTGGGGCCCTACTCTTTGAGGGACATCAAGCTAAGAAAGGGGGATTTTACTTTGGATCCAGTCTGGCGAGTCCATTAAACAACCTTCTGCCTGACATTGAGAGAGGCATCCAAGGACCCAGGGACCTGTGAATACAGACCTAAGAGCAGGATCTAAGTGAATGTTGCTGTTGGTAACGCCCTGGTGCACAAAGATTGAGGTACGCCTGGCCTGGTACACTGCTCTTGGTGTCCCAGTGCTGCTCATTCCCAGGGTTATTGGTAAGGAACTTTTCTAGGGAGTTTTTTTTTGTCTGTTTATTTACCCCCCTTTTTTAATGGTCCAGTGCGCCCCTTAGCTCCATTCTGGCCTGGGCAAGAAAACCATTGGACCTCAGGCCGATTGTCTCCTTGGATATGTACATTATATATCCCAGGAGGCTTAATTATTGGGAGGATGTACTTTGAGGCACTTCATCTGACACTTCAAGTTGACTGAACCAGGAGAATACATCTGGCTAGCAACTGGATGAGGATGTCATCATTTCTAACCAGTCCAATCAGAGAATGCCTTGTAATCAATGACAAAATCAAGGCATTCCATGAATGGCGGCAGGGACAAACAAGTGACCCCTTGTGGTGAGTGTACAGAGGGGACGCTGCTCACACAGAGCTCCAGCAGGACTCAGAAGATTGGGGCTATCACTGTAGTAGTGCTGACTACTACATTGATTTCCAACTTCCCCAATGGTCCATCGGGTATAAAATATGCATACTTAGACTGTACCAAGCCGGACCAATGTATGTTTACAGTCCAAAAAAGTAATGGAGTTCAGCTTTAAGATAAGGAAGTCAAACAAGTGTGAACGGGCCCAAAAAGTCATTATGGCCCGCAATAGGGTAAAAAAAAAAAAAAAATACAGACACCATGCCAAAAAGTTTTCTCTGTGTACCCTGCCTGGAAACAATGCCCTCTCCTCCAGTCATGCATAATTCCCAACATGAATGAAAAAAAATAGACTAACATCTGAATTCACCAGCTTCTTGTCAATTTACAATGCCTCATTACTCCAGTCACACCGACAGCTGATAGGGTTTTATCTAACAGAAAGGCCAGGCTAGTCAATTGACATCAGGGCACGGAAATTCGCTGGACACTGAAAGGTTAAGTCAGTTCTAAGAAACCTCCAACATGTCAGCAAAAATTAGAAGGGAAGGTGGCCCGGCCGTCAATAAAGGACACTTGCAATTAGTTAATGATTAGGATGGTAACATTGTGGAATCAATAGCAAGATGAGCCACCTTGTAGAAATTTGCATGCATTAAGAAAATCTATACGGTTACAAAATAATAGTAGCCACAGCACAAAATGATTGCGCAGATCGCGCCAAGCTGGATATTTACACAACAGTAAATGTATTGTACACTGTTGTGGACACCTGATTTTAAAGTCTTTAGTATAATAGGAAGGCAGCAGTGCTGGGACAAGGTCATCTGGAGCCCAGGGCGAGCATGCCAAACTGCGCCATGTGTCAGCAAAAATTCCCCCACAAAAACACTTAGCACTAATCTGCATGCTTACCCCTATGCATAAATTCCCCCTCCTCCCAGTGCAAATCCACCCCCTGCTGAAAACCCCCCTGTCACAAACCTTTGACTCCCAACCCCCCAATCGCCCCTGATCAAATGCCCCCCCCCCCCAAAAGAAAAAAATAAAACTTCCTAGCACACGTCTGTTACCCCTTAAATGTTCCCCTCTTAGTGCACATCTTCTCCCCCACTTCAAATCTCACCCTCCCAGCACAAATTCCTCCCAAATCCCCCCTCCTAACACAAGTCCCCCTAAGTCACCACTCTAAGCACCACCCAAATTTCCCCTCTTAGAACAATACTTACCCTCTGCCACCCCCCCCCCAAATTCCCTTACCAACACAAATCCCCTCCCCCCAATCTATATGTGGTGCCCCCTCCCCACATCACAAGATATTACAGTGCCCAGGGCAGCTACCCCTCCTGCCCACTTCTTTTCCCGGCCCTGGAATGCAGAGTTGTTTTACAAATTTAAAGGAAAATATAACACCCAGAAAACAAGCAATTGTGCTGCAAGTTTGAAAATGACTTGCTAAGCTATTGTAAGACTTGCCAGGCTTCACAAGTTTGTTGCACAGTTGCAGCAAGTCCGCATTGCATGACTCCAGATCAACTTTCTTTGCAAACATTCTGCAAGTCTGCTGCAAATTCTGGTTCAGTTAGGTTGTGAATTAGTCCTCCCACCACAGGGGGCACTGTGGCTAAATTTTCATGGTGTAGACTTGCAGAGCTCTTGCTGTAGACTCACCGCTGCAACTTTGCTCTTGCTAGAGACTTGATATGCAAATTTCAACTAGAACTTGTGCTTCAAATGCTCTGCAAGTGTACAACTTACCTGGGAAAATGTGCAGCAAGTTAACAGACTTAAGGCCCGTACACACATACCGATTGTCGGCCGAAAATGTTCTGCCGCCGAACGATCGGCCGATTTTCGGCTTGTTAGCATGATGCTTCCGACAGCCGACAGCGCACTTTCGGCCGAACAGAATCTGTCGTGCAAGCATTAAAATTTTTGTATGCCGACACCAGAACGGCTGATTGTTCGCCAGTCAGTACAGATTTCGGCCGACAGACCGCAGATTTGCAAGACTGGGCATGCTCAGAGAAGAAAAAACACATGGAAAGTTAACCATCACATGACATCACTTCTGCAGTCGGCGGACAAAATTCTTGTGCAGTCTTTTGCACTTTTCAGCGGACAGGACAGCCCTGGACAAAAGACGGCCGATCGGTCGGCCGACGATCGGTACGGGTGTACGAGTCATAAGGGGTTGATTTACTAATACTGGAGAGTGCAAAATCTGGTGCAGCTCTACATGGTAGCCAATCAACTTCTAACTTCAGCTTGTTCAATTAGGCTTTGAAAATAAAACCTGGGAGTTGATTGGTTTCCATGCAGAGCTGCACCAGATTTTGCACTCTCCAATTTCAGTAAATCAACCCCTAAGTCTCGGTTCACACTTGTGTGTTTCCCACATAGCATTGCAATCGCACGGCGTCCATGCGATCTGCAGCGGTGTCAATTTTATCTTCACAACACCCTGAAACAGATTGTAAAACACAGTGCAATTACAAGAATCACATCACATGGGTGTGAAGCACCCATGAGCGGCGATTCAGGTGCAGGGAAAAAAAGGGTCCTGCACCATATTGGTGCGAATGCGATGCGATTTCAGCCATACAAACTGTATGACTGCACAGACATGGCATGTGATGTGCACAGGAATGCGGTGCAAATCACATGTGATGTATGCAGTTTCAAAAAGCAATTGTGTGCTTTTTGAAACTGATAATACAAGGGCTGTACCAAAAGTAATGCATAAGTGGACACAACTTTTTTATTACCTTACATAAGACGTACTAATGTCACATGTTGATAGAGTAAGGATCAGTTCACACTGCCGCGCCCTGAAAGTCGCACGACTTACGCAGTGACTTTGCCAGTTGACTTCCTGGCGACTTGAGTATTACTTTGATAGAAGGATAGAATAGAAGCCGTATAGAAGTCGCCTTGAAGTAGTACAGGAACCATTGCTAAAGAGTCAGAGCGACTTCAGTAGTGCTAACTACTAATTAAGACAGCTCTCATTGACTAACATGGGATTTCACATGTCATGCCACTTAGGCTCTCACAAGTCGGATCCCAAGTCACGGCAGTGGGAAACGAGCCTAAGACTTCCTCTATAGTAACTCTTCTTCTTTTTCATTGCAGGTAAATAATGGTTTCAAAGCAGATGCAACATGTCCTTAAAGAGTTCCTGAGGAAGGAGGGGTGCAAGATGTCTGATATCCACAGAAGGCTACAGAATATTTACGGGGATGACACCATTGACAAGAGCAATGTACAATGATGGATGAAGTTTAAAGAAGGGGGAACAAATACTGAAGACAAACCACACAGTTGGAGACCATCAATGTCAGACAGATTGCACCCCTACTTTATCAAGAACTTAATGGCAGCACAATGCTTGTTCTTGGAATTCATTATTTACCTGCAATCAAAAAGAAGAAGAGTCGCCAGTGAAAGAACATTGCCCAATAGACAGTATATCTTCTGCGGAGGATTATTCCCACACAGCAGTAACCTTCTGGTGCTGCTGGGTTTTTTTAGGAGCCGCTGGACATCATATCATGGGCACTCACCAAGAGTGCCAACTATGACTGTCCTTTCCCTTACCCTCCTTCATTGGTAGAAGCCATACTATAGCTTCCATCAACAAAAAGTGCTCTTAAAAAATGCAGGAGGCTGACCTTTCATTCATCTACCGATCTTCCATTCATATGTAGCACCCTCTAGTGTGCTAGATGTAGATAGTTTTTTTTTTTTTCTTAGAGTAAACTATAGTGTAGGAAAATGTGGCTTGGCTAAGAGCCAGGCCTGGGTTGAATCTGGGTCAGGGCCGAGTGATTTAGGGACCCTGGAAAACTCAGCAAGCTGCATCTCTGGTGCCTCCCGCTGCTTTCTGGAACCTTGGGGAAGCTTCCATAAGTATTGGGTGGAGGCTAAGAGAAGCTGCTTGAAGTATCAATGAGGACCCCAGTCAATCCCCAGCATATGGGCTGGCAGGGGCAAGGCCACCTCATAAATACTCATGGGTCCTGCCAGCAGGGGCAATCAGGTGGAAGATGGAGATGGAGTGCTGAGGAGGCTGTCAGTGGCCCTTGAGGGTGCCCCCTACTCTGGGGTGGTTTGACCTCGGGCCTGGGGCTGGAGGGACCCGCTACAACACAGAGGAATCCTATCCTGAAGGCATGGGAGCAAGGAGAGGACAGCGGTAACAGGTCAGCAGGTCCAGGAGATCTCCTGAGAAGTCAGCCGGGTGGGTTAGTGAAAGTGGCAGCTGCAGCCAGGTGGGTTGGCAGTGCCTGAAGAGGTGGTGTTGGGATCAGTAACCACAGGGATGTAAGACAGACACTGATTTTTGCTACACACTAAAGGGGTCTCAGGTACCTGCCTAAAACAGGCTGTTGCACTAAATCTGACAAAATGCCTTTTTGTCAGATTCACAAACAGTGTGCTAGCAGTAGTGATGAGCCAAACACCCCCCGATTCGGTTCGCACCAGAACACCGCGAACGGGGAAATGTTTGTTAGAACTTGCGAACTCCATTGAAATCTATGGGACTTTAACATGAAAAATCAAAAGTCCTAATTTTAAAGGCTTAAATGCAAGTTATTGCCCAAAATAAATGTATGGGGACCCTGGTACTGCCCTGAGGGACATGTACCAATGCACATTTTTTTTTTTTTTTATAAAAAGTATTGTTTTTAATGATGCTTAAAGTGAAATAAAAAAAAAAAAAAAACAATTATTTTTAATGATGCTTAACCGCTTGCCGACTGCTCACAGTATATTTACTGCGGCAGTCAGCCCCTCACAGGCAGAGCGACGTAGGTCTACGTCGCTAGCCTGTGAGGCTCTGGGGAGCGCGCGCGCGCCCGCGGAGGCGCGCTTCCGCTCCCGCGCGGTCACGGACCCCCCGCGCGTGTGACCGGTGGACCTGATGTCCGCCGGTCACTCGGCGATCGTCGGTGGAGAGGGAGAAAGTCAGGCGGCTAGTGTAAACAAGCCACCTGTTATTCTCCTCGGTGTAAAAACACTGATCACACGGTTCTACAATGTATAGCACTGATTACTGTAGAAATGTCACTGGTAACCCCAAAAGTGTCAAAAATGTCAGTCAAGGGTCCGATCTGTCCGCCGCAGTGTCGCAGTACCGCAAAAGAAATCGCAGATCGCCGCCATTACGCGTTAAGAAAAAACAACAAAAATGACAAAAATCTTTCCCTTTGTTAGTAAACGCGATAACTTTTGCGCAAACCAATAAAAATACGCTTTTTGCGATTTTTTTTTACCAAACATATGTAGCATAAAACAAATTGGCCGAAAATGTTAAAAAATTTTGATTTTTACATTTTTTTGGGGGGGAATTTCATATAAAAAAATGTGAATAATATTGTTATTTTTGCAAAATTGACGCTCTTTTTTTGTTTATAGCGCATGATCAAAAAATCGCACAGGTGATCAAATACCACCAAAAGAAAGCTCTGTTTGTTGGAAAAAAAGGACGCCAAATTCGTTTAGGTACAGTGTCGCACGACCGCGCAATTGTCCGTTAAAGTCACGCAGTGCCGAATCGCAAAATACCCCCTGGTCGTTTAGCAGCCAAATCCTCCGGGGCTTAAGTGGTTAAAGTGAAACAATAAAAATGAAAAATTTCTTTAAATATCGTGCCTGGGGGGTCCTCCTAATGTGCCTCTAAAGTGGAGCATTTGTGCAATGTTTGTAGCCTGCCGCAGCAATACTGGCATTTCTAAAGGAAAAAATTGAATTTATACTTGCTTGGGGCTAAAATGTATTGTCGGCTCCCGGCAATACAGAAAAATAAAAAACATGAAAAAAATGGCACCCCCCCCCCCCCCCCCCCAGTTCATACCAGGCCCTTTAGGTTTGGTACGGATTTTAAGGGGAACTGCCAAAATTGAAAAAGAAAACGGCGTGGGGTCCCCCCCAAAATCCATACTAGACCCTTATCTGAGCAAGCAGCCTGACTGGCCAGGATGGGGGGATACCAGGCCGCTTGCCCTCAATATGGGGAGGGTGATTTGGGGTCTGATACAGATTTTAAAGGGAACTCCACTGCAAAATTGAAAAAAAAAATGGCGTGGGCCCCCCCCCCTCAGAATACACACCAGACCCTTAGCCGAGCAAGCAGCCTAGCTGGACAGAATAAGGGGGGGGCGATCTGTCCGCCGCAATGTCGCAGTCCCACTAAAAATCGCTGATCACCGCCATTTCTAGTACAAAAAAATAAATAAATAAAAATAGCATAAATCTATCCCCAAGTTCACCCCCTACCTGCCTAAGTGGTTAAAGGGAACCCTATGACAGAATTTAAAATCCACAGCGGGGCCTTTGGGTCTGATACAGATTTTAAGGGGACCTCCATGCCAAAATTGAAAAAAAAAGGCATGGGGTCACCCTCAAAATCCATACCAGACCCTTATCCGAGCAAGCAGCCTGGCTGGCCAGGATAAGGGGGGACGACGACGAGTGAGCACCCCCCCCCGAACCATACCAGGTTGCTTGCCCTCAACATGGGGAGGGTGCTTTGGGGTGCCCCTCAAAGCACCTTGTCCCCATATTGATGGGGAGGGAATCAATGCAGCCTCACCAATGCCCATCAATGCAGCCTCACCAGTGCCCATCAATGCAGGCTCATCAGTGCCCATCAGTGCAGCCTGATCAGTGCCCATAAGTGCAGCCTGATCTGTGCCCATCAGTGCAGCCTTACCTGTAACCATCAATGCAGCCTGATCAGTGCCCATCAGCTCAGCCTCACCAGTGCTTACCAATGCAGCCTGATCAGTGCCCATCAGTGCAGCCTTGCCAGTGCATTGGGAGAGGAGAGCCTCCGTTTTACACAGAACAGGGATCTCCCGCTTAACCGGCAAGACCGCTGTCACAATAAGTTCCGCCTCCTGGACTGGCTTCTATGATGGTCAAAAGGGTTTAGGTCTGGAGACATGCTTGGCCAGTCCATCACCTTTACTCTCAGCTTCTTTAGTAAGGCAGTGGTCTTCTTGGAGGTGTGTTTGGGGTCGTTATCATGTTGGAATACTGCCCTTTGGCCCAGTGTCCAGAGGGAGGGGATCATGCTCTGCTTCAGTATGTCACAGTACATGTTGGCATTCATTGTTTTCCTCAAAGAACTGTAGCTCCCCAGTGCTGGCAGCACTCATGCAGCCTCAGACCATGACTCTCCCACCACCATGCTTGAATGTAGCCAAGACATACTTGTCTTTGTATTTCTCACCTGGTTCCCACCACACACGCTTGACACCATCTGGACCAAATAGGTTTATCTTGGTCTCATCAGATCACAAGACATGATTCCAGTAATCCATGTCCTTAGTCGGCTTGTCTTCAGCAAACTGTTTGCAGGTTTCTTGTGCATCATCTTTAGAAGAGGCTTCCTTCTGGAATAACAGCCATGCAGCACTGACAGGCTGACCCCCACCCCTTCAACCTTTGCAGCAATGCTGGCAGCACTCATACGTCTACTTCCCAAAGACAACCTCTGGATATGATGCTGAGCACGTGCACTTAACCATGGCGAGGCCTGTTCTGAGTGGAACCTGTCCTGTTAAACCACTGTATGATCTTCGCCACCGTGCTGCAGCTCACTTTCAGGGTCTTGGCAATCTTCTTATAGCCTAGGCCATCTTATTGTAGAGCAACGATTCTTTTTTCAGATCCTCAGAGAGTTCTTTGCCATGAGGTGCCATGTTGAACTTCCAGTGACCAGTATGAGAGAGTGAGAGCGATAACACCAAATTTAACACACCTGCTCCCATTCACACCTGAGACCTTGTAACACTAACGAGTCACATGACACCGGGGAGGGAAAATGGCTAATTGGGCCCAATTTAGACATTTTCACTTAGGGGTGTACTCACTTTTGTTGCCAGCGGTTTAGACATTAATGGCTGTGTGTTGAGTTATTTTGAGGGGACAGCAAATTTAAACTGTTATACAAGCTGTACACTCACTACTTTACATTGTAGCAAAGTGTCATTTCTTCAGTGTTGTCACATGAAAAGATATAATAAAATATTTACATAAATGTGAGGGGTGTACTTACTTTTGTGAAATACTGTATGTGCTGTACAAACTTCTACCCCGGGGATGTGGCGGTAAAACCCCACCAGGTCAAAGGAACGGATGGAGGACGGGCCAGATTTGCAAGATGTAATCACTGAAATCTCAAGTATGATAGAGAAACATCTCACCCAAACTAATGTGTAATGTGCCATGTTCCAGAAAGTGATTCCTGTGCCCCACCGAGTGAATGGAAACTGGATCTCTTTTCATTGCTGGAAGCTATAGTACTGCTTTTTTCAATAGAGGAGGGGATGGAAAGAACGGGCATAGACGGCACTCTTGATGAGTGCCTATGACATGTCCAGAGTCTCCTATTACCCCCAACAGCACCAGAAGATTAATGCTATGGGCATTGGTTGGGGGGGGGGGGACAAAGGACTGAAGATTTCAACTAAGAGAGCAGCCACCAGCACAAGGTACACTTCTCATTCAATGTAAGAACCTTTCCCTTGTGCTGTTTAATGGGGAAAAAAATGAAGCTGGCCATACACTTGATGTCTTCAACAAGTACAAAAAGAAAGAAGGGATTATAGCAGGACAACAAAAAAGAATTAAGAAAGTCATCAAGTTACTAAGAGTTGTTGCAGCGTATAACTACAGGACTGTATAACATATCACATCAGGAACAAACATAATAGTAAAGAGACTGGAGGTCTGCCACAGGTACACATTTATAGGAACATTCATTTCAGGCTAATCACAGTGCTGCTCAGCGGGAATCGATCCGCGATCCCCGCTGAGCCGGCGGATGACAGCTCCGTCTCCGCTTGCAGTGCGGAGAGGGAGGTGTCACAGCCCCCGCTGCTCTCTATGGGGGATCGGATGAGAGCGGACCGCCTGTTCGCTCTCATCCGATCCGATCCGATACCTGAACGGATGGAAAAATAGGGCTCTTTCACACGGGCGGTCCGATCAGATCCGCCTGTCAGTTTTTTAGGCGGATCTGATCGGATCCTCCATGCAGCTCTATGGGGCAGCGGGTGTCAGCGGAGACACCTCCGCTGACACCCATATCCGATCCTGTGCGTGAAATCTGGACGGATGGAAACCCTATTTTTCCATCCGTTCAGTAATCGGATCGGATCTGATGAGAGCGGACAAGCGGTCTGCTCTTATCCGATCCCCCATAGAGAGCAGCGGGTGCTGAGACACCTCCCTCTCAGCTCTGCAAGCGGAGACGGAGCTGTCATCCGCCGGCTCAGCGGGGATCGCTGATCGATCCCCGCTGAGCAACACGGATCCGCCTACGGAGGCGGACCGTTCGAAAGAGCCCATAGGGTTTCCATCCGTCCAGATTTCACGGACAGGATCGGATACGGGTCGCTGCCCCATAGAGCTGCATGGAGGATCCGATCAGATTCGCCTAAAAAACTGACAGGCGGATCTGATCGGACCGCCCGTGTGAAAGATCCCTAACACTGCGAGCAGAAAAAAAAAAGTAACTTTGCTTAAATGTGAAACTTTACAAAGTAGAGGCGATAAGTATTAACAGTAACTAAGAAATTAAAATGTGCTAAAATATTACCAAAATATGAAGAAGACACCAGGCAGGAACTTCAAATGAATTACAGCACTGTGCAAAAGTTTTAGGCAGGTGTGACAAAATGCTGTACATTAACCACTTCTGGACCGGAAGGATTTGCCCCCTTAACCACTTTACCACTGAGCCTATTTTGACACTTTTTGTTTACAAGTTTAAATCAGTATATTTTGCTAGAAAACTACTTAAAACCCCCAAACATTATATATATTTTTAGCAAAGACTCTGGAGAATAAAATGGTGGTCATTGCAATATTTTTTGTCACGCTGTATTTTCACAGCGGTCTTTCAAACGCCATTTTTTTGGAAAAATTACGAAGAATCATATTTCACTGCATTTAAATAAAACGAAACAGTAAAGTTAGCCCATTTTTTGTATATTGTGAAAGATGATGTCACACCGAGTAAATAGATACCCAACATGTTATGGTTTAAAATTGCGCACACCCGCGGAATGGCGTCAAACTACGGTCAATAAAAATCTCCATAGGCGACACTTTAAAAAGTTTTAACGGTTACCAGTTTAGAGTTAGAGTGTAGCTTTTTTTTTTAATTATTGCTCACTCTCTGGCTATCGTGGCGATACCTCACATGTGTGGTTTGAACATCGATTTCATTTGCGGTGCAACTTCCATATACGTGCGCGAGCTAACGGCGACGGGGGCGGCTACATTTTTTTTTCCTATTTATTTATTTATTTTTTTAATTTTAACACAGGTTTTAAAAAAAAAAAAAAAATATGATCACTTTTATTGCTGTCACAAGCAATGTAAAAATCCCTTGTGACAGCAATATGCAGTGACAGGTACTCTTTATGGAGGGATCGAGGGTCTACAAACCCCTCCACTGCACTTCCATGTATTCAAAACGCCAAAAACTGCATTTTTGAATACAGTCACTTTTTGAATCTGCTGCCTTTAGCAGCAAAGTAACTCAGACGTGACGTCATGGCCGCCGCCCCAGGGTTACGTCATTGGAGACCCGATCAAAGCCGCATCCGGCTTAGATCGGGACTCCATCCAGCCGGAGGACGTGCCGACTGGGTGCTCGGGTCTCCCGGTGGGACGGGGGACCCGGGCAGAGCCACGGAAGGCGGCAGGAGGGGGGGGGGACGTCCCCTCCCGCTCACCCGGGTAACGATCGAGCGGCTCCCGAGCCGCATCGGTCATTACTGCCGGAAAGCCGACCGTCGGCTCTAAAAACGGTACCGGGGTGATGCCTCTAGCTAGAGGCATCACGCCGGTGTAATCCCGCAAAGTCAGCCGACGTAGGTCTACGTGGCTAGACGTTAAGTGGTTAATGACCAGGCCATTTTTTTGCGATTCGGCACTGCGTTACTTTTAATGACAATTGCCCGGTTGTGCGACGCTGTACCCAAATAACATTTCAAAAATTTAAATTGAACCCAATATGTTTTCTGCCATATATTTTTGGTAAAAAAACAATCCCAATAAGTATATTTTGATTGGTTTGCGCAAAAGTTATTACATCTACAAACTGGGGGAAAAATTTATGTCATTCTTTTTTTATTTTTATTTTTTAACTAGTAATGGCGGCGATCTGCGATTTTTAGCAGGACTGCAACATTGCAGCAGAGAGATCGGACCCCTAACTGACATTTTTGACACTTTTGGGGGGACCAGTGACATTACATTTTAGGCCAATTTGTTTTCTGCTACATATTTTTGTTAAAAACACCCACAATAAGCGTATTTTGATTGGTTTGCGCAAAAGTTATCGCGTCTACTAACTACGGCAAAGATTTATGTCATTTATATTGTTTTTTTCTTTTTTACTAGTAATGGAGGCAATCTGTGATTTTTTGCGGGACTGCGACATTGCGGCGGACAGTTCGGACCCCTGACTGACATTTTTGACACTTTTGGGGGGACCAGTGACATTACTACAGTAATCAGTGCTAAAAATATGCTCTGTTACTGTAGTAATGACATTGGCAGGGAAGGGGTTAACATGGGTGATCAAGGGGTTAAATGTGAGCCTAGGGGAGTGATTCTAACTGTGTCGGGGGCGTGGCTTCTGAAATGATCATAGAGACCTGTGATCCTATAAAGAAGGATCACTGGAGCTCTGTGATCATTCCAGGGAGAAGAACGGTCAGCTGTGTTTACAATAGCAGACCGTTCTTTTCTCTCTGTGGGGAGCGATCGAGGGTGTCAGGCGGCAATCGGTTCCACCAGTCCCGTGCATCGGCTTCCCCACTGCCTAGCGAGGGACTGCTCCCATGAACCAACGTAGCCTACGTCGGTTTGCGCAGTCAAGCCAGCCTGCTGCAGTAAATCTTCGGCGGGCGGTTGGCAAGTGGTTAAAGAGGAAGTAAACCGCGCCAAATTTTCATTTTTTTTAAGAAAAACCCCTGCAAAGTAAAGGCATAATTAGACATGTGCATGACGAAAAAATTTTTTTAAATTGTTCGGTAATCTAGTTATTTAGTTATTTCGTTTTGTTAAATTCGGTTGATTCGTTCAATTCGTATTCAGGATTCATATTTGGAATTCGTATTCAGGATTCATATTTGGAATTCGTATTTAGGATTCATATTTGGAATTCTTATTCAGGATTCATATTTGGAATTCATATTCAGGATTCATATTTGGAATTCTTATTCAGGATTCATATTTGGAATTCTTATTCAGGATTCATATTTGGAATTCATATTCAGGATTCATATTTGGAATTCGTATTCAGGATTCATATTTGGAATTCGTATTTAGGATTCATATTTGGAATTCATATTCAGGATTCATATTTGGAATTCGTATTTAGGATTCATATTTGGAATTCTTATTCAGGATTCATATTTGGAATTCCTATTCAGGATTCATATTTGGAATTCATATTCAGGATTCATATTTGGAATTCATATTCAGGATTCATATTTGGAATTCGTATTCAGGATTCATATTTGGAATTCATATTCAGGATTCATATTTGGAATTCATATTCAGGATTCATATTTGGAATTCGTATTCAGGATTCATATTTGGAATTCGTATTCAGAATTAGTTTGATGTCTTTTTCAAAATTTCTTCAAATTTATCAATTTTACCAAGTGAACAAACGAAAGAAAAATCTTCATTAAATGATGACAATAACTCTTTAAATCATCTTTGGATTAACAGAAAAAGCATTATTTCAAAATGCTAATAACACAGACAGCCTTTGATTTCAGAATAAGTTTGAATTAGACTGAAATTCGATGTAAAATTTCAGGCAAAGTAAGGGAAAAAATTCCAGTAAGAAAAAAAAATTTCAATTTGCATTTCAGAAATTCTGACAAATTTAGTTTTGTTATTATGAGCATTTGGTAAATTTTGTTTATACTGCAAATCGGGTATTCGGATATATCCGAACCTCCAATTAACGAAAAATTTGCCCGAATATTTATTCAAAACTAAATAAACCGCACATGTCTAGACATAATGTGCTAGTATGCATCGCATATTTATTCCCTTTTATTGGTTGAACTGGATAGCCTTTTTTCAACCAGACTAACTATATAACTATGTTCATGTAAACCAATCAATATACGCTTAGTTACCAAAAATATGTAGCAAAATACATATTGGCCTACATTTTTGAAGAAATTTGATTTTTAATTTTTTTTTTTTTTAATTGGATATGATTTATAGAAAAATATTGTTTTTTTTTCTCAAAAATTGTCGGCCTTTTTTTTTTTTTGTTAATAGCGCAATAAAAAAAAAAATGGCAGAGGTGATCAAATACCACCAAAATTGTATTGGGGTACAGCGTTAAAATGGCCGCGCAATTGTTAGGTAAAGTAATACAGTGCTGTTTCACAAAAAGTGTCTTTGCTTCTGAAGGGGGGTAAATCTTCTGGAAGTTGTTAAAGCATTTGTTACCCCCACATTTCATATTCCTAAAATGTGGCTGCTGTACCATATACTTGTGTGAGAAAGTATCCTGTTCTCTTTGTTTTGCTTCCTTAAACCTTGGTGTTCCTGTCAGTCCCTCTGTATTCCTATTAAAAAGTGACCACACTAAGCAGAACACATCATGGTCAGTTCTCTAGCTATGCTGCTCTCCTCCAATCAGGGCCGCTGATAGGGGGGGACCACCAGCTCACTTGTAGGGGGCCCGAGCGCACAGGGGGGGCCACACAGAGAGGGGGATTAGTGATGGACAACAAATACAGAAATCTTCCTCCAGCTCCTGAATCTGATCTGTCCCTCTCCCTGTTATCAGCTTTTATCTGTTGAGAAAGAGACAGTTGTCCCTCACTAATCTCCCTCCCTTGTGTGGGCCCCCCTCCCAGCACTGGCTCTAATGTTATCTCTACTCAGGAGTTTATTTGTAACTTTGTTTCTCTCTCTCTGTCTCTCTGATCACTGAGCTCCAACTGCCCAGCCTGTATATTTTTCTCATCTCATCTTCTTTTTTATTTAGCACAGTTTTTTTTAGATTTAGCAGGAATTATGTGAGTTATGTTATATTTGTGTCTGATAATAGTGATTTTGTGGTAATTTTAGCTAAATGTATCTTTAATATTTTCTTGGGGGGGCCCTGCCAGGTAGTCTGTATGGGGCCCCGTGATTTCTAACAGCAGCCCTGCCTCCAATGATTAGACTTTTCCTAACATGCCCACCCCCTGCACAGCCTTTCACTAGGAAGCTTGGTGTGCTGCTGATACTGCTGCTGCTGCTTCTCCTCCCCCAGCTCTCATGCAGCTGAGAACAGAGGGAATGTGATCACTTATAAAAAGGGAAAAAAAGGTATTTATAATTTTTTTTTGTTTGTTTGTTTTTTTTCATATCTATACACAAATGTTTTAATTTTCTTTTTTTTTTTTTTAAACTGAATGGGTTGTTTCACTATTTACAATCACTTTAAACTTGATAACAGAATACTATAGATAAAAAAGCCTTACTTTCAGAACACTAGGATAAAAAAAAAAAACAAGAGACTATACATTTTGGAGACGGGGAATTATCACTGCAACAAAGACCCTGTTCTGCAAATATAGATATTTTTTTTATTAAACACTGAGGAGTTCTACTTTAATCATTAACCCAGTTCTACTACTCCATACTAGCAGCCCCCCCTACCTACCCACAGGGTCTTACATCTGCCTGATAAAATGCTAACCTCTCTCTTTAGATAGGTAATGTAAATGCACATGATATATATATATACTTGAAGCTGGCAATCAAATTCCCTCTGCAAACTTTTTAACAACCTTCGTGGTTTGTTTCTTGTCTTTCTTGAGAGGTTATTAGACATTTTTAATCAAAAGAAGTCTGACCGTGTCAGTTTAGATGCCTCAGGAATCCGTGCAACTGACATCACACACCTGCAATAAAATGTTACCTGACATGCCTCTTCCCTGACTCCATCTCATACGAGCTGCAGTTTGATGTGGGGGGGATCAGCACGGTCAGCGCCAAATCCCAGGGCTCCCTGTTCATGTGCAGACAAGGCTGTGAAAGAGAATTTAAAAAAATAAAAAACCTCTTCAATGAAGAGCGAGCTTTTTCTTCCCCACAAGCACGAGTGCTTACAAACTACTAATCCTCGTGTCTTTTATAGCCTTACTTGTGTTACCATTGATGTCTCTTTTCTAACTTTTGAAAGAATGATAGGAAGCTGGTGTCACTTTCTTATCATTTTTTTGTAATGACAGTGTGGGGACAAAATACGCGAATGTTATAGCGTCTACAAACTATGCTATATATTATATTATTTTATATTAAATATTATATTATACCATATATATATATATATATATATATATATATATATATATATATATATATATATATATATATATATATATCATAATAATATAATATATATTATAATATAATATTATAATATATTATATTATATTATATTATTATGGTATATATTTATGGATTTTTTTTTTACTGGTAATGGTGGCTACCAAAAAATATACCGACAATTTAAAAAAAAATCCCAATAATTGTATACTGATTTTGGCCAAAATATGTTCTGCTGCATGTTTTTGGTAAAAAAAAAAAAAAAAAATCCCAATAAGTGTATATTGATTGATTTACATGAACATTATAGCGTCTACAAACTATGCTATATATTATATTATTTTATATTAAATATTATATTATACCATATATATATATATATATATATATACCATAATAATATAATATATATTATAATATAATATTATAATATATTATATTATATTATATTATATTATATTATATTATATTATTATGGTATATATTTATGGATTTTTTTTTTACTGGTAATGGTGGCTACCAAAAAATATACCGACAATTTAAAAAAAAATCCCAATAATTGTATACTGATTTTGGCCAAAATATGTTCTGCTGCATGTTTTTGGTAAAAAAAAAAAAAAAAAAATCCCAATAAGTGTATATTGATTGATTTACATGAACATTATAGCGTCTACAAACTATGCTATATATTATATTATTTTATATTAAATATTATATTATACCATATATATATATATATATATATACCATAATAATATAATATATATTATAATATAATATTATAATATATTATATTATATTATATTATATTATATTATATTATATTATATTATATTATTATGGTATATATTTATGGATTTTTTTTTTACTGGTAATGGTGGCTACCAAAAAATATACCGACAATTTAAAAAAAAATCCCAATAATTGTATACTGATTTTGGCCAAAATATGTTCTGCTGCATGTTTTTGGTAAAAAAAAAAAAAAAAAATCCCAATAAGTGTATATTGATTGATTTACATGAACATTATAGCGTCTACAAACTATGCTATATATTATATTATTTTATATTAAATATTATATTATACCATATATATATATATATATATATATACCATAATAATATAATATATATTATAATATAATATTATAATATATTATATTATATTATATTATATTATATTATTATGGTATATATTTATGGATTTTTTTTTTACTGGTAATGGTGGCTACCAAAAAATATACCGACAATTTAAAAAAAAATCCCAATAATTGTATACTGATTTTGGCCAAAATATGTTCTGCTGCATGTTTTTGGTAAAAAAAAAAAAAAAAAAATCCCAATAAGTGTATATTGATTGATTTACATGAACATTATAGCGTCTACAAACTATGGGATGTATGTATGGGGATATATTTATGGAATTTTTTTTCCTATACTGGTAATAGTGGCGATCCAAAAATATACCGACAATTTAAAAAAAATCCCAATAATTGTATATTGATTTTTGCCAAAATGTGTTCGGCTACAGGTCTTTGGTAAAAAAAAAAAAAAATCCCAATAAGTGTATATTGATTGGTTTACACGAACATTATAGCATCTACAAACTATGGGATATATTTATGGAATTTTTTTTCCTATACTGGTAATGATGGCGACCAAATATATACAGACAATTTAAAAAAAAAATACCAATAATTGTATATTGATTTTGGGCAAAATGTGTTCTTCTACAGGTCTTTGGTAAAAAAAAAAAAAAAAAAAATCCATTAGGCGTATATTGATTGGTTTATATGAACATTATAGCGTCTATAAACTATGGTATATATTTATGGAATTTTTTTTTTCTATACTGGTAATGCTGGTGATCAAAAATATACCGACAATTTAAAAAAAAATCCCAATAATTGTATATTAATTTTGGGCAAAATGTGTTCTGCTACATGTCTTTGGTAAAAAAAAATAAAATAAAATACATTAGGCATATATTGATTGGTTTACATGAACATTATAGCTCCTGCAAACTATGGGATATATTTATGGAATTTTTTTTTTCTATACTGGTAATGGCGGTGAGCCAAAAATATACTGACAATTTTGAAAAAAATCTGAATAAGTGTAAAATTGATTTTGGCCAAAATGTGTTCTGCTACATGTCTTTGGTAAAAAAAAAAAAAAATATCCATTAGGCGTATATTGATTGGTTTATGCAAACGTTATTGCATCTATAAACTATAGTATATATTCATGGAATTTTTATTTATTTATCTTTTCTATATTAGTAATGGTAACGATCAAAAAATAGTGACAATTAAAAAAAAAAAAAAAAAAAACGTTTTACTTTCTAATGTCTGTATAGGTTTAGGCCAATATGTATTCAGATAAATGTTATTGGTTAAAAAAAATCCCAATAAACCTATATTGATTGGTTTACATTAACTTTATAGTGTCTACAAACTAAGGTATATATTTATGTATTTTTTTTCTGGTAATGGTGGCGACCAAAAATATACCGACAATTTAAAAAAAAAAAATCCCAATAATTGTAAATTGATTTTGGGCAAAATGTGTTCTGCTACATGTTTTTGGTTAAAAAAAATAAATAAAAATCCATTAGGCATATATTGATTAGTTTACGCGAACATTATAACGTCTACAAACTATGGTATATATTTATGGAATTTTTTTTTTCTATACTGGTAATGGAGGCGATCCAAAAATATACCGACAATTTTGAAAAAAATCCCAATAAGTTTAAAACTGATTTTGGCAAAAATGTGTTCTGCAACATGTCTTTGGTAAAAAAAAAAAAAAAAAATCCATTAGGCGTATATTGATTGGTTTACGCGAACGTTATCGGGTCTATAAACTATAGTATATATTCATGGAATTTTTTTTCTATATTAGTAATGGTAAAAAAAAATAAAAAATTCCAAAAATTAAATGTCTGTATAGATTTACGCCACTATGTATTCTGACACATGTTATCGCTTGAAAAAATCCCAATAAGCATACATTGAATGGTTTACACAAATGTTATAGCATCTACAAACTATGGTATATATTTATTTTGTTGAAAAAATTCTATACTGGTAATGTTGGTGATCAAAAAATAGCGTATGTTATATATTCATGGAATTTTTATTTATTTGTCTTTTCTATACTGGTAAAGGTGGTAATCAAAAAATAGCGGCATTAAGAAAAAGAAAAAAAAAAAAAAAACAATATATTTTACTTTCTGCAATAAAATATAGCCAATAAAAGAAAAAAATTGAAAACATAAAATGTGTTTATAAGTTTAGACCAATATGTATTCTGATACAAGTTATTGGTTAAAAAAATCCCAATAAGCGTAAATTGATTGGCAGTGGTGGCTGGTGCTCAAAATATTTGGGGGGCGCAAACAGAAAAATGTAATAGGCATTGCTTTGCTGCAAAAAACGCTGTAAAAAATTGTGTGACTTTGAGGTCACAAAAGTGTGAAAGGGGCCTTCAGTAATTAATGTATAGCCTGCCCCCTTTCAATGCAGAGATCATCGTGCCCCCTTTCAATGCAGAAATGCCAGCGTGCCCCCTTTCAATGCAGAGATGCCAGCGTGCCCCCTTTCAATGCAGAGATGCCAGCGTGCCCCCTTTCAATGCAGAGAGACCAGCGTGCCCCCTTCAATGCAGAGATCATCGTGCCCCCTTTCAATGCAGAGATGCCAGCATGCCCCCTTTAAATGCAGAGATGCCAGCGTGCCCCCTTTCAATGCAGAGAGACCAGCGTGCCCCCTTCAATGCAGAGATCATCGTGCCCCCTTTCAATGCAGAGATGCCAGCATGCCCCCTTTCAATGCAGAGATGCCAGCGTGCCCCCTTTCAATGCAGAGATACCATCGTGCCCCCTTTCAATGCAGAGAGACCAGCGTGCCCCCTTCAATGCAGAGACCATCGTGCCCCCTTTCAATGCAAAGATCATCGTGCCCCCTTATAATGCAGAGATGCCAGCGTGCCCTCTTTCAATGCAGAGAGACCAGCGTGCCCCCTTCAATGCAGAGATCATCGTGCCCCCTTTCAATGCAGAGATGCCAGCATGCCCCCTTTCAATGCAGAGATGCCAGCGTGCCCCCTTTCAATGCAGAGATACCATTGTGCCCCCTTTCAATGCAGAGAGACCAGCGTGCCCCCTTCAATGCAGAGATCATCGTGCCCCCTTTCAATGCAGAGATGCCAGCTTGCCCCCTTTCAATGCAGAGATACCAGCGTGCCCCCTTTCAATGCAGAGAGACCAGCGTGCCCCCTTTCAATGCACAGAGACCAGTGTAAGCGTGTCCCCTCCCCCCCCCCCCCCCTGATGAATGTGAGAGCTCCTCCACTCCTCTATACATAAAATGTCTTCATAAATATAGGCCAATTTGTATTCTGCTACAAATTTTTGGTATAAAAAAAAAACAAGCGTATATTTATTGGCTGTCTTTGAATCCCGATCTTTTTCTTTAACCACTTGAGCTCCAGAAGATTTACCCCCCTGACCAGGCCATTCTTTGTGATACGGCACTGCGTTCCTTTAAATGACAATTGCGCGGTCATGCAATGCTGTACTCAAATAAAATGACATCCTCTTTTTCCACAAATAGAGCTTTCTTTTGGTTGTACTTGATCGCCACTGCGTTTTGTATTATTTGCACTATAGACAAAAAAAGACTTACAATTCTGAATTTTTCTTTTTACTTTCTGTTATAAAACATATCCAATAAAAAAACTGTAAAAAATCGAATTTCTTTATAAATTTAGGCCAATATGTATTCTGCTATATTATTTTGTTAAAAAAAAAAAATCCCAATAAGCATATATTTATTGATTTGCACAAATGTTATAGCTTTTACAAACTATGGAATATTTTTAATTTTCTTTTTTTTTACTAGTAAAGGCGGCGATCAGCGACTTATAGTGGGACTGCAATATTGTGGCAGACATTCTGACACTAACACCTTTGACACTTTTTTGGGCTAAAATGTAAGAAGAAATTAGATTTTTTTTATAAAATTGGATTTGTTTTATAGCAGAAAAGTAGAAAATTTTGGGGGTATTCAAAATGTTGGGTCTTTTTTTGGTTTATATCGCAAGCAAATATAAAAAAACCCAGTGGTGATGAAATACCACAAAAAATAAAGCTCTCTATGTGTGAAAAAAAATGATATAAATTTTGTTTGTGTACAACATTGCATGACCGCACACCTGTTACCAGTTAGCGCCAGTTACAATTACCAGTTAGCGCAGTGCTAAATAACAAAAAATGGCCTGGTCATAAAGAGGGTAAAACCTTCAGGAGCTCAAGTGGTTTAACCAGTTCTGGACCGGAAGGATTTGCCCCCTTTGCCATTTTTTGCGATTGGGCACTGTGTTATTTAATGGAAAATTGCGCGGTCGTGTGACGCTGTACCCAAATAAAATTGTCACACCGATCCTCCTCCTGGCCAATCAGGAATTGCGTCCGATACGCGTCTGGTATGATTGGCCGCAAGGCAAACCCCATGCCATTGGCCGAGGAGGAGGCGGGAGCGGAAGGACTGGAAGAGACGTGCCGCCGGGACCAAGGAGAAGCCACCGTTCGGGGGACTGAGGAGAAGCCATTTGACACCGCTGCTGCTCCAGGTAAGTAAGGGGGCACGCACGCTGATCTATGCATAGGGGGAATGTATGCTGGTCACTGCATTAGGGGCATGTACGCTGGTCACTATATTGGGGGCACGCACGCTGATCTCTGCATTGGGGGCATGTATACTGGTCACTGCATTGGGGGAATGTATGCTGGTCACTACATTGGGGGCATGTACGCTGGTCACTACATTGGGGGCATGTATGCTGGTCACTACATTGGGGGCATGTACGCTGGTCACTGCATTGGGGGCATGTATGCTGGTCACTGCATTGGGGGCATGTACGCTGGTCACTGCATTGGGGGCATGTACGCTGGTCACTGCATTGGGGGCATGTATGCTGGTCACTGCATTGGGGGCATGTACGCTGGACACTGCATTGGGGGCATGTAAGCTGGTCACTGAAATCAGGTGCGCTACCCTAGTGCATATGTGCAACATACAAAATGATGCAAACAAATAAACCAAAAATGCAATGATAATGCAAAAAATGAAAACGTATGCAATTCGTGTAAAACAAAAAATGTCCAGAAGGTGACTAGTGATACACCAATGTGCAATAAACGTCCATGTTATAAGTCCATAAATAAAGTGCAAAAAATGGTGACATAAACTTCCAGCTTGGGGAAAGGTGAACTGTGATTGGAAGGTGCAAAGTCCCACCACCAGCTTGGCCTCTTACCAGAAGTTAAACGTTAAGGGCATATATGAATATGACCGCTCCAAAGGTCATACAGCCAGGTAGAAAAGTTCCCAGAAATACAGAAGGCACTCTGACACACTCGTGCTCCCTAGACTCTTACCGGACAAAAGCCAAACAAGAAGCCTGGTTCTATGGTGATGAGTGGTCCTGCCGGGGGTTACTGGACTCTAGGGTGGCTGATGTAGTTGCTTGTGTCCAAGAGGAACAGACCCAGTCAGAAAGCCTGACGAAAGAAGATCCTGCCAAAGGTGACTAGACTCTGATTGGCTGCTGTAACTCCTTAGTCTGGTTGACCTCAATAATAGGGGACACAACAGAGGGGACCGCAATAGTGCATTACCAACAGTAGATATTTATTAAAAACAAATGGTTGCACTTACAGTTGTGAAGACAATAATAGCGAGTTCCCTCACGGAGGAGCTGTATGGCGGGGTCCGCCTGCAGTGCGGACCGCTGCCTGGTCTAGATGTGATGATGCGGCGCCTCCTCTCTGACGCGTTTCTCCCGATAGGGCATCCACTTAGATAGGAGGATCTAAGTGGATGCCCTATCGGGAGAAACGCGTCAGAGAGGAGGCGCCGCGTCATCACATCTAGACCAGGCAGCGGTCCGCACTGCAGGCGGACCCTGCCATACAGCTCCTCCGTGAGGGAACTCGCTATTATTGTCTTCACAACTGTAAGTGCAACCATTTGTTTTTAATAAATATCTACTGTTGGTAATGCACTATTGCGGTCCCCTCTGTTGTGTCCCCTATTATTGAGGTCAACCAGACTAAGGAGTTACAGCAGCCAATCAGAGTCTAGTCACCTTTGGCAGGATCTTCTTTCGTCAGGCTTTCTGACTGGGTCTGTTCCTCTTGGACACAAGCAACTACATCAGCCATCCTAGAGTCCAGTAACCTCCGGCAGGACCACTCATCACCATAGAACCAGGCTTCTTGTTTGGCTTTTGTCCGGTAAGAGTCTAGGGAGCATGAGTGTGTCAGAGTGCCTTCTGTATTTCTGGGAACTTTTCTACCTGGCTGTATGACCTTTGGAGCGGTCATATTCATATATGCCCTTAACGTTTAACTTCTGGTAAGAGGCCAAGCTGGTGGTGGGACTTTGCACCTTCCAATCACAGTTCACCTTTCCCCAAGCTGGAAGTTTATGTCACCATTTTTTGCACTTTATTTATGGACTTATAACATGGACGTTTATTGCACATTGGTGTATCACTAGTCACCTTCTGGACATTTTTTGTTTTACACGAATTGCATACGTTTTCATTTTTTGCATTATCATTGCATTTTTGGTTTATTTGTTTGCATCATTTTGTATGTTGCACATATGCACTAGGGTAGCGCACCTGATTTCTTTACATATTCTACAACATACACTCTAAGGTAGCAGCACACCCTATATTGAATCAGCGCACTTTCCTACCCACCACAAGCTGGTCACTGCATTGGGGGCATGTACGCTGGTCACTGCATTGGGGGCATGTACGCTAATCTTTGCATTGGGGGAAATGGTATGCTGATCACTGCATTGAAGGGGGCATGTAGGCTGGTCTCTGCATTGGGGGCATGTACGCTGATCTCTGCATTGAAGGGGGCATGTATGCTGGTCACTGCATTGAAGTGGGCATGTATGCTGGTCACTGCATTGAAGGGGGCATGTATGCTGGTCACTGCATTGAAGTGGGCATGTACACTGGTCACTGCATTGAAAGGGGGCACGCTGGTCACTGTGCATTAATAGGGGGCACGCTGGTCACTGTGCATTGAAAGGGGGCACGCTGGTCTCTCTGCATTGAAAGGGGGCACACTATACCTTCATTACTGCATTACTACAACCCCACACCATAACCCCCCCCCCCCTCCACCAAATAATTTGGACCAGTGTACAAGGAAAAGGTCGATAAAGACATGGATGAGCGAGTTTCGGGTGGAGGAACTTGACTGGCTTACACAGAGTCCTGACCTCAACCGAAAGAACACCTTTGGGATGAATTAGAGTGGAGACTGTGAGCCAGGCCTTATCTCCAACATCAGTGCTTGACTCCAAAAAAAGCGCTTCTGGAGGAATGTTCAAACATTCCCATAGACACTCCTAAACCTTGTGGACAGCCTTCCCAGAAGAGTTGAAGCTGTTATAGCTGCAAAGGGTGGGCCAACTCAATATTGAACCCTACAGACTAAGACTGGGATGTCATTAAAGTTAATGCGTGTGTAAAGGCAGGTGTCCCAATACTTTTGGTAATATAGTGTATACTGTATTATGACATATAGTTTCATGTATCCTACATTATCAATTGATTTTAGGCATAGTATATATTGTATATAGGGTTGAGCGGACACCTAGATGTCCGTGTTCGACGGGTTCGGCCGAACTTTAAAAAAAAGTCCGGGTCCGTGTCCCGGACTTTTACCGAACTTTTCCCGGACACCGAACCCCATTGAAGTCAATGGGGACCCGAACTTTAAGGCACTAAAATGGCTCTAAAACACCAAAGGAAAGGGCTAGAGTGCTGCAAATGGCAGCAAAACGTAATTAAGAGCATGGCAAGTGCTCTGCAAACAAATGTGGATAGGGAAATAACTTAAAACAACAAAAAAAAACAGAAAAATAAAACAATGTTCTTCTTCATCTCTGAAGGACGAGGCCCATATGGAGTAGGAGGGAGGTTGAGGTGGTGGTGGATGTGGCGGTGACATAGGCGTGCGCACAGGGTGTGCTGGGTGTGCCTGGGCACACCCTAATCACCTAGGGCACATAGCATTGCCAGTGAGGAGATGGGAAAGATCTCCCTGGGACCTGCTCTGCTCTATTTCTCCTTGCCTACAGGTACATGGCCCCGATACATTACTCTCCCTGCTGGCAAACACATGCATGTGTATTTCAACTTTGGGGTGCACACCTTAATGCAATAGGCTGCGCACACCTATGGGCGGTGTAGGTGGAAGCGGCGGTGGAGGAGGACCAGGGCCGGATTAACAGCATCATGGGCTTGGTGCTGAGGATTTTGAAGGGCCTTAAGGGCCGTGCCTTGCCATGCACCCAGAGGAGGAAGGGTGCAGCCATGCATGCCTAATTCAACATGGGATGCTGTCTCTGAAGCCCATAAACACATCCATGCATCGCCAACTGTCCCTCCTTGTCCGGCCTTCACGCTGTGTGGGGAGGTTCTGAGGGTGCTGCCTGGGGAAGCGAGCATAGAAGCCAGACTTCTGTGTTTACAAGTGACAGAAGAGCGGTAACAGTGAATATGGCCAACCCGGGGCCTATATAAAAGGTAGGGGCCTGGAGCTGCAGCTCCAATAGCCCCTACATTAATCTGGCCCTGAGGAGGAGGACGAGGTAGCCAACACTGCTTCTTTTCAAAAATTTTAAATGAGGGTACACCCCAAAAGAGTGAGAAAGAGCAAAAATGGAACAATGGGTGGGTAAGGTCGGTATCCATTGCTATTCTGCATAAGGTACGGAAAAGTCCCGTGGGATCCATGCCTGGTTCATTTTAATGAACGTGAGCTTGTCCACATTGTCTCTGGACAGGCGGCTGCGCTTGTCTGTTATAACGCCCCCAGCCGTGCTAAATACCCGTTCAGATAATACACTGGCTGCAGGGCACGCCAGCACCTCCAAGGCGTAAAGGGCAAGCTCAGGCCATGTGCCCAATTTGGAGACCCAGAAGTTGAAGGGGGCAGACCCGTCATTCACTACATGTAGGCGTGTGCACACATACTGCTCCACCATGTTGGTAAAATGCTGCCTCCTGCTAAGACGTTCCATCTGAGCTGCTGGTGCTGCTGTTTGTTGTGGCGTGCTGACAAAGCTTTTCCACATTTCGGCCATGCTAACCCTGCCTTCTGAGGTGCTGGCGGTGCCCTGGTTGCGTTGGCGACCTCCTCCTCCTCCTCCTCTGCCTTGTGCTTCCACTGTGGCCCCGCTGTCAGATGGGAATGCCAGCAGCATGGCGTCTACCAGCGTGCGCTTGTACTCGCGCATCTTGCGATCGCGCTCCAGTGAGTGAATTAAGGACGGTACGTTGTCCTTGTAACGGGGATCCAGCAGCGTGGCCACCCAGTAATCAGCACAAGTTAGAATGTGGGCAACTCGGCGGTCGTTGTGGAGACACTGCAGCATGTAATCGCTCATGTGTGCCAGGCTGCCCAGAGGCGACGAAAGGCTGTCCTCTGTGGGAGGTGTATCGTCCGTGTCCTCTGTATCCCCCCAGCCACGCACCAGTGATGGCCATGAGCTGGCCTGGGTGCCACCCTGCTGTGAACATGGTTCCATCTCCTCCTCCAGCTCCTCCTCCTCCTCATCCTCCTCATCCTCCAGAACTGTGCCCCTGCTGGACAATTGCGTCCCTGGCGTTTGCGTGTGCAGGAACCCACCCTCGGAGCCCCTTGCGAATGACTGCCCTGAAAGCCTTGGAAATGTTACCTCTTCATCCTCCTCCTCCACCTCATCCTGTGCCACATCCTCTTCCATCATCGCCCGAATTGTTTTTTCAAGGAGGCATAGAAGTGGGATAGTTAAGCTGAGAACGGCGTCATTGCCACTGGCCATGTTGGTGGAGTACTCAAAACAGCGCAACAAGGCACACAGGTCTCGCATGGAGGCCCAGTTAAATTAAATAGCGGAATAGAAAATATGATCCAAAAAAAGTGTATGTATATCACACGTACACAACCACACTGGGCCCCAATTACTATTGTTTGTACCCCTAAAAGGCTAGATGAGGAGTAGGGGGAGTATGGAACAGGCAGCACCCTCAAACCTTCAGAAGTATGAGATGAACCCCAACAACTTGGAAAGGTGGATCTCTCTCACACGTACCAACACAGACTATCCCCCAATTTAACTGATCCCCAAAGGTTTTTGATTAAATAGCGGAATAGAAAATATGATCCAAAAAAAGTGTATGTATATCACACGTACACAACCACACTAGGCCCCAATTACTATTGTTTGTACCCCTAAAAGGCTAGATGAGGAGTAGGGGGGGTATGGAACAGGCAGCACCCTCAAACCTTCAGAAGTATGAGATGAACCCCAACAACTTGGAAAGGTGGATCTCTCTCACACGTACCAACACAGACTATCCCCCAATTTAACTGATCCCCAAAGGTTTTTGATTAAATAGCGGAATAGAAAATATGATCCAAAAAAAGTGTATGTATATCACACGTACACAACCACACTAGGCCCCAATTACTATTGTTTGTACCCCTAAAAGGCTAGGAGTAGGGGGAGTATGGAACAGGCAGCACCCTCAAACCTTCAGAAGTATGAGATGAACCCCAACAACTTGGAAAGGTGGATCTCTCTCACACGTACCAACACAGACTATCCCCCAATTTAACTGATCCCCAAAGGTTTTTGATTAAATAGCGGAATAGAAAATATGATCCAAAAAAAGTGTATGTATATCACACGTACACAACCACACTAGGCCCCAATTACTATTGTTTGTACCCCTAAAAGGCTAGATGAGGAGTAGGGGGGGTATGGAACAGGCAGCACCCTCAAATCTTCAGAAGTATGAGATGAACCCCAAAAACTTGGAAAGGTGGATCTCTCTCACACGTACCAACACAGACTATCCCCCAATTTAACTGATCCCCAAAGGTTTTTGATTAAATAGCGGAATAGAAAATATGATCCAAAAAAAGTGTATGTATATCACACGTACACAACCACACTAGGCCCCAATTACTATTGTTTGTACCCCTAAAAGGCTAGATGAGGAGTAGGGGGGGTATGGAACAGGCAGCACCCTCAAACCTTCAGAAGTATGAGATGAACCCCAACAACTTGGAAAGGTGGATCTCTCTCACACGTACCAACACAGACTATCCCCCAATTTAACTGATCCCCAAAGGTTTTTGATTAAATAGCGGAATAGAAAATATGATCCAAAAAAAGTGTATGTATATCACACGTACACAACCACACTAGGCCCCAATTACTATTGTTTGTACCCCTAAAAGGCTAGATGAGGAGTAGGGGGGGTATGGAACAGGCAGCACCCTCAAACCTTCAGAAGTATGAGATGAACCCCAACAACTTGGAAAGGTGGATCTCTCTCACACGTACCAACACAGACTATCCCCCAATTTAACTGATCCCCAAAGGTTTTTGATTAAATAGCGGAATAGAAAATATGATCCAAAAAAAGTGTATGTATATCACACGTACACAACCACACTAGGCCCCAATTACTATTGTTTGTACCCCTAAAAGGCTAGATGAGGAGTAGGGGGGGTATGGAACAGGCAGCACCCTCAAACCTTCAGAAGTATGAGATGAACCCCAACAACTTGGAAAGGTGGATCTCTCTCACACGTACCAACACAGACTATCCCCCAATTTAACTGATCCCCAAAGGTTTTTGATTAAATAGCGGAATAGAAAATATGATCCAAAAAAAGTGTATGTATATCACACGTACACAACCACACTAGGCCCCAATTACTATTGTTTGTACCCCTAAAAGGCTAGATGAGGAGTAGGGGGGGTATGGAACAGGCAGCACCCTCAAACCTTCAGAAGTATGAGATGAACCCCAACAACTTGGAAAGGTGGATCTCTCTCACACGTACCAACACAGACTATCCCCCAATTTAACTGATCCCCAAAGGTTTTTGATTAAATAGCGGAATAGAAAATATGATCCAAAAAAAGTGTATGTATATCACACGTACACAACCACACTAGGCCCCAATTACTATTGTTTGTACCCCTAAAAGGCTAGGAGTAGGGGGAGTATGGAACAGGCAGCACCCTCAAACCTTCAGAAGTATGAGATGAACCCCAACAACTTGGAAAGGTGGATCTCTCTCACACGTACCAACACAGACTATCCCCCAATTTAACTGATCCCCAAAGGTTTTTGATTAAATAGCGGAATAGAAAATATGATCCAAAAAAAGTGTATGTATATCACACGTACACAACCACACTAGGCCCCAATTACTATTGTTTGTACCCCTAAAAGGCTAGGAGTAGGGGGAGTATGGAACAGGCAGCACCCTCAAACCTTCAGAAGTATGAGATGAACCCCAACAACTTGGAAAGGTGGATCTCTCTCACACGTACCAACACAGACTATCCCCCAATTTAACTGATCCCCAAAGGTTTTTGATTAAATAGCGGAATAGAAAATATGATCCAAAAAAAGTGTATGTATATCACACGTACACAACCACACTAGGCCCCAATTACTATTGTTTGTACCCCTAAAAGGCTAGGAGTAGGGGGAGTATGGAACAGGCAGCACCCTCAAACCTTCAGAAGTATGAGATGAACCCCAACAACTTGGAAAGGTGGATCTCTCTCACACGTACCAACACAGACTATCCCCCAATTTAACTGATCCCCAAAGGTTTTTGATTAAATAGCGGAATAGAAAATATGATCCAAAAAAAGTGTATGTATATCACACGTACACAACCACACTAGGCCCCAATTACTATTGTTTGTACCCCTAAAAGGCTAGATGAGGAGTAGGGGGGGTATGGAACAGGCAGCACCCTCAAATCTTCAGAAGTATGAGATGAACCCCAAAAACTTGGAAAGGTGGATCTCTCTCACACGTACCAACACAGACTATCCCCCAATTTAACTGATCCCCAAAGGTTTTTGATTAAATAGCGGAATAGAAAATATGATCCAAAAAAAGTGTATGTATATCACACGTACACAACCACACTAGGCCCCAATTACTATTGTTTGTACCCCTAAAAGGCTAGATGAGGAGTAGGGGGGGTATGGAACAGGCAGCACCCTCAAACCTTCAGAAGTATGAGATGAACCCCAACAACTTGGAAAGGTGGATCTCTCTCACACGTACCAACACAGACTATCCCCCAATTTAACTGATCCCCAAAGGTTTTTGATTAAATAGCGGAATAGAAAATATGATCCAAAAAAAGTGTATGTATATCACACGTACACAACCACACTAGGCCCCAATTACTATTGTTTGTACCCCTAAAAGGCTAGATGAGGAGTAGGGGGGGTATGGAACAGGCAGCACCCTCAAACCTTCAGAAGTATGAGATGAACCCCAACATTTGGAAAGGTGGATCTCTCTCACACGTACCAACACAGACTATCCCCCAATTTAACTGATCCCCAAAGGTTTTTGATTAAATAGCGGAATAGAAAATATGATCCAAAAAAGTGTATGTATATCACACGTACACAACCACACTAGGCCCCAATTACTATTGTTTGTACCCCTAAAAGGCTAGGAGTAGGGGGAGTATGGAACAGGCAGCACCCTCAAACCTTCAGAAGTATGAGATGAACCCCAACAACTTGGAAAGGTGGATCTCTCTCACACGTACCAACACAGACTATCCCCCAATTTAACTGATCCCCAAAGGTTTTTGATTAAATAGCGGAATAGAAAATATGATCCAAAAAAAGTGTATGTATATCACACGTACACAACCACACTAGGCCCCAATTACTATTGTTTGTACCCCTAAAAGGCTAGATGAGGAGTAGGGGGAGTATGGAACAGGCAGCACCCTCAAATCTTCAGAAGTATGAGATTGTGTTCACTGTACCCCACAAAGATTGAGTTCACTGCACCCCACAATGATTGTGTTCACTGCACCCCACAAAGATTGTGTTCACTGCACCTCACAAAGATTGTGTTCACTGTACCCCCCAAAGATTGTGTTCACTGCACCCCACAAAGATTCTGTTCACTGTACCCCACAAAGATTGTGTTCACTGCACCCTAAAAGGATGTTGTTCACTGCACCCCACAAAGATTGTGTTCACTGCACCCTAAAAGGATGTTGTTCACTGCACCCCAAAAAGATTGTGTTCACTGTACCCCCCCAAAGATTGTGTTCACTGCACCCCACAAAGATTGTGTTCACTGCACCCCAAAAAGATTGTGTTCACTGTACCCCCCAAAGATTGTGTTCACTGCACCCCAAAAAGATTGTGTTCACTGTACCCCCCAAAGATTGTGTTCACTGCACCCCACAAAGATTCTGTTCACTGTACCCCACAAAGATTGTGTTCACTGCACCCCAAAAAGATTGTGTTCACTGTACCCCCCCAAAGATTGTGTTCACTGCACCCCACAAAGATTCTGTTCACTGCACCCCACAAAGGATTTTGTTCACTGCACCCCAAAAAGATTGTGTTCACTGCACCCCAAAAAGGATTTTGATCACTGCACCCCAAAAAGGATGTTGTTCACTGCACCCCAAAAATGATTTTGTTCACTCCACCCCAAAAAGATTGTGTTCACTGCACCCCACAAAGATTGTGTTCACTGCACCCCAAAAAGATTGTGTTCACTGTACCCCCCAAAGATTGTGTTCACTGCACCCCACAAAGATTCTGTTCACTGTACCCCACAAAGATTGTGTTCACTGCACCCCAAAAAGATTGTGTTCACTGCACCCCAAAAAGGATGTTGTTCACTGCACCCCAAAAAGGATGTTGTTCACTCCACCCCAAAAAGATTGTGTTCACTGCACCCCACAAAGATTGTGTTCACTGCACCCCAAAAAGATTGTGTTCACTGCACCCCAAAAATGATTTTGTTCACTGCACCCCAAAAAGGATTTTGTTCACTGCACCCCAAAAAGGATGTTGTTCACTCCACCCCAAAAAGATTGTGTTCACTGCACCCCAAAAAGATTGTGTTCACTGCACCCCACAAAGGATTTTGTTCACTGCACCCCAAAAAGATTGTGTTCACTGCACCCCAAAAAGGATGTTGTTCACTGCACCCCAAAAAGGATTTTGTTCACTGCACCCCAAAAAGATTGTGTTCACTGCACCCCACAAAGGATTTTGTTCACTGCACCCCACAAAGATTGTGTTCACTGCACACCAAAAAGGATTGTGTTCACTGCACCCCAAAAAGATTTTGTTCACTGCACCCCAAAAAGATTGTGTTCACTGCAGCCCAAAAAGATTGTGTTCACTGCAGCCCAAAAAGATTGTGTTCACTGCAGCCCAAAAAGATTGTGTTCACTGCAGCCCAAAAAGATTGTGTTCACTGCAGCCCAAAAAGATTGTGTTCACTGCAGCTCACACACAGAAAAATGGATGTGGATCACTGACACCTGCCTATCTCCAATCCCACACCACACAGCAATATCGATTGTAGTTTGTAGAACACAGTTTCCCTAAAATTCAGCAGACTCTGTCCCTAACAGGATTGAGAAGAGATCGTAGATCAGGATTGAGTGCAGATTCACCCCACCCCCCACACAGCAATATCGATTGTAGTTTGTAGAAGACACTGACCCTATAATTCAGCAGACTCTATCCCTAAAATGCCTACAACTCGCCCTGCCTAAACACTCCGACCTGTCCCTCAATTCTATCCGGACACAAATGGTTTTTTCCTGCCTATCTTTCCCTAATCAGCAGCCAGCACATTGATGTGTGCTCTGTCCCTTAGCTAAGCAGCAGTATGACGCTGCTGCGGCGGCTGCCTCGAACTTATAAAGACTTGGTCACATGCTTCAGACGGCCAATCACAGCTACTAAGACATTTGCAGGCATGGCTGGGATGGCTTAAGGCACACCAGTTAAACGATTGTTGATTGGCTGTTGAAAGCCCGCCATGAAAAGAGCGCCAAAGCATGCAAAACCCGGAAATAAAACGACCGAACACGGATTTTTACCCGAACATACAGTAAAGTGTCCGTGTCCGTGTTCGGGTACAAAAAATCCAATTATTCGGTACGAACACGAATAATACAGTCCGTGTTCGCTCAACACTAATTGTATATTAGTATTATATGATTTTACATTATCTTTTGATTTTAACAAAATGCTATTTCACCATTTCTGAGAGTGATATAATTAAACAGATTAAATGCAATGCAAATATACTTCTGTTCTTCCATTTTTCTGTGCTTTAAATATTTTTAATCTCCTATTGCACACAGTCCATTAAAATACAGAGATAGAGCCCCATCTTTTCTATCAGCCTTCAATGTTTAACTTTCCAGTAATAACACCTGGGATGAAATTGTATGCTTGCCGTACTAATTTAGTAATTATTGACAGGGTGAGGAGTAAAAAAGAACGGCAAATATATGAAACTGCATAGAAGTAATGAAAGGAAGAGTATTTTCCTTTTATTTAAGTAGAGTCTTTTTTTTTTTTTTTTTTTGTTTTTTTTTTTAATGGAGGTAGTTTAATGCTCTGTGTTGGTCGACAGTTCCATTTTCTATCACATTTATAATTTATGCTGTGAAATGGTCCCAAATATTTTAGTACAGTAAAGAATGTTTGAGCACTTTTAATAAGAGAACAGAAGGTGAATAGCACAGACGGATTAGAGAGAATGGAGAAAAGTCAAGAGAAGAGGGCTCAAAGCCTGTAAGTTTTCTCAGTTAATTCTGATCAGATACATTGTATCATTTATTTTCTATGACAAATTTCACATGTTTAGTCTCTCAAAGCTTTCTCATCAAACATATGTTCCGTCAGCAGATGAAAATAGAAACAGACCTTACGCATGTTGCTGCAAAAATGTGTTAAGCCGATTTATAGACCATACAGAGCTTCATATTTAATAACGGCTGAAAAAACGGAAAATTGTATCATACTTACCGTAATTTTCCTTTCCTGGTGCCTATCCATGGCAGCATACTAGTGATAGAGCTCCGCCTCGACTCCACCTTCAGGATCAGTGAATAGCATAAATTAAAAGGTATAGCCCCCCCCCATCATTCTCCGTAAATAGGAAAACCGAGGGAGGGATCGTATGCTGCCATGGATAGGCACCAGGAAAGGAAAATTACGGTAAGTATGATACAATTTTCCGTTTTCCTGGTGCCTCCATGGCAGCATACTAGTGATAAATAACTAGCTTACACGGGTGGGATAATGCTTAATCAAAAAATAAAGTTTAATTAGACAAAGACATTGCTGTTTGAACAACTCGTCTTCCAAATTCAACTGTCGTTAGAGCCCCTGGATCAACTCTATAGTGTCTGAGAAACGTGTGCTGTGACGACCAAGACGCCGCCCTGCATATTGTCTCCAATGAGACGTTTGCTCTCGTTGCCCATGAAGTTGACACTGCTCTTGTTGAGTGTGCGTTCACTCTGGAAGGAACATCCATGTTTTGTGCAGTATAGGCTTTTTGAATGGTCTTGACTACCCAGGATGCCAAGGTCCTTTTTGAGGCTTCCTTCCCTCTGTTTTTACCCCAAGGAATCACGAAAAGCTTTTCCGAATTCCTGAAGGCTGCTGTCATTTCCAGATAGGCTTTTAGTATCTTGGGAACATCTAGTTCCTGACACGAATCTGAGAAGACTGGTAATGCCCAAGGTTCACTTAAGTTGTCTGGCGTAGTCACTTTCGGAGTGAAACCTCGAAGAGGCCGTAGCTCCACCCTGTCAGGGAAAAACGATATATGCTCCTCCCCTATTCCCAGGGAGTGCAAGTCTGAAATTCTTTTGCCGGACGTGATCGCCACTAGAAAAACTGTCTTCAAAGTCAGGTTCCATAGCGAAATTTGTTCCACCGGCACAAAAGGGTGTTTGGACAGCATCTCCAGAATCAGAGGAAGGTCCCACTGAGGAAAGGGACTTCTACTTGGAGGACGAATCTTAAGAACTCCTCTGAGAAAGGTGATTACCAGCGGATTATCTGCCCATCTGATGCTGGTTGCCGCTGAAATCGCTGACACCTGAACTTTAAGTGTACTCAAGCCGAGACCCCTGTCTAGGCCAGACTGAAGGAAGGCCAATACGTTTGAAACAGAAGGCGTGATGGGATCAAATTCTTCTGTTTCCGCGTAGGACACAAACCTATTCCAGATCTTAGCATATACGGAATTGGTTGCTGGCTTTCTGGCTTTGAGGAGAGTATTGATGACTTGCTGGGAGCATCCTAAGGATTCAAACCGCCTCCTCTCAACAGCCATATTCGAAGGTTCAGAGTCTGTGGTCTTGGATGGAACCTCCCCCCCTGTGATAGTAGGTGAGGAAAGGGAGGAATCTTGATCGGGGAGCATACGCTCATGCGTAGGGCCAATGGAAACCAAGGCCTCTTCGGCCAATACGGAAGGATTGCCAGTATCTGTACTGGTTCCCTCGTCAATCTCAGTAAGAACCTGTGAATTAGGGGACGTGGTGGAAAGGCGTAGCCTGTCGTGAACCGCCATGGGCAGGACAGAGCATCCACTTCCTCCGCTTGCGGGTAAGGGAGACGTGAGAAGAAACTCGGGAGCTTGGAGTTCTCTGGAGTTGCGAATAGATCCACTTGTGGGAGATCCCATAGGCTGAGGATCTGCTGAAAAATGTGCGGATGTATTGCCCATTCGTTGGCGTCCTCGAAGTCTCTTGATAAATGATCCGTGACTTAGGCCGGGGTTCCGCTGGTTCATCCCAGGCGATGGCCTGCTTAACCGCCTGAATAAACGGCTGAACTAAGGCAAAGTTGAAACCTGAAGACTCTTCTTCATCTGAAGATTTATCCAAATGTTCCTCCGAGGAAGAATCTCTAGCGACTGGAACTGCGCTAACATTGATAGAGGAAGGACCTGCGATCACCGCATCCGATTCCTGTGGCTGAGAAGCCTGTGGTATAGGACGAGCTGGGATGGTGGACATCAGCTCTGAAATTGAGTCCTTCATTGTTTGTTTAAGTAGGTCAACTACTTGGCGGCTCTCCGTGTCACAACTGGCCGCATAATCCCTGAGACAGTCTTTACAGACCAGCTTTCTCGGGAGGGGTTCCGCGCCACAAGACCAGCACTTTTTTCTTGAAGAATAATGGGGTGAAGGAGAGCGATAACGGCTCCTTGATCTTGATCTCTCTGGGTATCTTGAGGAATGTGACCTGCGATCAGGACTGTGGTCATCCCGTCTTCCCGATGACTTTTGAGATCTCTTCGATGGTACTGGACTGTGACAAACCAAAAAATAATGGATGTCAGTGGCGCACTCTTTTTTTCTTTTTTTTTTTTAATACTCACGAAAAGTTGGTCCCATACCTATTACGGTCAGGTGGATCTTGGTTTCGTGAGGAATGACTCATGGTAAGGGCAAAAGGATCAGCTGAAAAAGGAAAATCATAATAGAAAGACATGTATACATATACATACATATATACAAAGGAAGGGTAAGAACGACAGCATGAAACTACCTACCGAGTGAGAGCAAACAAAAGAGGTCTGCAGGGCTAGGATAGCTGAAACCGAAGACACTGCCACTCTAAACTTCCTGCCTTAAATACCTCAGGCTCCACCTCCACCTGAGCCGAGGTACCAATAGGATACAGGAAAGCCCTTAATTGGATCCCCTTTTTTTTTTTTTTTTACTAGTACCGCCCCTTTAAGGGAACAGCCAAGTATGCTGTCCCTAATCCCTTGATAAATTTAACCTCCCCTGTCTGCTTCCTGTTATACTTATTTGTAAAGGTTTACCTTCCTATTTTGAATTATCATTAATCTTCTATTTTTACTTGTCCTCTCTTTTTTTTTTTTTTTTTTTTCGAGACCACGGCAAAATGGCCGCCGTGATCTCTACTGCGCATGCGTCGCCGCCGCGAAGCTACCGCGCATGCGCAGCTGCCGCCGCAACCCGACGTGTCGACGCACCGCTGCTCCCACCGAAAAAATGGCCGCATCGGGAGTCAATGCGCATGCGCCGACCGTCGCGTCATCACAGCGCGACCGGCGCGAACAGGACACGAGGACGCCACGGCCCCAGGACCCGACATGGAGGAATCACTCGGCAGAAAGTAAACAAATGCAAGCAAAGGATACAAGGCAAAACCCCAGGTACAGCTTAAATAAAGGCGGACATGCTAAAATGAATAAATAGTGGGGAATTCTACCTAAAGGGGAGCCAGTACCGGGGAAAAAAAAAAATCACACCATAGCAGACAAAACAGAAAAGACAGGACAGAATGCTGATCCTTCTGCCACCATAACTCCCCACCTCATATGTAATGATTTTGATATTCATGCATGTATATATACATATCAACACACATGTATCTATATACGTATATATATATATAAACATATTTTTAGAAAAGACGGCATATTTGTTCCACGTTAGGAAACGCCGTTACTCACAGACCCCAGAAGATCCACAGAAGGGGTTCCCAGTCTTATTAGCGCGTTTAGCGGCCCAAGAACAGGGACTGCACACGGGAGAGGCTGAACCCGGTGGAAGCTGCCCGTTTTCACAGGCAGAGGTAGGGACATACTGCTGCCATCTTCACTGTTCAAGAGGTATGAGGAAAAAAAAGAGAATGATGGGGGGGGGCTATACCTTTTAATTTATGCTATTCACTGATCCTGAAGGTGGAGTCGAGGCGGAGCTCTATCACTAGTATGCTGCCATGGAGGCACCAGGAAATAAACTTTTAGTTGCCCTTAAAAAATCAGTCTGATCCTCCCACTTGAGCGCCGGAAGGTTTTACACCCTTAATAATCAGGCCATTTTTTGCTATTTTTTGTGCCACTTTAACGGACAATTGCGCGGGCATGCAACGCTGTACGCAAACAAAATGGTTTTTTTTATTATT
Source organism: Pelophylax lessonae (assembly GCF_965119305.1). NCBI lineage: Eukaryota > Metazoa > Chordata > Amphibia > Anura > Ranidae > Pelophylax > Pelophylax lessonae. The sequence goes on along the minus strand of NC_138771.1, from coordinate 31,144,229 downwards.
TTTTTAACGAATAGAGCTTTTTTTTTGTTGGTATTTGATCACCTCTGGGTTTTTTATTTTTTACTATACAAACGAAAAAAGGCAATTAAAAAAAAAAACAATATATTTAACTTTTTGCTAAAAAAACAAAACATATCCCATAGAAAAAAATTAAAATTTCTTAATAAATTTTGTCCAAAATGCGTTCTGCTACATGTCTTTGGTTAAAAAAAAAAAAAAAAAAATCCATTAGGCGTATATTGATTGGTTTTTAACCATACGTTATAGCGTCTGTAAACTATGGTATATATTCATGGGATTTTTATTTATTTATTTATTTATCTTTTCTATGCAGTAATGGTGACAATCAAAAAATACTGACAATTAAAAAAAAGTGTATATATATTTATATATATATTTTTTTTTTTATTTCTGCTAAAATATATCCAATAAAAAAAAAAATTAAGAAAATCAAATGTCTTTATAAGTTTAGGTCAATACGTCCTCTGATACATGTTATTGGTTAAAAAAATCCCAATAAGCGTATATTGATTGGTTTACACAAATGTTATAGCGTCTGGAAACTATGGTATATATTCATTGAAGTTTTATTTATTTCTCTTTTCTATGCTAGTAATGATGACGATCAAAAAATACTGACAATTAAAAAAAAAAAATGTGTATCTATATATATATATATATATATATATATATATATATTTTTCCACTTTCTGCTATAAAATATATCCAATAAAAAAAAAAAAATCAAATGTCTTCATAGGTATAGGCCAATATGTATTCTGATACATGTTATTGGTTAAAAAAATCCCAATAAGCATATATTGATGTTTACACAAACGTTATAGCATCAACCAACTATGGTATATATTCATGGAATTTTTATTTATGTATCTTTTCTATGCTAGTAATGATGACGATTAATAAATACCGACAATTTAAAAAAAAAATATATATATATATATATATATATATATATATATTACTATCTGCTATAAAATATATCCAATTAAAAAAAAAAATTGAAAAAATGTAATGCTCTTATAAGTTTAGGCTAATATGTCCTCTGAAACATGTTATTGGTTAAAAAAATCCTAATAAGCTTATATTGATTGGTTTACACAAACATTATAGCGTCTACAAACTGTGGTATATACAGTGCCTTGCGAAAGTATTCAGCCCCCTTGAACTTTGCAATCTTTTGCCACATTTCAGGCCTCAAACATAAAGATAAAAAACTGTATTTTTTTTTTTTTGAAGAATCAACAACAAGTGGGACACAATCATGAAGTGGAACGAAATTTATTGGATATTTCAAACTTTTTTAACAAATAAAAAACTGAAAAATTGGGCGTGCAAAATTATTCAGCCCCTTTACTTTCAGTGCAGCAAACTCTCTCCAGAAGTTCAGTGAGGATCTCTGAATGATCCAATGTTGACCTAAATGACGAATGATGATAAATAGAATCCACCTGTGTGTAATCAAGTCTCCGTATAAATGTACCTGCACTGTGATAGTCCCAGAGGTCCGTTTAAAGCGCAGAGAGCATCATGAAGAACAAGGAACACACCAGGCAGGTTCGAGATACTGTTGTGGAGAAGTTTAAAGCCGGATTTGGATACAAAAAGTTTTCCCAAGCTTTAAACATCCCAAGGAGCACTGTGCAAGCGATAATATTGAAATGGAAGGAGTATCAGACCACTACAAATCTACGAAGACCTGGCCGTCCCTCTAAACTTTCAGCTCATACAAGGAGAAGACTGATCAGAGATGCAGCCAAGAGGCCCATGATCACTCTGGATGAACTGCAGAGATCTACAGCTGAGGTGGGAGACTCTGTCCATAGGACAACAATCAGTCGTATACTGCACAAATCTGGCCTTTATGGAAGAGTGGCAAGAAGAAAGCCATTTCTTAAAGATATCCATAAAAAGTGTCGTTTAAAGTTTGCCACAAGCCACCTGGGAGACACCAAACATGTGAAGAAGGTGCTCTGGTCAGATGAAACCAAAATCGAACTTTTTGGCAACAATGCAAAACATTATGTTTGGCGTAAAAGCAACACCGCTCATCACCCTGAACACACCATCCCCACTGTCAAACATGGTGGTGGCAGCATCATGGTTTGGGCCTGCTTTTCTTCAGCAGGGACAGGGAAGATGGTTAAAATTGATGGGAAGATGGATGGGGCCAAATACAGGATCATTCTGGAAGAAAACCTGATCAGAGGCGGCTCTCTAATTAGGCGACTAAGGCGGCCGCCGAAGGCCTCGCACTTAAAGGGGCCTCGCATCCTTCCCAATAAAGAATATATATTTTTCATTTTTTTATGATGATGAGAATTAGTAGTAATCTTGACCTTGCCACTCAGTTGCGACACGCCAGGTCGCCAGCGGCCGCATCCGCAAGTTCCGCAACATTGCCCGCGCTAGTATACAGCCTATAACCCCAGCCATGTCCTGCACTCACATCGGGTTCTTCTGTGCTGCTGCACTGTGAGTGAGTCTCCGAGTCCTCCCCTTGCTCCTGCATTCGACCAATGATGGTCCTGGATAGCGATGACGTCACGATGTGATGTCACATAACCCCTCCCCTGAATTCTCTCGGCTTCGGTACCAGGAGAAGAAGAGAAGAGAAGATGATGGAAAAAGGTAACGACTTAATGGCCAGAAAATGCGCTGGGCGGTGGGCGCTGTGTGCCCTGTGTTTGTCTCCTCTGCAGCCCCAGAGCTCTGGTCTAAAGTGTCCTGCTCTCTGCATTGTCAGCTGCTTACAAGTACCCTCTTTTTGCTGAGGCTGCACTCCTGCTTTGTGAGCGGATCCTGGTTCTCTCCTATTTACATCTCTTTTGCTGTGGCACTCTGTGAGCTGGTGACCCTTCCCTTCCAATAGGCTAAATTAATCTTTACATGTAAGTGTATGCTTTCTTTTTTTTTCAATAAAGTGTACCAACTTGCTGATTAAAAAAAAAAAAAAAAAGTAAGGACTGGTCCTGGAGAGCGAGTGACTGACCAGTGACCACAAGGCCTGTCCTGTCAAAGAGGCAGCCAGCCGTCAGCAGTCCTGACTGAGTCCTGATTCATGCTTACTGCTTCCTAGTACTACAAATTCTTTCAAAAAGAAAAGGCAGCTGGATTTGCACTAGAATTAATCCAGATTCTGTGTTGGTAAATTGCTTGATAAATCTCTTAACATTATTCAGAGAAGCTGGCAGACTTAGTAGACGGATGTTACATTAGTGGATTGCTGGAATTAAAAGCACAGTTTACTTAGAGATATATTCTTTTTGAAGAACTGAACTTTTAGTATGGTTGTCCTTTTAATTAATCCGCCAACCAGCCTGCCAGGGAAAACACATACCTTCCTTCTCGTTCCAGCGATGCTCAGTGTGTGTGTCCCTGTCCTGTGCCAGCATAGCCTTTGCAAAAAAAAATAAAAATGTTTCTGGTTAGTACTTGCACATGCAAGCTGTGCCCTGTTCAGTGGCGGCCGGTGCGTTGGGGGCGCAGGGGCGCCGCCCCCCCATCCATGCGTCCGGCCCCCTAATCTACATGCAGGGCGCCGGACGCATGGAGTTCAATGGGGCTTTTGGTGCCCCCTCGAGCACACCCATTGTGTGACAATAACGAATGAAAATTCGCTATTGTCACACAGATCCTCCTCCTGGCCAATCAGGAAGCGGGTCCAACAGCTTTCTGATTGGCCGAAAGGCAAACCCCATGCCATTGGCCGAGGAGGAGGCGGGAGGACTGAGGACTCGAGGAGACGCCGGGGGACTGAGGAGAAGCTGCCGCTGCCTGAGGTAAGTGCACTGGTCTTGCGGGGGGGGGGGGGGCACACTTACGCTGTTCACTCTGCATTGAAAGGGGGCACGCTGGCATCTCTGCATTGAAAGGGGGCACGCTGATCTCTGTGCATTGAAAGGGGACACGCTGATCTCTGTGCATTGAAAGGGGGCACGCTGGTCTCTGTGCATTGAAAAGGGGCACGCTGGTCCCTGTGCATTGAAAGGGGGCACGCTGGTCCCTGTGCATTGAAAGGGGGCGCGCTGGTCCCTGTGCATTGAAATGGGGCACGCAGGTCCCTGTGCATTGAAAGGGGGCATACTGGTCCCTGTGCATTGAAAGGGGGCACGCTGGTCACTGTGCATTGAAAGGGGGCACGCTGGTCTCTGTGCATTGAAAGGGGGCACGCTGGTCACTCTGCATTGAAAGGGGGCACGCTGGTCTCACTTCACACACTTTTGTGACCTCAAAGTCATGCAATTTTTTACAGCGTTTTTTGCCGCAAAGCAATGCCCATTACATTTTTGTGTTTGCGCCACCCCAAACATTTTGAGCACCAGCCGCCACTGGCCCTGTTTATGCCTTTTGGTAAGCCATAAGTCCCTGTGTGGAGTTTTAATCAATCCGCTAACCAGCCTGCCAGGGAAAACACATACCTTCCTTCTCGTTCCAGCGATGCTCAGTGTGTGTGTCCCTGTCCTGTGCCAGCATAGCCTTTGCAAAAAAAAAAAAATGTTCCTGGTTAGTACTTGCACATGCAAGCTGTGCCCTGTTCAGTGGCGGCCGGTGTGTTGGGGGCGCAGGGGCGCCGCCCCCCCATCCATGCGTCCGGCCCCCTAATCTACATGCAGGGCGCCGGAGCATGGAGTTCAATGGGGCTTTTGGTGCGCCCCGAGCACACCCATTGTGTGACAATAACGAATGAAAATTCGCTATTGTCACACGGATCCTCCTCCAGGCCAATCAGGAAGCGGGTCCTACAGCTTTCTGATTGGCCGAAAGGCAAACCCCATGCCATTGGCCGAGAAGGAGGCGGGAGGACTGAGGACTCGAGGAGACGCTGGGGGACTGAGGAGAAGCTGCCGCTGCCTGAGGTAAGTGCACTGGTATTGCGGGGGGGGCACACTTACGCTGTTCACTCTGCATTGAAAGGGGGCACGCTGGCATCTCTGCATTGAAAGGGGGCACACTGATCTCTGTGCATTGAAAGGGGACACGCTGATCTCTGTGCATTGAAAGGGGGCACACTGATCTCTGTGCATTGAAAGGGGACACGCTGATCTCTGTGCATTGAAAGGGGGCACGCTGGTCCCTGTGCATTGAAAGGGCGCACGCTGGTCTCTGTGCATTGAAAGGGGGCACGCAGGTCCCTGTGCATTGAAAGGGGGCACGCTGGTCCCTGTGCATTGAAAGGGGGCACGCTGGTCCCTGTGCATTGAAAGGGGGCACGCTGGTCTCTGTGCATTGAAAGGGGGCATGCTGGTCTCTGTGCATTGAAAGGGGGCACGGTGGTCTCTGTGCATTGAAAGGGGGCACGCTGGTCCCTGTGCATTGAAAAGGGGCACGCTGGTCCCTGTGCATTGAAAGGGGGCACGCTGGTCCCTGTGCATTGAAAGGGGGCACGCTGGTCTCTGTGCATTGAAAGGGGGCACGCTGGTCTCTGTGCATTGAAAGGGGGCACGCTGGTCACTCTGCATTGAAAGGGGGCACGCTGGTCTCACTTAACACACTTTTGTGACCTCAAAGTCACGCAATTTTTTACAGCGTTTTTTGTCGCAAAGCAATTCCCATTACATTTTTGTGTTTGCGTCACCCGAAACATTTTGAGCACCAGCCGCCACTGGCCCTGTTTATGCCTTTCGGTAAGCCATAATTTCCTGTGTGGAGTTTTGTCTTTTAAGATCTATTTTCCCAACCTGTGGCCATTTGGCACTTATTGTGCAGCTTCCGCGCCCCTAGGGACTGATGGATGGGGCCAAATACAGGATCATTCTGGAAGAAAACCTGATCAGAGGCGGCTCTCTAATTAGGCGACTAAGGCGGCCGCCGAAGGCCTCGCACTTAAAGGGGCCTCGCATCCTTCCCAATAAAGAATATATATTTTTCATTTTTTTATGATGATGAGAATTAGTAGTAATCTTGACCTTGCCACTCAGTTGCGACACGCCAGGTCGCCGGCGGCCGCATCCGCAAGTTCCGCAACATTGCCCGCGCTAGTATACAGCCTATAACCCCAGCCATGTCCTGCACTCACATCGGGTTCTTCTGTGCTGCTGCACTGTGAGTGAGTCTCCGAGTCCTCCCCTTGCTCCTGCATTCGACCAATGATGGTCCTGGATAGCGATGACGTCACGATGTGATGTCACATAACCCCTCCCCTGAATTCTCTCGGCTTCGGTACCAGGAGAAGAAGAGAAGAGAAGATGATGGAAAAAGGTAACGACTTAATGGCCAGAAAATGCGCTGGGCGGTGGGCGCTGTGTGCCCTGTGTTTGTCTCCTCTGCAGCCCCAGAGCTCTGGTCTAAAGTGTCCTGCTCTCTGCATTGTCAGCTGCTTACAAGTACCCTCTTTTTGCTGAGGCTGCACTCCTGCTTTGTGAGCGGATCCTGGTTCTCTCCTATTTACATCTCTTTTGCTGTGGCACTCTGTGAGCTGGTGACCCTTCCCTTCCAATAGGCTAAATTAATCTTTACATGTAAGTGTATGCTTTCTTTTTTTTTCAATAAAGTGTACCAACTTGCTGATTAAAAAAAAAAAAAAAAAGTAAGGACTGGTCCTGGAGAGCGAGTGACTGACCAGTGACCACAAGGCCTGTCCTGTCAAAGAGGCAGCCAGCCGTCAGCAGTCCTGACTGAGTCCTGATTCATGCTTACTGCTTCCTAGTACTACAAATTCTTTCAAAAAGAAAAGGCAGCTGGATTTGCACTAGAATTAATCCAGATTCTGTGTTGGTAAATTGCTTGATAAATCTCTTAACATTATTCAGAGAAGCTGGCAGACTTAGTAGACGGATGTTACATTAGTGGATTGCTGGAATTAAAAGCACAGTTTACTTAGAGATATATTCTGGATTGAAAAGGGGCACGCTGGTCTCTGTGCATTGAAAGGGGGCACGCTGGTCACTCTGCATTGAAAGGGGGCACGCTGGTCTCACTTAACACACTTTTGTGACCTCAAAGTCACGCAATTTTTTACAGCGTTTTTTGTCGCAAAGCAATTCCCATTACATTTTTGTATTTGCGTCACCCGAAACATTTTGAGCACCAGCCGCCACTGGCCCTGTTTATGCCTTTCGGTAAGCCATAATTTCCTGTGTGGAGTTTTGTCTTTTAAGATCTATTTTCCCAACCTGTGGCCATTTGGCACTTATTGTGCAGCTTTCGCGCCCCTAGGGACTGTGGTCTGTTTTATTGCTTACTATAACCAGTGAAAGAATAATATTATACAGTTAATAATATAGCCTGCTTATTTATTTTTTTATCGCGCAAGGGGGGGCCTCCATATTTTAATTTTCGCCTAAGGCCTCAAAAAGTCTAGAGCCGCCACTGAACCTGATGGAGTCTGCAAAAGACCTGAGACTGGGACGGAGATTTGTCTTCCAACAAGACAATGATCCAAAACATAAAGCAAAATCTACAATGGAATGGTTCACAAATAAACATATCCAGGTGTCAGAATGGCCAAGTCAAAGTCCAGACCTGAATCCAATTGAGAATCTGTGGAAAGAACTGAAAACTGCTGTTCACAAATGCTCTCCATCCAACCTCACTGAGCTCGAGCTGTTTTGCAAGGAGGAATGGGCAAAAATTTCAGTCTCTCGATGTGCAAAACTGATAGAGACATACCCCAAGCGACTTACAGCTGTAATCGCAGCAAAAGGTGGTGCTACAAAGTATTAACTTAAGGGGGCTGAATCATTTTGCACGCCCAATTTTTCAGTTTTTTATTTGTTAAAAAAGTTTGAAATATCCAATAAATTTCGTTCCACTTCATGATTGTGTCTCACTTGTTGATTCTTCACAAAAAATTACAGTTTTATATCTTTATGTTTGAAGCCTGAAATGTGGCAAAAGGTCAAAAAGTTCAAGGGGGCCGAATACTTTCGCAAGGCACTGTATATATTCATGGAATTTTTATTTATTTATTTATCTTTTCTATGTTAGTAATGATGAGGATCAAAAAATACCGACAATAAAAAAAAAAAATATGTGTATCTATTTATATATATATATATATATATATATATATATATATATATATATATATATATATATATTTTTTTTTTTTTTACTTTCTAAAAATATACTGCTATAAAATATATCCAATAAAAAAAAAATTGAAAAAATCAAATGTCTTTATGGGTTTAGGCCAATATGTATTCTGATACATGTTATTGGTTAAAAAAAATCCCAATAAGCATATATTGATAGCGTCTACCAACTATGGTATATATTCATTGAATTTTCATTTATTTATCTTTTCTATGCTAGTAATGATGACGATTAATTAATACCGACAATTTAAAAAAAAAAATATATATATATATATATTTTTTTTTTTCTGCCATAAAATATATCCAATTAAAAAAAAATTAAAAAAATCAAATGTCTTTATAAGTTTAGGGCAATATGTCCTCTGATACATGTTATTGGTTAAAAAAATCTCAATAAGCGTATATTGATTGGTTTACACAAACGTTATAGCGTCTACCAACTATGGTATATATTCATGGAATTTTTATTTATTTATCTTTTCTATTCTAGCAATGATGACAATTAATAAATACCGACAATTTTAAAAAAAGAATATATATATATATATATATATATATATATATATATATATATATATATATATATACACGGTATATATATATATATATATATATATATATATATATATATATATTTTTTTTTTTTTTTTTACTTTCTGCTATAAAATATATCCAATTAAAAAAACATTGAAAAAATGTAATGGCCTTATAAGTTTAGGCCAATATGTCCTCTGAAACATGTTATTGGTTAAAAAATCCTAATAAGCTTATATTGATTGGTTTACACAAACGTTATAGCGTCTACAAACTATGGTATATATTTATGGAATTTTTATTTATTTATTTATTCTATACTAGTAATGGTGGTGATCAAAAGAATACCGACAATTTTGAAAAAAATCCCAATAAGTGTATATTGATTGGTTTGTGTGAAAGTTATAACCTCTACTGTGGCATCAGCTGAAAAGCCTTCTAACATGGTGGATGGTTAGTAATACAAAATTATTCTTACAAGTTTGTTTGTAGAACTACATGAGCAAGATAACCCTGCAGATTTCAGCCCCCTCACTCTCCCTCCTCTGTCTGACTTCCTCTTAAGCAAAGTGTTAGCAAGAACACAGACAAGTGCAAAACTGCAAATGTCAACTGCCCTGAAATAGAAAATAACAGCAAGTTGCTGCATAAAGAGAAGAATGTTTTGCGTAGATAAAGGGAAAATTTGTATCTACTGTATATCTTTATGTATCTGTACTTGTGATGCAACCGTCGATACATAAGTGATGTACACATCTATTTCGGGAACTTAGCAAGCGAGCATTAGCCTGGCTAAGTTCACTTTGCTAGTGAATAAAAAGATTTGTTTTCCTGGAAGTCTGCATCTGAAAATTCCATCTTTGCTTTCTAAATGACTGATTGCTGCTACACTACAAACTTTAAATAAAATAATTATCATTTTTTTTTATACTACTAATGGCAGCGATCAGCAACTTATAACAGGACTGTTATAGTGTGGCAGAAAATCTGACACTTTGTGGGAACGAACAAACTGCCACTGACATCATCAGTGACATTATTACAGTGATCGGTGCTAATCATATGCCGATCATTGCTCATGTGACCTGCCAGCTCTCTCCTCTCCCTGTCTGACAGCTGCCTGCAGCGGATAGGGCCGAGGATTCCCCGCTGACGTCAGTCAGTAGAGGAGGAGGAGGGGAGGAGAAGAGGCCGAGAGGAGGAGAGAGGTGGCGGGTCACGTGAGCGGTGATCAGCGCTCTGAAAACTGGCAAAGAGTGGCTTATTTTTCCCCTTTAAAAATAAATACTTGCGAGTCCCGGCTTGCAAGGCGATTGACATCAGCATCCACACGGACCGCTCTCCTCAGCCCCAGGCCCCAGGGCTATCATTCCAGGAGAGGGGGAGCCCGGGGCAAGGAAATTGAGGAGATTTGTGGCCCCGTTGCACAGAGGCACGGCACGTGACGTCACAGCACAAACTATTCACAAGAACTCCTATCTGATGATGCAGCCAGGCTGCTGATCCACCTTGCCACTTAGGTAGATTTGGGTTTAAGTCTCCTGCCAGAAGACTTGGTGATCTAAATGTCTCTTTGGGACACTTTTCTTACTATCCCCTTTCTGGACTGCTGACACCGGTCCACTGACTATCCTACTTTTGGGGTGGCCCCCCTCCCCACTCAGTCAGCTCCTGGACCTCTGGGTTCAGCTCCGTTCCTCTGGCCCTCAGGATTACCTCCTGAGGCCACGTGCCACTGCTACAGAGAAGGAGGCAGCCGCCACCGTCCCTCCAGGACTCTGCTCTCAAACCAAAGACCTTGCAGCACATGTGCTCCTGGCTTTTATACAGTGTCCCATAAAGCACCGAGACAGCCGGTCTCTGCCAATCACTGGGACTGTATCTGTCAGGAAGCTTCTTTGTTGGAGGCCAAAATGCTGAGAGGGCTTCCCTTGCAGCTCGGTGCGAATCACCCGTGGGAGTGGGACAGGAGGTGACGCCTCCCAAGGAGCACTGGATGCTTTGTGGAGTGCAGGTGAATGGTTCAGAAGAGTATCCGGAAAAACTTACAGGAACTCCAAGGGGATCAAGCAGTGCACAAGTGAAGGCCAGGCCGAGGGTCAAACACGGGTATCAGTCCAAGTAGCAAGCCGGGGAGCCAAGGCAGGAGGATTTAGCAGAAGCAAGCCAAGGTCGGTACACTGGAAGTCAGGCAGAAGGCACGCGTGCAGGGATGGTCAGGCAAGCAGAGGGTCAAACACTGGAGCGGATCAGAAGGGTCAGAAGGCAAGCCGGGTCAAAAACGAGGAAGCAGAACAGGTTCACAGGTCACAGGTACAAGGAGCTGAAGATAATCCAGCACTGGATGGGACGGAGAGCGATCCTTACATAGGGGCTGGCGTGCTTTGCGTCATGACGCATGCACGCCACGCTAGCACGCATGCGTGCCTGCGCCAACGTGATCCCGCGCATGCGCGGCCGTCTGTTAACCACTTAAGCCCCGGAAGATTTTACCCCCTTACTGACCAGGGGGTTTTTTGCGATTTTTTACTGCGTGACTTTAACGGACAATTGCGCGGTCGTGCGATGCTGTACCTAAACGAATTTCACATTCTTTTTTTCCCACAAACAGAGCTTTCTTTTGGTGGTATTTGATCACCTGTGCGATTTTTTGATCATGCGCTATAAACAAAAAAAGAGCGTAATTTTTGCAAAAATAACAATATTTTTCACTTTTTTTTATATGAAATTCCCCCAAAAAATAATGTAAAAATCAAAATTTTTTAACATTTTCGGCCAAATTGTTTTCTGCTACATATGTTTGGTAAAAAAAATCGCAAAAAGCGTATTTTGATTGGTTTGCGCAAAAGTTATCGCTTTAACTAACTAAGGGAAAATTTTTTGTCATTTTTGGTGTTTTTTTTTAACGAGTAATGGCGGCGATCTGCGATTTTTTTGCGGTACTGCGACATTGCGGCGGACAGATTGGACCCTTGACTGACATTTTTGACACTTTTGGGGGTACCAGTGATATTACTGCAGTAATCAGTGCTATATATATGCACTGTTACTGCAAAAATGACACTGGCAGGGAAGGGGTTAACTGTATTGAACAGGGAGGGGTTAAGTGTGTCCTAGGGGCGTGATTCTAACTGTAGTGGGACAATGCTATTGGTGTAAAAACAAAGATCAACGGTTCTACTTAGTAGAACCGTCTGATCTGCATTTTTACACAGGGAGAATGACAGGCAGCTTGTTTACATAAGTCGCTCTGTCTTTCTCCCGCTGTACCGGCGATCGTAGTGTGACCGGCGGACATCGGGTCCACCGGTCACACGCCCGCACTCCTCCCTGAACGAGCCGAGGCGGGCGCGCGCCTCAGCGGGCGCGCGCTCGCCCGCTATTGGCTCTAATAGCAGTGACAGGCGAGTGACGTAGATCTACGTCACTCTGTCTGGCCGGCCGCAGTAAATATACTGTGCGCAGTCGGCAACCGGTTAAGCTCACTAGTCGCAGAGCGGAAATTACGTCCCTGACAGTATCAAAGCCTGTGTACCCATTGGTCAGGTTTCCTCCCACTGTCCAACATGCCTCCCTATTGGACCAGTGTGAAACAATATCTAGACCCAATGAATCACACACCGAGCACACAGAGTAGACCTAACTCACAGATCCTGCTCTCTAGTAGACAGAAAGCAATATAGATTTACCTGCTGCTCCTCTGATAGGCAGACAGAGCCATAAACTTTACTCTCTCACTAGCACCTACCTAGGAGGGTGCTATACTAGGTATTCACGGAAATCCACATATGTGATAACTCATGATGCATAGACTTCGGCCACTTACTAGCAAAGGGGCACTCTACTGAAAACCCTCTTTCACATCCTCACAAATAAAGTATAGGTCAGATATATTCAATTTAAAAATGAAGGTCTGCCTTGTATATATTTTTCTGCATTTTTCACATAAACTAGCTAGACAAGTATTACACTCCTTTCTTTGCGTATGCTGCGTTCTTTGGTCCCCCCTGTACTTTCAGTGAACTCTAATTAAAGGGAGAGGATTGCCAATCTGCAAACTGCCCCTTGCAACCTGCTGTCTATCAGAGAGTTTCAGTACAACGCAGTCTTAACAAGTCCTAAGTCCCAATGACAGTAAAAGAAGAGCTTAATATTGATGCGTCTATCTCATCTCTGCAGACTCAGTCAGGGGATTTTTTTCTTTTTCTTTTTTTTTAGATGAAGGGGGATAAATGCTGAATATTCATTATTAGAGAGCAAAGAATCTTTAGGAATGTGCGGAACAAGATTCCGGCGTTCGCTGTTCATTGTACACGGCGCACATCTGCAGAATCAGGCCAGTGCGATGCTCACAGCCCCCCAAGAACCATTTCTCCTTGTTTGTTTAAGGCATTTCCCCAAAGCTTTCATTAGTCAGCATTCAGTATCAAGCAGACAGTTTAAAGAAGGAAGCTAAAGCCTCCTGGAGGAATCTTCCTAAGAGAACGCCATGAACATATATATATAGCAGGAACAGACGTCTTAGAGATTGGAAAAATAAATGCCTTTTGTTCTGTCTAAGGTAGGATCACAAGGGAGAAAATTCTATGACTTTGGGTAAATACAGAAGAAGCGCACCTTCTCACCTGTCTAGAGAACACGCAGGGAGCACAGCTGTCATTGCTGCAGATGGTGCCGGAAAAGTGACAAGTGAATTAATGCAGAATTAAAAATGTATATAAAAGTGCATTCATAATTGTTCTGCCCATCAAAATCACACACTTTACTGTAGGCTTTAGTCTTGAATAGAGCTGGATGCTTTCTGACAGTGACGGGCAATAAACGGAGTCTTTCATACTTTATGGGGGAAAGCGCATCTTTTCACTATACCAGATAAAGCGTGATTTCTGACAACGTAGCCTTGAGCTTGACAACCTAAGGTGGACCACAAACATCAAAGAATAGTTAGACGTGCACACCTTGGGGTTGATGGGCTAAAGGCAAATATACGGGTTTATTTACTAAAACTGGTGCAGATGTACATGGTAGCCAATCAGCTTCTAACTTCAGCTTGTTTTTCAACAAGGCCAACATTTTGCTCATAGGCTAGAAGGGGAGTCACTGCAGATATTTCACGAGGCCTCTCATACCTTCGTTCTTATCAGGTTCAGTTCTGCAGTGGGTCCTAAGATAGGGGCCCAACTGATTGCAGAGTGCATGACATACCAGGCCACCCTACCTACTAAAACTTCATCACTGGCCACCACCAAGGGATAGCATTTAAACACACAATTCTCAAACTTTAGCTCATAGGCTAGAAGAGGATCTATTGCAGATACTCCACGAGGCCTCTCATACCTTCGGTCTAGTCCAGGTCTGTAGGACAGGTTCAGTTCTGCAGAGGGTCCTAAGATAGGGGCCCAACTGACAGCAGAGTGCATGATGTGCCAGGCCACCCTACCTACAGAAACTTAATCATGGGCCACCACCAATGGATAGCATTTAAACACACAATTCTCAAACTTTAGCTCATAGGCTAGAAGAGGATCTATTGCAGATACTCCACGAGGCCTCTCATACCTTCGTTCTTATCAGGTTCAGTTCTGCAGAGGGTCCTAAGATAGGGGCCCAACTGATTGCAGAGTGCATGACATACCAGGCCACCCTACCTACTAAAACTTCATCACTGGCCACCACCAAGGGATAGCATTTAAACACACAATTCTCAAACTTTAGCTCATAGGCTAGAAGAGGAGCTACCGCAGATACTCCACGAGGCCTCTCATACCTTCGGTCTAGTCCAGGTCTGTAGGACAGGTTCAGTTCTGCAGAGGGTCCTAAGATAGGGGCCCAACTGACAGCAGAGTGCATGATGTGCCAGGCCACCCTACCTACAGAAACTTAATCACGGGCCACCACCAATGGATAGCATTTAAACACACAATTCTCAAACTTTAGCTCATAGGCTAGAAGGGGAGCCACCACAGATACTCCACGGCATAAGGCCTCGCACAACATGGTTCCATTCCAGGTCCCTAGGACAGGTTCAGTTCTGCAGGGGCCAGGGGCCTAACATAGGGACCCAACTGATTGCAGTGTGCATAATGTGCCAAACCATCCTACCTATGCAAGCTCCGTCACCAGCCACCACCAAGGAATTGCTTGATACTTCTTTCCCCAGATCATGTTCACTATGAATATACTCTCTCCAAAGAATCAGACTAGATGATTTCTCACAACCAGTAACTTCTTTACTTAATAAAAGGCACTTTTTACAGACCATTACATTACACACCAACTTCTACCATCAATACACTGGAAGCATTTTTGATCTTCTTCTGTGTTATCAATGAATAGATTGCTGAACCTAGTTAGACCAGCCTAAAATCCATCGCAAAAGCTAGAGTTTACTGATATACCTTCTTTCCAGGCCAGTTTTAATGCCACACTTTTGTCAGAGACCTTTGACATTTCACAACTTCATCCTTATGTGATAAATGACACGTATAGCAAGCAAGATAAAATGAGCCACAGTATCTCTGCCCTCTTCACACTTGGATTAAGAATGGAAACCAAAGACTGTCAGTTTAAGCCATTTAGTCAGGCTTGTAACTAATTGGTGGCGTGGAGACACAAAGCTCCAAAGATATATAGTCAACTGAAAAAAATGTGAGTCCTGAACTTGCCATTAACCTTCCACCAGACCCTACATCATAACTGTGTTTTATTGGATCTTTAGGATCTGCATATACCAGAAATGGCCCTTTACAACTTCCTGGAATAAAGACCAGTCCCTGTTGCTCTCTCTCTCTCCGTGTGCTGGTCTTCTCTACGCCACCTCTGTAGTTTTTGCAGGCGGCCTGTGATGGGTGGAGCCTTTTGGGCCCCTCCTACAGCTTTGCTTTTCAAGCAGGCTATGTACAGGATATTGATGATGTCACTGCTACTTGTACAAGGTAATATCTGGGCATGTGAAAGTATTTGGTGCATACAAAGTGGATTTATATGTCTTGTGTCTATTGAGGAACATATTTAAATGACAGTTTTTTTGCATGGTGTCCAGCTTTGAAGAAGAACTCCATGAAAAAAAAAAAAAATTCTCGAATGCAGTGGGGCTGTGCCCGCTTTGCATGGATTAATTGCTTGTTTTGTCTAAGGGCATACCAAAAGGCTATACTTAACCGATCTGCACTCTCCTGCATCCAACAGTGGGCTGTTCCTGCCGTCCTCACCTCCAGAGCCGGTCTGTGGGTGACGTCAGAAAAAGTCCATTCACAAGACCATTAGCGTGGCGGGGGAGGGAGAGGGGCAGGAGTGGTGGAGACCGGTCTTGCGCTCGGAGGATTGGTGGATTAGGTAAGTATATCTCCTCTGTGCAATCCCCTAAACCAGCAGTCTCCACATTTTCTAAGGGCCAGTTTACTGTCATTCAGACTTTAGGTGTCCACACTGTGACCAATAGGAGTAGAAAATGTCCTGGTGTCCAGTGGGAGTACACAGTGCCCTACCTTTAATGTCAATGGAAGGAATTTTGCCCCATTGTTGGTATCAGTGGAAGGAATAGTGCCCCATTGTTAGTGTCAGTGGGAGCAGTGGCGGAGCTAGACTTTTAAAACAGGGGTGGCAAAGGGGTGGCAAGGTATTATTTTGGGGGGTCAATATACATGCGTATATATATATATATATGTACACACACACACACACATACATATACACACACTTTTATAACTAAATGTAAACAAACATCCTAAGCGGTATTAAAACATTTTTAATTAAATAAACAATTATCAAAGTAAACATTCTTTTAAGGCCACACACTGATCACAGGGCTCTGCTCTAAAGGGGATCTATGGGGACCCTGCTCTAAAGGGGATCTATTGCATAGATCCCCTTTAGAGCAGGATCCCCATATATCTCCCTTTAGGGCAGGCTAGGGCAGGTCCCCCATAGATCCTCCTTTACAGCAGGCCAGGGTGAGGTGAGGTCCCCTATATAGATCCCCTCTTACAGCAGGCCAGGGTCCTCCCCCAGACAGTCCCTATCAGTCTCCGCACCGACAGGATTGGGTTCGGGAGCTGAGCAGCCAGGGGCAGAGAGCAGCAGACAGAGAGGCGGCGGCCATGGCGGAAGCACTGCATGAGGGTGATTAGGGTGTGCCTAGGCACACCCGGCACACCCCGTGCGCATGCCTATGAGTAGGGCTGCACAATATTGCCCCCCATCAATGTAGCGACCAGCATGCCCCCCCATCAATTGACAATGTAGTAACCAGCGTACCAACCCATCAATGTAGTGACCAGCATGATTGCCATCCTATCAATGTAGTGACCAGCGTGCTGTGTCCCCTTCAATCATGCAGAGACCAGAGAGAGACTTACCTAAGGTTACAGGTAGAAGAAGTGAACGAGAGGGCCCCTGTGTAGCTAGTTCTCTGTGACTGTCTGTGACTGAGCGCGGTGAGCAGCAGCGGCGCCGTGATTCGCTGCCCAGCTAACCAATCACGCGTGCCTGCACACCTGATTAGCAGCACAGCGAACCACTCACCGTGAGTAGCGGTACAGCGAACCAATCAGGTGTGTAGGCACGCGTGATTGGTTAGCTGTGCAGCGAATCACGGCGCCGCTCCTGCTCAGCTCACCGCGCTCAGTCAGAGTCACAGAGAACAAGCTACACAGGGGCCCTCTCGTTCAGGTTCAGCTATGCTATGTAATGTTATACGCATAAGCGAGCGTGAGCGGCAGGGGCATTGCTAGGTGGTAAAAAGACCAGGGGCTGCAGTCCGAAGGTAAATTTGATAACCCCTCCCACAAGTCCCGCCCAAGATCCACCCAATACCCGCCCCCTCACCCCTGCCCAATGCCCCACCATAAAATGACTCTTCGCAGCTATAACAGGCACAGATGTTGGATGAGAAGCCCTGACCTCACAAATGTGCTTCTGGAAGAATAGAATCAGAATAGTCAGGGAGGGAGAGAGGGATAAAGAGAGAGAGGGAGAGAGGGAGAGAGCGGGAAAGAGGGAGAGAGAGGGGGGTAGGGAGGGATAGAAAGAGAGGGAGGGAGAGAGAGGAATAGAAGGAGAGAGGGATACAGGGATAGAAGAAGAGAGAGAGGTAGTGAGAGAGGGGGAGGGGGGTAGTGGTGAGAGAGGGGGAGGGGGGAAGTGGTGAGAGAGGGGTAGGGGGGTAGGGGGGTAGTAGTGAGAGAGGGGGGAGGGGGTAGTAGTGAGAGAGGGGGGAGGGGGGTAGTAGTGAGAGAGGGGGGAGGGGGGTAGTAGTGAGAGAGGGGGGTAGTGGTGAGAGAGGGGGAGGGGGTAGTGGTGAGAGAGGGGGGTAGTGGTGAATGAGGGGGGAGGGGGGTAGTTGTGAGAGAGGGGGTAGTTGTGAGAGAGGGGGGAGGGGGGTAGTGGTGAGAGAGGGGGAGGGGGGTAGTAGTGAGAGAGGGGGGTAGTGGTGAGAGAGGGGGGAGGGGGGTAGTAGTGAGAGAGGGGGGAGGGGGCTAGTGGTGAGAGAGGGGGAGGGGGGTAGTAGTGAGAGAGGGGGAGGGGGGTAGTAGTGAGAGAGGGGGGAGGGGGGTAGTGGTGAGAGAGGGGGAGGGGGGAAGTGGTGAGAGAGGGGTAGGGGGGTAGGGGGGTAGTAGTGAGAGAGGGGGGAGGGGGTAGTAGTGAGAGAGGGGGGAGGGGGGTAGTAGTGAGAGAGGGGGGAGGGGGGTAGTAGTGAGAGAGGGGGTAGTAGTGAGAGAGGGGGGTAGTGGTGAGAGAGGGGGAGGGGGGTAGTGGTGAGAGAGGGGGGTAGTGGTGAATGAGGGGGGAGGGGGGTAGTTGTGAGAGAGGGGGGTAGTTGTGAGAGAGGGGGGAGGGGGGTAGTGGTGAGAGAGGGGGAGGGGGGTAGTAGTGAGAGAGGGGGGTAGTGGTGAGAGAGGGGGGAGGGGGTAGTAGTGAGAGAGGGGGGAGGGGGCTAGTGGTGAGAGAGGGGGAGGGGGGTAGTAGTGAGAGAGGGGGAGGGGGGTAGTAGTGAGAGAGGGGGAGGGGGGTATTAGTGAGAGAGGGGGTAGTAGTGAGAGAGGGGGGAGGGGGGTAGTAGTGAGAGAGGGGGAGGGGGGTAGTAGTGAGAGAGGGGGGAGGGGGGTAGTAGTGAGAGAGGGGGAGGGGGGAGGGGGGTAGTAGTGAGAAAGGGGGGAGGGGGTAAGTAGTGAGAGAGGGGGGGGGGTAGTAGTGAGAGAGGGGGAGGGGGGTAGTAGTGAGAGAGGGGGAGGGGGTAGTAGTGAGAGAGGGGGAGGGGGGTAGTAGTGAGAGAGGGGGCAGGGGGGTAGTAGTGAGAGAGGGGGAGGGGGTAGTAGTGAGAGAGGGGGAGGGGGGTAGTAGTGAGAGAGGGGGGAGGGGGGTAGTAGTGAGAGAGGGGGGAGGGGGGTAGTAGTGAGAGAGGGGGAGGGGGGTAGTAGTGAGAGAGGGGGAGGGGGTAGTAGTGAGAGAGGGGGAGGGGGGTAGTAGTGAGAGAGGGGGGGTAGTAGTGAGAGAGGGGGAGGGGGTAGTAGTGAGAGAGGGGGAGGGGGGTAGTAGTGAGAGAGGGGGGAGGGGGGTAGTAGTGAGAGAGGGGGGAGGGGGTGGTAGTGAGAGGGGGGGAGGGGGGGTAGTGAGGGGTAGTGGTGAGAGAGAGGGGGGCAGAGCCAGCAACACTTACCAAGTCCAGGAACCGGAGCTGACACCATCCATCCATCCATCCCGCGGCTGAATCCTTCCTGCCCCATCCAGCTTCAGTCAGTTTCTCTCTCTGATGGTGGCAGGGAGGTGGGTGGAGCCAATTTCAGGCGCGGAGGATGAAATGAAAATCCTCCTGGCTCTGAATGCTGGGGGAGGATGGGAAGCTCTGTGTGCCCATACAGCAGCTACAATTGGTCCCGCCCCCTGCCACCTTCCTTCCCAGCCAGCTTCAGTTTCTCCACGGAGCAAGGGGGCGGAGCCCCGACTCCCGCAAACGGCCCCGCCCACACCCGACATCAATGTCTAAATTTGACAGCTGCAATCACATTGCAGCTGGCCCCCTCCCCCGCCGAATCGACCATTTATCACTTGCTGTGCTAGTGTGCTGCCTGTTAAAGTGTTGATATGTAGCCCCGAGTTCCCGGTCAAACCCCTCCTGCCCTGAGCAGGGTGGCAACAGGGGTGGCAAAGATTTTGTCTGGGGTGGCAATTGACACCCCAGCTAGCCCTCTGGCTCCGCCACTGAGTGGGAGGAACAGTGCCCCATTGTTGGTGTCAGTGGGAGGAATAGTGCCCCATTGTTGGTGTCAGTGGGAGAAATAGTGCCCTATTGTTGGTGTCAGTGGGAGGAATAGTGCCCTATTGTTGGTGTCAGTGGGAGGAATAGTACCCCATTGTTGGTGTCAGTGGGAGAAATAGAGGCCCATCATTGGTGTCATTGGAAGGAATAGTGCCCCATGGTTGGTGACAATGGAGGGAGTTGTGCCCCATCCTTGGTATCAGTGGAAGGTATGGTTCCCTTTTGATGGTGTCAGTGGGAGGAAAAATGCTCCATTGTTGGTGTCAGCGACAGGGCTTATGCCTCATTGTTGGTGTTAGTGGATGGAATAGTACCCCAAGAGCTGGATACAGGCAAGCAAAGGGCCACATCTGGCCCCTGGGCCGCAGTTTGGAGACCACTGCCCTAGACCATAGATGTGTGCAGCCTATTGCATTAGGGTGTGCACCTCATATATATATATAGATATATATAGATATATATATATATATATATATATATATATATATATATATCTATATATATATATATATAGATAGATATATATATATATATATAGATAGATATAGATAGATAGATAGATAGATAGATAGATAGATAGATATATCTATATCTATCTATATATATACAGTGGGTACGGAAAGTATTCAGACCCACTTAAATTTTTAACTCTTTGTTATATTGCAGCCATTTGCTAAATTCATTTAAGTTCATTCTTCTTCCTCATGAATGTACACATAGCACCCCATACTGACAGAAAAACACAGAATTGTTGACATTGTTGCAGATTTATTAAAAAAAGAAAAACTGAAATATCACATGGTCCTAAGTATTCAGACCCTTTGCTGTGACACTCATATATTTAACTCAGGTGCTTTCCATTTCTTCTGATCATCCTTGAGATGGTTCTACACCTTCATTTGAGTCCAGCTGTGTTCTATTATACTGATTGGACTTGATTAGGAAAGCCACACACCTGTCTATATAAGACCTTCCAGATCACAATGCATGTCAGAGCAAATGAGAATCATGAGGTCAAAGGAACTGCCTGAAGAGCTCAGAGACAAAATTGTGGCAAGGCACAGATCTGGCCAAGGTTACAAAAAGATTTCTGCTGCACTTAAGCTTCCTAAGAGCACAGTGGCCTCCATAATCCTCAAATGGAAGACGTTTGGGACGACCAGAACCCTTCCTAGAGCTGGCCGTCCGGCCAAACTGAGCTATCGTGGGAGAAGAGCCTTGGTGAGAGAGGTAAAGAAGAACCCAAAGATCACTGTGGCTGAGCTCCAGAGATGCAGTCAGGAGATGGGAGAAAGTTGTAGAAAGTCAACCATCACTGCAGCCCTCCACCAGTCAGGGCTTTATGGCAGAGTGGCCCGACGGAAGCCTCTCCTCAGTGTAAGACACATGAAAGCCTGCATGGAGTTTGCTAAAAAACACCTGAAGGACTCCAAGATGGTGAGAAATAAGATTCTCTGGTCTGATGAGACCAAAATAGAACTTTTTGGCCTTAATTCTAAGCGGTATGTGTGGAGAAAACCAGGCACTGCTCATCACCTGTCCAATACAGTCCCAACAGTGAAGCATGGTGGTGGCAGCATCATGCTGTGGGGGTGTTTTTCAGCTGCAGGGACAGGACGACTGGTTGCAATCGAGGGAAAGATGAATGTGGCCAAGTACAGGGATATCCTGGACAAAAACCTTCTCCAGAGTGCTCTGGACCTCAGACTGGGCCGAAGGTTTACCTTCCAACAAGACAATGACCCTAAGCACACAGCTAAAATAACGAAGGAGTGGCTTCACAACAACTCCGTGACTGTTCTTGAATGGCCCAGCCAGAGCCCTGACTTAAACCCAATTGAGCATCTCTGGAGAGACCTAAAAATGGCTGTCCACCAACGTTTACCATCCAACCTGACAGAACTGGAGAGGATCTGCAAGGAGGAATGGCAGAG
This sequence comes from Pelophylax lessonae, assembly GCF_965119305.1. Classification (NCBI taxonomy): domain Eukaryota; kingdom Metazoa; phylum Chordata; class Amphibia; order Anura; family Ranidae; genus Pelophylax; species Pelophylax lessonae. Next base: position 31,122,447 of record NC_138771.1, on the reverse strand, counting down.
GATCCCCAAATCCAGGTGTGAAAGACTTGTTGCATCTTTCCCAAAAAGACTCCTGGCTGTATTAGATCAAAAGGGGACTTCTACTAAATACTGAGCAAAGGGTCTGAATACTTAGGACCATGTGATATTTCAGTTTTTCTTTTTTAATAAATCTGCAACAATGTCAACAATTCTGTGTTTTTCTGTCAGTATGGGGTGCTATGTGTACATTCATGAGGAAGAAGAATGAACTTAAATGATTTTAGCAAATGCCTGCGATATAACAAAGAGTGAAAAATTTAAGGGGGTCTGAATACTTTCCGTACCCACTGTATATATATATATATATATATATATATATATATATATATATATATATATATATATATATATATATATATATATATAGCAGTAGAGCAGTCAACAGTGTCAGTAGGTTGGTATCAGTAGAGCAGTGGACAGTGTAAGTAGTTTCTTTTTATCATTTTTCTATTATTACTTTTTTCACAATTTTATTATTTTTGACAAGGTGTTATTATTTTTATTTTTTTACAATTTTTTACAATTTTTTAGGAGCCCCATTGGGGGGCTCTGGTGCAATATCAGGGGTCTAAACAGTCCCCTGATGTCTCACTTTTGAGACAGAGAAAGAACTGAGGATAAAGATTCCCCAGTCCCTTTCTCTGCAGCCCAAGCAGCAGGGGGAATCTGCGCAGCATGGCGTGATTAAGATGTGCCCAGGTACCGCTGTGCACACCTATGCCCTAAATAAAAATGAGCAGTTAACCCATGCAGTACAGGCACAGCCCCACTGCATGAGAAAATAAAAATTCATCTTCTTTAAGGGTGCATTCCTTTTACAGAAAAGTTAACATAGTGGTTTGAACAGTTGCTATTTACTCTTTACTGTATATTTTTACCTGCAATGCATTATGTTTTTATGGGAATTACATTACAATCCCATTGGCATTAGTATTTAAAATGCTTTGACAGGTTTGTCAAGTGAAGTCCTGGCAGTGTGTTGGGAACAGGGGCGTAACTACAGGGGTTGCAGGGGTTGCGATTGCTACCGGGCCCCATGCTCCAGGGGGCCCAGTAGCAAACCAGTGGGTGAACTTCCAGGATTGCAAAAGTCACACTTGCGACCGGGCCCTGGCATTGCACCACTGTGGGGAGGCCCCAAGATTGCAGGAAGGGAGCCCACTGCAGAACTTGTGAAAGGATCCTGCTGCGGGACCGTAATAAAAGGCCATGCAACGAGAGTAAAGAGCCCCAGGATTAGTGGGAAGAGCCCTGGGCTTGAAGGGAAGGGCCCCGGCCAGGGATCTGGGGGGGCCCTTCATGTTTTCTTGCATCGGGGCCCTGATGGCTCTAGTTACGCCTCTGGTTGGGAATATTAGAACAGGCTGTGAAAAGTTAGGTTAGATCATTCCGTGGTTTCCTCTGCAATCTCTGTATATTGTTTGTTGGAAAAGTGACATTAATATTCAAGTATAGCATTGTTTTTTCACAAATTATTATGGTGTATTGATAGCGATATCATAAATATAAGCGATTTGATAGGCAGAACTAATATTGAAATCACCAGTTACTAATAAATGTCTTTTTTTTTTTTTCCCCTGCAATACCTTTTTTCTCTTTTTCATGCATTTATTGGTTCACAAGACAGGGCACCTAAGTAGCACTGAGTATGACACATGTAGTTGTGCATGCTAGTTAATTGGGCCTCTACAAGTCTCTGGAGTTTTCTTTATTTTCTGTATTTTCTATAAGCATTTTTGTGTTTTTTAACCTGTACTGCCAACTGCTATAGCATGGGCAATAATACCTAGACTAGAGCTTGGCCTGCAGGGAAATATATATATGTCCTCCTTTATAGACGTAGCTATTTCTTTTACATCCTTAAACCCTATAGTCTGCAGTTCTTCTTTTTTCTTCTTGTTCCTCCTCTAATGGACTGCTGGTTTGACAGTTCTCCCTTGTTTGCCAGAGCTGTGTCAGCTTCCGGAGCACCGAGACTCAATCTGCAGTCTGTTGCAGGCTCCGAGGGATATGCAGATGAGGACTTGAATGGCTTGTCACCAGCACAGACTAAAGAAGAGAACAGGATGTGTTTGGAAGTTCAGTCTGCCCATAATCATGCATACAAAGTACCTGTAAAGTGTGCCATCCAATTCCCTTACAGTTCTAATATGTAAGCCTAAAAGAATTGTCCACGGCTTTCTTTCCTGAAAAAAGTTTATGGACGCTGATGTTGCTAGCTCACGCAATCCCCTTCTGCCACCCTGATTTATATTTGCTGGTAATTCTTTTTAAAAGCCTTATACCTCGTACACACGCAACGATTATCGGCCGACCCATCGGCCGTCTTTTGTCCAGTGTTGTTGTGTTGGTTGAAATGTGCTCTAGACTGCACACAAATTTTCTCGGCCAACAAAAACCAACTTCAGAAGTGCTGTCATGTTCTGGTTTAAGCCCCGTACACACGTACCGAATGTTGGCCGAACGATCGGCCGTCTTTTGTCCGGTGCTGTCCTTTGAAAAGTGCTAAAGACTGCACACGAATTTTGTCGGCCAACAAAAGCCGACTGCAGAAGTGATGTCATGTGATGGTTAACTTTCCGTGTGTTTTTTCTTCTCTGAGCATGCCCAGTCATGCTCATCTGCTGTTAGTCGGCCGAAATCTGTACTGACTGGCAAACAATCGGCCGTTCTGGTGACGGCCAACAAATATTTTATAGCCTGCACACTAGATTCTGTTCGGCCGAAAAGTCGCAGTCGGTTGTCGGAAGCATCATACTAACAAGGCGACAATCAGCCGATCGTTCGGCGGCCGAATATTTACGGCCGACAATCGCAATCGCTACGTGTGTACGGGGCTTTACTTTCTGTGTGTTTTTTCTTCTCTGAGCATGCCCAGTCTTGCTCATCAGATTTTTGTCTGCCGAAATCTGTACTGACTGACGGAAAATCGGCCGTTCTGTTGACGGCCAACAAAAAATTTTATAGCCTGCACACCAGATTTTGTTCGGCCGAAAAGTCGCAGTTGGTTGTCGAAAGCATCATACTAACAAGCCGAAAATCGGCCGATCGGACGTTGGCCGAAAATTCACGGCCGACTATCGATGCGTGTGTACGAGGCATAACTCAGACATCTCAACCTGCAAAAAATAATTTCAGGGAGGTGGCACTCCGCGCCAAATAAAGTAAAAAAATGTACAGTTTATTAGGATGAACAAGGAAAACAGTTAAAATAATAATACTGTCATGTGCTTTCTGCCTCACTGACCCTTTAAGACAAGCCGAGTGTTCTGGTCAGTGGATGGAGCCGAATAGGAGCCAATCCTGCAGCTGCCACAAAAAGGCTGGGAGTGCTGGGGGAAAAAGGACAACCTGTTCTTTGTAATGCTAACCCCAGTGGACTGTGTAACATACCGTGGGGGACTTCCAGCGGTCCGCTTGTAGACACACGAAGGGCTCTGTCCAGGCAAAGAGGCGGAGGGGAGACCGACAGCGATGGAGCCGAGCGCTGCAGCTGGAGGATGACGTCACCGATGTGAGCCGACCGACAATCCAATGGTATGGGGGGGCCGCACTTGGCTACTGAAGGCACTGTGTGATGCTTGGACAAAGCCATCCCATACCATCAGAGTGTCGGTCGGCTCACAGCGGTGACGTCATCCTCTGGCTGCAACGTTCAGGTCCATCGCTGTCGGTCTCCCCTTCGGCAGACATCCTAAGTCAAAGTCTCCTGCGGCAGCCAAAGGCGGGAGACTCCCGCAAGTCGCAAGAGACTTGGGATGTTTGCTAACTCCACGTTTAATGTCCCTTTAAATAGTTTATCAGGGAATTAGGTTTGCCTCTGTCATGGGCGTCCGCAAGGGAAGGGGGGCCAAGAGGGACAAGTGCCCCCCTCTGGAAATTTCTTGGCCTGCTCTAAATGGGGATCTATGGGGGACACTGGCCTGGCCTGCTCTAAAGGTGGATCTATGGGGACCCTGCTCTAAAGGAGATCTATGGGGGACCCTGGCCTGGCCTGCTCTAAAGGTGGATCTATGGGGACCCTGCTCTAAAGGAGATCTATGGGGACCCTGGCCTGACCTGCTCTAAAGGGGTATATCTTGGGACCCTTGCCTGCCCTAAAGGGGATCTATGGGGATCTATGGGGATCCTCGTCTGCTCTAAAGGGGGTCATAAAGGCTATATATTCTTTGCAGAGAGTGCCTGGAGTACCTATGGGTGCAGGAAAACCTGGTAGCACGTGGAATATAGGTGAAAAGGTAAGACTAAAGAGGGATCTATGGGGACCCTGGCCTGCTCTAAAGGGGGATCTATAGGGACCATGGCCTGCTCTGAAGGGGATCTATGGGGGACCCTGGCCTGACCTGCTCTAAAGGGGGAACTATGGGGGTGAAAGGGGGCGGAGCATGGGTGACCTTAACATTATGCCCCCCCTGAAAATATTTCTGTGGACGCCCATGGCCTATGGTACAGATTAACCACTTGCCTACTAGGCACTTTCACCCCCCTCCTGCCCAGGCCAATTTTCAGCTTTCAGGGCTGTCACACTTTGAATGAGAATTGTAGGGTCATGCAACACTGTACCCAAATTAAATTTTGATAATTTTTTTTCACACAAACAGAGATTTCTTTAGGTCGTATTTATTCAAAGATGGGTTTTTTATTTTTTACAAAAAATAAAAAGAAAAAGACCGTAAATTTTGAAAAAAAAAAAAACGTTTTTCTTAGTTTCTGTCAGTAAATTTTGTAAATAAGTAATTTTTCTCCTTCACTGATGTGCGCTGATGAGGCGGCACTCATGGGCACTGATGAGCTGGCACTTATGAGCACTGATGAGGCAGCACTCAAGGGCACTGATTAGGTGGCACTGATGAGGAGGCACTAATATGCTGCACTGATGGGCACTGATAGGTGGCACTGATGGGCACTGATAGGCAGGGCACTGATGGGCACTAATAGGAGGCACTGATGGGCAGCACAGATGGGTACTGATGGGCACTGAGTGGGGTCACTGATGGGCACTTATTGGTGTCACTAATAGGCACTGATTGGTGTCACTGATTTGCACTAAATGGTATTACCGATGTGCACTTATTGGTGTCAATGATGGGCACTTCTGGGGCTTTACTGTAATCAGGGCACTGATGATTAGCGCCCTGATTACCTGTACTGGTCTCCCCTGTGAGGAGATGCCGCAGATCGGCTCTTCTTGACACACACTCTGTCAGTGTGAGGCGAGGAGAGCCCATAAACGGCACTTCCACATTTACTGTACATGTGACCGGCTGTGATTGGACACAGCCAAACACATGGGTAAAGAGCTATTTACTGAGATCAGGGTCATGTAGTGTCCTAGGAACACAGTACGACCGCGATTGCCGTGCGACTGCCGTACTGCAGGCATTTGGGGGGGGGGGGAACGTCATATGACGTCGTCCTATACCGAGAGCCGCACCGATTCGCTGTCATTTGACGGTGGGCGGGCAGGAAGTGGTTAAATGGGTTTTAAAGGTATTTTTTTTTTCAATAACAAACATCTCTATACTTACCTGATCCCTAAACCTCCTCTTCTCAGGTTCTCCGACGGCACTCCTGGCTCCTTGTCTATGTCCAGTGTCCCCAAGGGGAGCCATTTCCCATGGGGTCACTCCCAGGATCCGCTGCTGTGTCCATTGACACAGACAGCCAGACTCGGCCCCGCCCCCCCACTCCCTCGTCATTGGATTTGATTGACAGCAGGAGGAGCCAATGGCTCCCGTTGTCCCAGCAAAGTCAGTGTGACCTGGAAGTGAGGGGAGAGAAGAGCTGCAGATGTGCACAGGGCTGGAGCAAATGAGGACTCAGGTAAGTCAAAGGGGGGGGGGGTTAGGGGGGAAACTGATACCTAAACAGTTTTCACCTTAATTCAAGGAATACATTGAGGTAAAAAATATTTAGGCTTTAGAACCACTTTAATATATATATATATATAGGAAAAAATGGCCCCAAAAAATTACATAAAATCTGAGTAGAAGCCTGACATTGTGACCAATCTAATTACATAGCATTACTAGTTGTTCTGTCTACAGTCTCCAAGTTAAATTCCTATCAATCTACTAGCAACAACTATTGTATGTATCTACCAACAATGCCAGATGGTCCCTCACCGGCACTCTTTGCCCCTCCCTCCTGCTAAATGCCCCCACAGCAAGAAGCTATGGGGGCACCTGAGCCGAGCCACTGCTTCGTGTGTTCATTCAGACATGCAGCCACAGCTTGGCCCCACCCCTTCTCTCTGCTCATTGGCTCACTGACTTTGGTTAACACCAGCGGGTTCCAATGGCGAGAGTGCGAGTCCCCGGTCAGCCTAGACCAGGGGTGTCAAACTCAATTTAGTCAAGGGCTGCACCAGCAATATGATTGCCCTCAAAAGGGCAGGTTGTATCTGTAAAACTAGATGTCCAGAGCATCCCCTACCCTTCCATAAGATGTCAGGAGCCTCTCCACCATCAGAAGTTGAGTCCCTCACCCTTCTTTACATTACAGTGCACCACCCTTACCTTGTGCTGTTGCTGGGAAGAAGCTAGAGGCAGTGCTGGAAAGCAGAAAGCACAGGGTCTGGAGGAGAGGTGCAAGGGCCACATGAAATGGCCTGGAGGGCCGGATTCGGGCCCGGAGCCTTGTGCTTGACACATGGGGCCTAGACTCTTGTGCAACATCACTGGATTGAAATGGGGCTCAGGTAAGCATTAGGGTGGCTATGGGGGGGGGGGGACACAGACATTTTTTTATTTGAATGCATAGAACCACTTTAACCCTTGTATTTTATTATATTGTAACTGTATTGTCTCCCTTTATATTGTAAAACTCTGCACAAACTGTTGGTACTATATAAATCCTGTATAAAAAGAAGAATAACAAACACAGTACCCAAGAATTTTGTGCTAGTCCCTTGAGTTCTTTGCTGCATAAAGGGGGTTCATTATTCCTGAGTTGCAAAATGTGGCCCTTTTGGATACAAGGACTCTCATTTCCGATGGGTTCTACTGTGAGTAGTGACTATCTATTGCTCAAAAGAGGAAAATGACGCATTGTATTCAGCACAGCATGCAAAGGGAGGCGAGATACAAAGTAAAAGTGAACACAGTATGGTGACAATAGGTATCAGTGGTCTTCAGGTTACTGTGATTTTTTTTTATTACAAGCAGCAGGTACACAATCAGAACATCTAGGCCGCTTTGTAAAACGGAATCAATACAATAGCATGAACTAACCCCAACTGATTACGACAAAACAATTCATAGTAAGTTATCCCAGTTTTCACTATTTAAGTATTATGCAGCCACAGCAAGAGTCAATCTACAGCTCTCTGCATGGCTAAAACAACCTCACAACCTATTATCGCATAAGCTTCTAACTACACATTTGGGCAGGTCAATGTCAACCTTGCATAGAAAAGATATACAAAAAAGCAAAGAGTAAAGATGAATCATTTAAAATAGTATTCTAAATGTTTAATTCAGGATGATAAGCGTTGTATTGTTTTACTATTTCTTCTTTTTAGATGGAACCTCTCTAGTATCGGAAATGATAAGTAGGCCTCTTACATAAATGAGTTTAGAGGTGTTCCACTGCATGATATTAATGGAGACTATTTGATTTGGAGATCCTATGGAGTGGCATTATGTAGTACTGCGTGTTCATTTTCAGAATGGCTGGACCTTTGCATGTTTTGGGAATAGTCACGGTCTTTACTTCCCCGATTGAAGAAGTACTTTCCAAAAAAAAAAAAACCCCAGACAGGTTTATAAAAGGCCAAGCTTCACTTTAAAAACATGAAACACTGAACAACTTTGGAGATGTGTTCATTTTCACTCCCCATCCGTTAAAATGTGTCAAAGCCCCACAACTTCTGCAGAAGAATGGAAATAAAAAGGTTTGCCCTTTCTCTTTCACCTTTTCAGCAACTCTGCAAGAATTCCTTTGTCGAAGGAAAGCAGAAGTTGCAAAATCATTATAAAAAGGAAGAAAGCCCAACGCATGGCAAGTTCATATAAATATTTGTAATCAAACAATGGCGCTTGCAGAATGACATAAGAACCCCCCTACTGTTCGGCCTCCTGGTGTTTTATTGGTGAAAGAAAATTCATTATTGGATGTAGCGTTGGTGGATTTTAAAATAAAAAATTGGACATTCTTTTTTTTTTCTATTAATTTCCTTTAAAACACATGGCAACAAAGGGACAAGGAAAAATGGCACGGCGGGAGGCGGAAAGTAAGAAGAAGAGAAAGAAAGGACATTCTATTACAAATAAAAATAAAGTATTTTTACATTTTAAGGGAAAATGAGGCTTGCTCGTGCAACGGTTCTCGCAGAGCCAGCCATTGATCTTTTTAAGAGACGGCATTAAAAAAAAAAAAAAAACTAAATAAAAGAAAATGAAGGCCCATTAATACAATGGAAAGACAACTCCAGCAAATTGATCAATGCAGGACAAATCATTTGTAACCTTTTGCCTTGCGAGTACTGCAGTTTTCCCCTTTTTTTTTTCTTTCTGAAAGTAAACAAGGCATTATCAATTTCATTTTTTTTTCCATTTCTAGATGACTGCATTGAAAATAGAGAAATTTACCGGGACGAAGATGGATAATGTTTTCTTTTATGCAACATAAGGTAAAATAAATATTAATCGCTTTTAAGATCCAAATTGTACTTGTAATTTTTTTGTTTACCTGGTTATTTATTTTAGGACTTAGGATAATCATTCAGTAGCTATGTGCTTAGTATTAACAAGATAATAATTTGGGCATCCATTATGTTATGAAAGGGACAAAGGGTAAAATATTTCCCTTGGAAAAAGTATTTAAATAGGTCTACTTTATCATTAATTTATGCAATCCAAAGGTAGGTATCGCCACATGATACATTAGAACCTCTGTGCCATTATCTCCAAAGGTTGAAGCACAGTTCTGTATTTATTAACTTTCATTTTTATTATTTTTTGTTTTTATCTTTTTGGTCTTTTTTTTTGTACTGATATTCCTTTATTTTTTTTTCTCTTATTTATATCTACTGAATGTCTAATTTATTTACTTTACCCCATGTTTTCTGTTTTCTCATCACCTTCTTTTTTGTGCCAATGTTTAGTCCACTTTTCACTTTAGTTTTTTATTCCTAACTTTCGTTTCTTAACTGTCATTCTTAACATTTTTAAATTTAAAAATGTAAAATGTATTATAAAAACTTTTCATTCTTAACCACTTTACCACCGGAGGATTTTGCTGTCTTACGTCTGGGCCACTTTTTGCGATTTGGCACTGTGCGAGTTTAACTGACAATTGCGCAGTTGTGCAACGCCGTACCCAAACTAAATTTACGTCCTTTTTTTCCCACAAACAGAGATTTCTTTTGGTGGTATTCGATCACCTGTGCGATTTTTTGATCATGCGCTATAATCAAAAAAAGAGCGACAATTTTGCAAAAATAACAATATTTTTCACATTTTTTTATATGAAATTCCCCCCAAAAAAATTTAAAAATCTATTTTTTTTTAATTTTTGGCCAATTTGTTTTCTGCTACATATGTTTGGTAAAAAAAATCACAATAAGCGTATTTTGATTGGTTTGCGCAAAAGTTATTGCGTTTACTAACTAAGGGAAAGATTTTTGTCATTTTTGGTGTTTTTTTTTTTAACGAGTAATGGCGGTGATCTGCGATTTTTTTTGCGGGACTGCGACATTGCGGCGGACAGATCGGACCCTTTTTTCTGACATTTTTGACACTTTTGGGGGTACCAGTGACATTACTACAGTAATCAGTGCTATAAATATGCACTGTTACTGTAAAAATGACACTGGCAGGGAAGGGGTTAATTTTATTGGAGAGGGAGGGGTTAATGTATGCCTGGTGCTTACTAACATGTGTGGGGGGAGGTGACTGAGTGACACAAGGACAGATCGCATGTTCAGCTATGCTGAACCCTGCAATCTGACCCTGCCTGTCACTTAGGAGATCCGCCCGCTCTGTTTACACAAGCGGGCGGATTTCCAGACTCAATTCCCCGACGATCGCCGCCGCTCCTCCCCTGGCCCGACTCCCGCTGTGACTGAATACAGCGGGAGCAAGCCCCCGGCGGTGCGGTGCGCTGCCGAGAGAGGGGAATGTCTGGCGACGTAGGTCTACGTCGTCAGACGTTATCGAGCCCCTTTGCCGCAGTAGTGCTCGAGTGAGCAGACGGCAAGTGGTTAAAGCGGAGTTCCACCCATTTTTTTAAGTCCCTAAAGTTTAGATCATTCAGACTCTAGTAATACATTTCACAATTGTTGTAATTTTTTTTTTTTTTTTTAAATGCAAATACCTTTTTATTTTCTATTTTCGTCCGCCGCTGTAATGGCGGACGCTTCAGCGATGACATCATTCGGCGATTTGCGGGGGCCCCTGGGATAGCACCGTGATGTATCCCATGACTCCTTGCGAATCGCCTAGGGGCGAAATATTGCGTTATTTGCAGGCCGGAAATTACGCGAATAGGCGGACTTAAGCATCAATTTACATACAGCCGCGATCAGTGACTGAGTGCGCATGCGCACTGGGACGGACCATGCGAACTGGGACGCGGTGTGGACGCAGCAACAGCTGATGCATTACGTAATTGCACGGGAGGGAGAGCCGCACTGTGATATTAGTGCGCAGGCGCGAAATCTGGGTGCATGCTGGGTAGCCAGCTGCACAGAAATCCCGGAAATTAATGCGGGAGGGCTTCAGATGACCACAGCTAGAATGGAACCTGCCTGCTTCTGACATCAGGTAAGTAAAAGCTTATTTTTTAATAAAATAATACGAAATGCATTATGACTGTTTGACAATCTTCATGTACTTGATTTGTCAAAGCTACAGGCGTCTTCAACTAAAAATTGTTTAGGGGACTGGAATTCCGCTTTAACTTTCATTCTTTTATTTGCTGTTGTTGTGTTACTTTGATTCATTTTTGTAGTCTGTTTTTGAGAAAAAAATCTTCAGCTGGCACAGTGAAAAACAATATTCCTTATTCCCTAAAACTAGTTATGGTAGGATGGATCCAAAACATTTTGCTAATGGTATTATTATATTTTTTGTGTGTATGCATCAATTATATATTCCACAGTTTAGATCAATCTCTGCTGCAGTTAGAATTAAAATCCAATATACCTTCGATAGCTCACCACACACATTCTTGGGCAAATTCTGTTAGGAAGCCAATAAAAGTCCAGTCCTACCAAAACTAGTATTTCAGACTTGAATGGATGGCAGTAGCCTGAATAAATTGCTTTGTTTACATATGAGGGCTCCAGTAGGGGACCTTTGCACCTAGGCCCCACCACTTGAAATGTGGAGCTTTACATAGTCTTCATCATTCCTCTGTTGTAAAAAATAAGAATTTGTGTACAGAGCTCAGTTACCGTAAGCTAAAATGTGGACAAAATGAGTCAGAGTAGAAACTCACTTTTTTCAGTGCAACAAACTGAACATGAAAGCAAGGAGCATCTGCTGAGCTCTCTTTATAGATCACCCATGGTGCTCTGAGTATTCTTTGTCATGTGTTTAACGTTTTTGTCTCAAACAAATTATGTACAGGGCTATATTATGGATATACTGTATATATCTCCAAGTCTAGGTGCAGGTGCAGGTACTCCTCATTTCTGAGTCACCGTTTGTCTCTACCCCACCTCTGGGCACTGTCCCTTGGTTGCACCCCTACCCCCAACTCTCAGGCCCACCTGTTTTAGAGGATATATAACAAAGTCCTTTTTGTGGTGCCAAGTAATTTGTATAGAAATTGTTAATGATAAGAAAAGCAGTAAAATAGATCCTCTGCAGCTACCAACATTAGACTCCCCCCAGCAAAAATAGTTCCTTCTAACCATAAAAGATTCCCCTCGCAACAATAGTCCCTACCTCAACAAAATAACCCCAGCAACAATATATCCACCCCAGGAACAATTGATCCCAGCCAGCAATAATACGTCTCCCAGCATTAGTAGACCCTCCAGCAGCCAGCGACAATAGACCCCTCCCTCAACAGTAGAAGACATTCCCCCCAGCATAAATAGATACCTCCCAACTACAATAGATCCCCCCAGCAGCCAGCATTAATAGATCCTCCAGCACCCTCCAGCTGCGGGTGTCAGGCGGCTCCGATTGCCGCCTGACACCGGCGATTGCTCCCCGCTGAGAGAGAAAGATGGTCAGCTATTGTAAACACAGCCGACCATCCTTCTCCCTGCAATAATCACAGAGCTCATGTGATCCTGCTATATAGGATCCCATGCAGGGCCGATCCTAGGGTCACAGGCGCCTGGGTGCAGAAATTTTTCTGGCGCCCCCACATGGGCGTGGTCATCTTACTAACTCCTCCCCTTTACAAATGTTTCTATGGCAATGGCTCAAACACAGAGATGCTCCCCTAAGAAGTCTTCCTTACCCTGGGACCCTCCCACGATCTATTAACAACAAACAAATTACAGTAAGAGAAGCAGAGTACTCTAATGGGAACTGGAGGGGGGTCTCTCTAATGGACACAGAGAGGGCATCTGTTAGAGAGTCTGTTAGACAGAGCCCCCAGACAGGAGATGGTCAGAGACTGCAGACTTGATACAGGAGATGGTCAGAGACTGCAGACTTGATACAGGAGATGGTCAGAGACTGCGGATATTATACAAGTGATCAATGCAGCCTCATCAGTGTCCACCAAATGCAGATTACCAGTGCCCAAGAAATGCAGCCTACCAGTGCCCACCAAATGCAGCCTCATCAGTGCCCACCAAATGCAGCCTCATCAGTGCCCACCAAATGCATCCTCATCAGTGCCCCCCAATTGCAGTCTACCAGAGCCCACCAAATGCAGCCTACCAGTGCCCACCAAATGCAGATTACCAGTGCCAACCAAATGCAGCCTACCAGTGTCCACCAAATGCAGCCTACCAGTGCCACCAAATGCAGATTACCAGTGCCCACCAAATGCAGATTACCAGTGCCATGACATGGCTCCTGGTTTTTAACATTGGCATCTATAGGAAATCTCGGTCAGCTTGACACGACACTATTTCCGAACCACAAGTGACAGGGACACCAAACTTGGGGAATACCCACAACTACCACATATCCAATTTTGGGGTCAGCCAGCTTGCCTAGGTAATGTACCATGCCGTAGTCCAGGGTCCCCTTACCATGCTCCCCAAGTTTGGTTTCCCTGTCACTTATGGTTCGGTAGCAGTGCCATGTCAAGCTAACCAAGATTTCCCATAGAGCTGGTGTATTTACATGCATTCAGAAGGAAAAAAAAAAAACACCAGACGCCATCACATGCTGCAGACTACTTCATTGGATTATTGTTGTGCTGGTCATTACATACTGCAGACCCCTGAACAAAGCCTTCTATATAAATTGCAGTGAGATGCAGCACTCTATTGTATAATATGTCTGAATTCAGAACTCATCTCCACCAAAATCAGTAAATGACCCTACATGCCCATATGAGGGAAGTCAGTGCTGTACCTTTTATGTCCCTGAAATGCTGCACTCTATTCATAGACTAAAATGTATGGCACATACACATGCAGGAGCCTCTAAAGGCTCCTGCATGTTGGCCTGTGTCCATACACACATAGGTTTTTAGAGTTTATTAGTGGCAGATTAAAAAAAAAAATCACTGCCAGTTTTGGCAGAAAGAAAAAGCTTGACATTTACACTAGGTACGTATAGCACTTGAGCTTTAATCCACTTAAATGGTCAGAATAAAATGGCATTCTGGCCATTATAATGAATTATCGCCCAAGAGCTTGATGCCTGTAACCACGTTACAATGTCAGGCGCTTTTTCTGAGACTTACATGTCATGCCCATTGAACACAGTGATCAGTGATGTGATTGGCAGAGCCTGCACATGTCATCTCCCTCCGGATTTCACTCTATGAATCAACTTACAGCAGAAAGAAACATTGAGCACTGTCAGCGCGCCATGTACAGGTAAACTGTTGACTCTGTGGAAGCCACATTCTATTACATACCTTCACCACCCGCTTTACCAATCCTGCATAGATGGAACACGCTGCGCTCTACACACCTCAGAGGAGCTTCCATGTACTTCCGGTCTGAGGGACAGAGAAGGCGGAGACTCCGAGCCACATAAAGAGCAGCAGGGAACCTAATGATGACATAAGGTGGGCGTGGAAAAAGGTCCGACGTCACTGGTTGCTAGACGCTAAGCGGTTCTAGCAACCAGTGATACAATACAGCCGGAGGAAGAAAGAAAGCAGAGGCTGCGCCGCTTCCGAGCTGGTAAGTAAGCGCTGTGCTGGGGATTGGAATGGAAAGGAAGGATTTACTAGTAGTCTGACTGGCTTGGCTCTGCACAGTATCCGGAGGAGACAGTTGAGTCAATGGCAGCTTCGGCCGGCGCCCCCCCTTTTTAACAGTTTGAAGCGCCTGGGTGCACCGCACCTCAGGCACCCGCCTGGGATCGGCCCTGATCCCATGTCTCTGTGATCATTTCACAAGTCCAACCCCCATACAGTTAGAATCACTCCCCTAGGGTCACATTTAACCCCTTGATCACCTATACTGTTAACCCCTTCCCTGCCAGTGTCATTCTTACAGTAACAGTGCATATTTTTAGCACTGATTACTGTAGTAATGTCACTGGTCCACCCAAAAGTATCACAAATGTCAGTTAGGGGTCCGATCTGTCCGCCGCAATGTCGCAGTCCTGCAAAAAATCACAGATCGCTGCCATTACTAGAAAATCAATCAAAATACGCTTATTGCGATTTTTTTACCAAAAATATGTAGCAGAAAACAAATTAGCCTAAAATGTTAAAAAGATTGATTTTTACATTTTTTTTTTGTTGAGAATGTTATATAGCAGAATGTGAAAAATATTCTTGTTTTTTTTTTTTTCAAAATTGTCGCTCTTTTTTGTTTATAGCGCAAAAAATAAAAATCGCACAGGTGATCAAATACCACCAAAAGAAAGCTCTATTTGTGGGAAAAAAAGAACGTAAATTTAGTTTGGGTACAGCGTCGCACGACCGCGCAATTGTTCGTTAAAATAACGCAGTGTCGAATCGCAAAATAGGGCCTGGTCAGGAAGGGGGCAGATCCTTCCGGTCCAGAAGTGGTTAAGGGAACAGGATCAATATATATTTATTTTTTTTAGGTTAACAAATGCTTTAAAAATTCTGCCATTTCTCCTTTTAAAAATAAATACTTGCGAGTCGCGGCTCGCGTAGTGACTGTATAGATTTTGAAATACAGCGCCTACCCTTTCACTCTAAAATTGAAGTCTGGTAATTTCGCCATCAATTTAAGTATGTGCTTAAATTAAGTGGTGTGTTATGGTGAGGCGCTATTACCCTTTAATAAAACATGTATTTGGAGCCATAGAGAGAATTGAATTATCTTTAAAGTGGCTACAGTGTTATAAAAGTGCAAAAGTGCTTCCAGCGTGCAATAAATATGTGCAGTATGCAATGGTTCCCAAAGTGCATAAAATAGTGACTGATGTCATCTTCATGACATTATCAAAAAGGGGCGGAGCATGGGTGACCCTAAAATTATGCCCCCCCCCCCCCCTGAAAAAAGTTCTGCGGACACCCATGGATGTTGCTGTATCTCTAGCAGAGTAACTAGCACACATCACTTATCATGGTGTCTGGCTTATTTGGGGAGGTTAAATTTACAAATAGAAATGAAATGTTATATTTTGTTCTGTATAGAAATATGAAGCAATGACATCCATTTTTTGTTAGGTTACTGAAAGGTTAAATCTCCTTTAAAAGTGCCTGTTCAGGAAATTCTTAAACAGGTTTACCCCAAACATGCTGTGTTGACCTAATGTAATAAATAAATATTTAAGATAAAGTCTAAGAAGCTATACCAAGGTATCTTATCTGTGTGTGTGGGGCCATAAAACATTAGTCAGTATTTTCTATGCTTAAACCCATTTAAAAATAAGATTTACAGATATGTTATAATCTTATATGTAACATAATATTAACAATGAAATATATATATAACTAACATACATAGATATTTAGAAAACCGTTATATATTATAATTGTTTTATCCTTGCTAAAGGAAAAGTTATACTGATTTTGATGACTCATCTCTGTCAAGAGAGGCTTCAGTAAACATTTGTAAATTGTAAGTTGTAGAAAGCATCATAAAATTTTGTTTGACCTTGCTAGGCTCTAGGAAGTCTGAGATTGTAAGCTCTTTGTCAATATAAGGTGCAAAGTTTATTTGAAGATAAATAATGCTGCTATATTCTGTGTACTGAAGCTAAGAGCAATGCAATACCGCCATCTCTGGTGAATGACTGCTACTAATTGAGGTCTTAGGTTGAAGGGTCATTTCCAATATGTATAGATATATATATATTAGATAAGATATGTTAAATATTAGAATGGTGTTACCAAGATTCATTCCTCATTTAGATACATAATGGATATTAAATGGACATGTAATAGATGAGAGCATGGATACGTTTTATGTTGTTTTATGATATTCTTAAATGGAGATATCATCATTTAATTTTAATATACTTGTTGACCAAGAGGTGTCACCCAATGACATCACCAGTTAATGAATAAGATGTCCCAGCCAATGGGGATCATGTCACTCCCTCTGGGTTTAACTTATGGTAATTTTAATAATCCTTTGTTCTGTACCATATAAAAAGAAAAAGACCAGATGACATGACATATGACATTTGCCCAACATACATCACGCATACAATACACACGCTACAACAGCTATGCATAGACTCATCTATACAGACTCCATTTTGCTCCATCATGTATCTGAGAATGCTTTTCCATATCCTACCATTAGAGTAGTAGACTGTGAGATCAAGTTAGGTCTACCTGCCTCCTCCCTACTTAAGGGAGATGGCAGGTATACCTAAATGGACATCATACCAAAAGTCCATGAGGGGACCCTGCGCTCCATGATCTACCAAAGACATATTTCTCCATCACCTTCCAACTCTTTGTCACTGATGAAAATTGGGATTCAATATACAAAAAGTGCAAAATATAATTGTAACACTACCGCAGAAGGGGCTGCAGATGACTGGTCTCCCTACTCCTGCATAACCAGGGACAAGCCTTTTCCACTTCCTTCCAGACACAAGGAACAGACTTTGAGCTTGGTTTTTGTTGTTTAATAGGGGTAATAACTTGGAAAGGGGACAACTTCTTCCCTATGTACACGCTTCAGAACTGTCCTCCTCCTAAATACTGACAGTCTCTAATAATCAAAGATGCAAAGCCCGTTAAGGACTAGGAACTTTCAGTCCCTTAGAAAGTAGCACAAAGTGTTGTAGGCTGCATATCACCAACTCCACAGTAGACACTGATCCCAGCTCTACTATTTGCAGGAACTATCAGCCCACCTGGCTGCTTCCTTTTCCAGCCCTCTGAAGGTCTCCCTGGGAAAAGAAAGATTAGGCATAACACTGTCTTCTGAAAAGGCTTGCTACATGCGCCAGACTCTTCCCTTGTGAATCCCTAGGTTTACTGCTGTAATCACATTGTCCTCTTTGCTCCCTGCTGCTTGCTAGGCAAGACTCCTTTCAGACCTCACTGCTGTCAGGATCCTCCAAAGCCAGCCCAAACTCCAGCAGAGCACCCCTCAGACAAGGGGCTCACCTCCAAGGCCACCAACATTTTCCTCAGCACTCCATCTTCCACCTGACAGCCCTGCTGGCATGACTCATCCATATTTAAGGGCTGGCCCACTGCCTGGGAATTGGTAAAGCTACCTTAAGTATGCAGATCAACCCTACTGGCCTCCATCCTCTAGCTTCTAGACATTTCTCCAAATGTCTAGAACTAGGGGAAAGCAGCAGAGACCTGCCTATATGAGTCATCCAGCCTGACCTCCAATGAACCCTGACCCAGTTTAGACTCACAAGTTAACTATGAGTCCGAACATAGATTTGCCTACACTAGCACTAGTTGCACATTAGAGGATGCTACATAATATTTAATCACACTTGGGGATCACTAAAAATGCTGCTAGCACATTATAAGATAACTTGCATTGTCTAAATAAATCATACAAAACACTTGCAGATATAAACAACTCCTCAGTAAAGTAAAAATGTCCCAAAATGTGAAGAAATCCAAAAATAATCATTCAATGATTTCCACTCCCAATGGACTTTCACCAACATGCTTCACCCACAAAAGGCTTATCAGAAGCATGACTCTAAAAATAGAGTGTGGGCTCCAGAGGATGTAAATTATGACAAAACGTGTAGGGCAGAGCCAAGCACCATGACGACACCACGTACCCAAATGGACCAGGAAGTATTCCTATGCAATCCCAAAGTGTTTTTTTCTAAACAGCACTGTTTACTGGTGCTCATGTTTTTAATCTAGTTTTAATAAAGTGTTTTATTGATTTCACAATATTTGAACGCTCCAGCTCTCTCTTTCTGATATATCTTTAATAGGGATGATCAAACTTTTCAAAAGTTAGGTTCCACCAGAACACCCGAACTTCCCGAAAGTTCGGTCCGGATTTCAGAACCCCATTGAAATCAATGGGACCCAAACTTCGGTAATCAAAAAACACCTAGGGTTCTGGGTCATGCCCCAGGGACTATTAATCGCACAAAAAAAGTTCTTAAAAATTGTAATTTTTGATGGAGAGCCAATTATTGAAAAAATTATTGAAAAAAAAATGAGATTTCTTTGGATTTAGTGTCTGGGGGGGGGGGGGGGGGGTCTAAAAAGTGTACGTGTGAAGTTTCAGCTCTGTAGCATGTCCAGAACCAGAAAAAAAAAAGTTTGTTTGTATTAGAATTAATATAGAACAGGTTAGTAGCTTCGCTACTTTTAAACCCGGATTTTTGTTGCAGGCGTTTTATTGGGCTTTTTTGAGGACATGTTTGGAGTCAGGCATGACATCTGAACTTCTGTGTAGGGGTATATATACACACACACATGTATGTATATATACACATACAAATATATAGGTGTGAAAGTAGCAGAAACCTATGCTTACCCTAATGAAATAATTAACAGGCATATGGCTTCTCTGCTATAACACCTATATGTGTGTTTGTGTATAAATACATATAAGTGTGTGTGTGTATATACCCCTATACACAAGTTCAGATGTTATGCCTGCCTCCAAAACCCCCCAAAAAATTCCCCAAAAAAACGCCTGCAACCACACACCTGGGCGTTTTTTTTTTTTTTGACGCAGGCGTTTTTTTGGGCATTTTTTGGGCGTGTTTAAATTATTGTAAAGGCTGCATTTTTTTTTAATAACAAAGGTGATGTATATATACCTGTTCTGTGCACGGAGCAGCCCCAATCCTCCTCTTTTCGGTGTGCCCGCCAGCGCTCCTGGCACTTCCTCTTCTTGGTGTGCCACCCAAGGAAACTGCTTCCTATGGTGGCACACCTCTGGGCTTCATCTCGAGCCATCTTGCCTTTGGCTATAGATAGACAGAGACAGTGAGGCTCAGATCCGCATACCCCCCCCCCCTGCTCTTACCTCACAGGCTGTGATTGACAGCAGCAGGGGCCAACGGGCCCCACTGTTGTCCCTGAGCCAGTGGGGAAAGAGAGAGAGAGTACAGCTCAGCCACTCTCGGGCACAGCAGTGGATCAAGATCGGGTTTAGGTAAGTATTTATCTAATAAAAATAATGCATTAAAGGGATTGTAAAGGCAGAAGTTTTGTTTTTTGTTTTTTATCTTAATGCTTCTATGCTAAAAATCGCTGATCGCTGCCATTAAAAAAAAAGTAAGTAAAAAATAAATAAATAAATAAATAAATAAAAATGACATAAATCTTTCTCCTAGTTTGTAGATGTGATAACTTTTGCGCAAACCAATTAATATAAACTTACTGGGAAAAATATGTGGCAGAATACATAGTGGCCTAAAATGATGAAAAAAAATTATATTTTTTATTTATTTATTTTTTTTTTATTGGCTGTGTTTAAAGCAGAAAGTAAAAAATATTGTATTTTTTTTTAAGAATCGTTGCTCTTTTTTTGTTTATGGTGCAAAAAATAAAAACCGCAGAGATGATCAAATACCACCAAAAGAAAGCTCTATTTGTGGGAAATCAAGAACATCAATTTTATTTGGGTACAGAGTCTCAGGACCGCACAATTGTCAGTTAAACTGACGCAGTGCCGTATCGCAAAAAAAAGGCCGGGTTATTAGGGGGTAAAAAACTTCAGGTCCAGAAGTGGTTAAGGTAAAAAAAAAAAAATGTAGACATTACACCCTCTTTAAAAATTACTGTAATATATTAAATGTTTGTTTTTGGGTTTAATAAAGCTTCAAATGTCCCCCATACATCCTTTATGGCCCTTTATCTTTACAAGGAAGACCACGCTCTGATTCCTCTAACACTTCGTATTTCTTTCTCATCCTGTCTGAGTCAGCTGTCACCGATCTAAGTTCATCACCGGGAGCTAAAACTTTTGCATATTCTCTTCTTTTCATAAGTCCATACAAATATCATAATCATACAAAGTTATTGGAAGCGCTGTCTCCTGGCTAGCAGTCGCCTGCATGCGACAATCAGGTAGACTCAGCACAGCCTGTCTCTTTGTAACTTACACAAGTGACATTTCTTTTGGGGTTCATCCTGGAATATTTCTCTTTCACATCATATCGCAACTTCTGCTGAGAAAAACAGAATTTTTAGTTAGCGGCTTACTTGAAGAAAGACACCTCCAACGCAAAGTCTCTCTAAACCTGCGGTTTAAAAGGGACTGGCAGATGAAAAGAAGCAAGCTATCTTATTTTCCTTTAGAAGAATGCATGGCAACAACTTTATAACCCCAAAAGTCAGTTTTCTCCTTACTAAAGAAACAGATTGTTTTATTTTTTCAACTCAGATTTCTTCTCATGTCCAATTCTTCTGTTTGTAAATATCTCTTTCCTTTGTATTCAGCATAAAACATGTCAATAAAATAGGAGAGCGTTCTACTGATTCTGAAGTAGGAAAAACTGTGCTGACACAAAAGCACACGCGAATATATATATATATGTATATATATATATATATATATATATATATATATATATATATATATATATATATATATATATATATATATATATATTCTATAAATCTATATCTGTTAAAAAAAGGATAATAATTATATATATATATATATATATACAAACCCAATTCCAAAAAAGTTGGGACACTGTACAAATTGTGAGTAAAAAAGGAATGGACTAATTTACAAATCTCATAAACTTATATTTTATTCACAATATAATATAGATAACATATCAAATGTTGAAAGTGAGACATTTTGAAATGTCATGCCAAATATTGGCACATTTTGGATTTCAAGAGAGCTACACATTCCTAAAAAGTTGGGATAGGTAGCAATAGGAGGCCGGAAAAGTTAATTGTACATATAAGGAACAGCTGGAGGACCAATTTGATACTTATTAGGTCAATTGGCAACATGATTGGGTATAAAAAGAGCCTCTCAGAGTGGCAGTGTCTCTCAGAAGTCAAGATGGGTAAGAGGATCACCAATTCCCCCAATGCTGCGGCGAAAAATAGTGGAGCAATATCAGAAAGGAGTTTCTCAGAGAAAAATTGCAAAGTTTGAAGTTATCATCATCTACAGTGCATAATATCCAAAGATTCAGAGAATCTGGAACAATCTCTGTGTGTAAGGGTCAAGGCCGGAAAACCATACTAGATGGCGGTGATCTTCGGGTCCTTAGACGGCACTGCATCACATACAGGAATGCTACTGTAATGGAAATCACAACATGGGCTCAGGAATACTTCCAGAAAACATTGTCGGTGAACAAAATCCACCGTGCCATTCGCCGTTGCCAGCTAAAACTCTATATGCCAAAAATGAAGCCATATCTAAACATGATCCTGAAGCGCAGGCGTTTTCTCTGGGCCAAGGCTCATTTAAAATGGACTGTGGCAAAGTGGAAAACTGTTCTGTGGTCAGACGAATCAAAATTTGGAGTTCTTTTCGGAAAACTGGGACGCCATGTCATCCGGACTAAAGAGGACAAGGACAACCCAAGCGCTCCGTTCAGAAGCCTGCATTTCTGATGGTATGGGGTTGCATGAGTGCGTGTGGCATGGGCAGCTTACACATCTGGAAAGGCACCATCAATGCTGAAAGGTATATCCAAGTTCTAGAACAACATATGCTCCCATCCAGACGTCGTCTCTTGCAGGGAAGACCTTGCATTTTCCAACATGACAATGCCAGACCACATACTGCATCAATTACAACATCATGGCTGCGTAGAAGAAGGATCCGGGTACTGAAATGGCCAGCCTGCAGTCCAGATCTTTCACCCATAGAAAACATTTGGCGCATCATAAAGAGGAAGATGCAACAAAGAAGACCTAAGACAGTTGAGCAACTAAAAACCTGTATTAGACAAGAATGGGACAACATTCCTATTCCTAAACTTCAGCACCTTGTCTCCTCAGTCCCCAGACGTTTGCAGACTGTTATAAAAAGAAGAGGGGATGCCACAAAGTGGTAAACATGGCCTTGTCCCAACTCTTTTGAGATGTGTTGATGTCATGAAATTTAAAATCAATTTATTTTTCCCTTAAAATTAAACATTTTCTCAGTTTAAACATTTGATATGTCATCTATGTTGTATTCTGAATAAAATATTGAAATCTGAAACTTCCACATCATTGCATTCTGTTTTTATTCACAATTTGTACAGTGTCCCAACTTTTTTGGAATCGGGTTTGTATATATATATATATATATATATATATATATATATATATATATATATATATATATATATATATATATATATATATATATATTTTTTTTTTTTTTTTTTTTAATAGGTATAGATTTATAGAATATATACACTTCATTACAAAAAGTTTTGGGAAGCCTGCCTTTACACGCACATGAAATGTAACCACTTCAGCCCCAGAAGGTTTTACCCCCTTAATGACTAGGCCATTTTTTGTGATTCGGCACTGTATTGCTTTAACTGACAATTGCGCGGTCATGCGACGCTGTACCCAAATAGTTTAGGCCAATTTGTATTCTGCTACATATTTTTGGTAAAAAAAAAAATCCCAAAAAGCGAATAATTGGTTTGCGTAAAAGTTATAGCGTTTACAAACTACTGGATAGATTTTTTGACTTTTTATTTTTTTTATAAGTAATGGCGGCGATCAGCGATTTGTATTGGGACTGCGACATTGCAGCGGACAAATGTGATACGGGGTGACACTTTTTGTGGACCAGTGATACAAAGATCAGTGTTAAATAATATGCACTGTTACTGTATAAATGACACTGGCAGGGAAGGGGTTAATAGTGGGGGTGATCACGGGGTTAAATGTGTCCCCTATATGTGCTTACTAACTGTGTGGGGGGTGGATTGAACAGAGGCACAGAGAGATCTGTGATTCAGCTTAGCTGAATCACACGTTCTTTCCCTGTCTCTCTGACACGTCTTGCATTGTTTACATACCAGACGGCTCCCCTGTCAGTTTTGCCAAAGATCGCGGGAGGCCGGAGGCGATCGAGCCCACTCCTCCCGCAGTCTAAGAAACCAGTTAGAAACCACGTGCACGTAATCACATAGGTCGGCCGCCCTGTATATATATATACACACGCTATATTACCAAAAGTATTGGGACGCCTGCCTTTACACACACGTGAACTTTAATGGCATCCCAGTCTTAGTCCGTAGGGTTCAATATTGAATTGGCCCACCCTTTGCAGCTATAACAGCTTCAACTCTTCTGGGAAGGCCGTCCACAAGGTTTAGGAGTGTGTCTATGGGAATGTTTGACCATTCTTCCAGAAGCGCATTTGTGAGGTCAGGCACTGATGTTGGATGAGGTGTGGCTCGCAGTCTCCGCTCAAATTCATCCCAAAGGTGTTCTATCCGGTTGAGGTCAGGACTCTGTGCAGGCCAGTCAAGTTCCTCAACCCCAAACTCGCTCATCCATGTCTTTATGGACCTTGCTTTGTGCACTGGTGTGCAGTCATGTTGGAACAGGAAGGGGCCATCCCCAAACTGTTGTCATAAAGTTGGGAGCATGAAATTGTCTAAAATATCTTGGTATGCTGATGCCTTAAGAGTTCCCTTCACTGGAACAAAGGGGCCAAACCCAACCCTTGAACAACAACTCCACACCATAACCCCCCTCCACCAAATGATTTGGACCAGTGCACAAAGAAATATTATTTCAATATTAATTTACTGTCTTGACTACTTATGATTTTGTTTGTGATTTTTATGAAAAAAATTTAACTTAAAATGTAAATTCAGCAAATTATTTTAGATAGAATGGAGAAAGATAAGAACAGTTTATACACCTTAAAGTGGAGTTCCACCCATTTCAATAAGTTTAGATGTACGTAATCCCCTTTAAAAATGCTTTTACCAATGTAAACTATTTTTTTTTTTGCAAGGAAATACCTTTTTTTCTTCTTTATTCATCCGCACTTCTGGGCCCGGCCGCCTACAGGCGATTACATCACTAGGCAATTCGCAAGGGCTGCTGGGATGTATTCCAGCAGCCCTTGCGAATTGCCTAGTGATGAAATTTCACATTATTACACCGGCACCAGCTGTACTCAGGGATGTATTGCTTTGAGTCCGTGGTCCGCCCCGCCTCCTCTTAGTGAGCTCTACGGGATGTATTGCTTTGAGTCTGTGCTCCGCTCCGCCACCGCCCTGCCTCCTCTCAGTGAGCGCGGACTGAAAGCATTACATCCAGTAGAGCTCACTGAGAGGAGGCGCCGCCCCCCCCCCTAAGGGCACGCTTGACTTGTCGCTCTGTTGTGCATCTGTAATAGACAAAAACATAACAAATCCTGCCAAGATAACTAACTAACACATTATCACTGATTCCATGTGGGAACCATGTTGGACTAGTAATAGGTACAACCCTTCTCAGATACCAGGGCACTAACTCTTTCCTATTCTAGTCAGACCCACAAGTTAGGATGAAGAAATGCAGAGTCCACCCGACTGGTGTTCACAGTGTCCTTTCCTTCTTTAACACCGAGGTGACACATCTTCTTCTGGTGGCAAGCTATTCTTGCTGGAGCCTGAGCCAAGTTTGCCTTACTTGTGAGACTTTGCAAGAACTCTTCAGGGGATCCTTCACTCTGGCATCCCCTTCTCTGAAGAGGCAATGAGCCACCACCTATTTCTCACAAGGTGGTAACTCGCACAAAGTTTCCTTCAGCATTTCTCTGGCCCACTCAGGGCCAGATTAACGTAGGGGCTATTGGAGCTGCAGCTCCAGGCCCCTACCTTTTATATAGGCCCCGGGTTGGCCATATTCACTGTTACCGCTCTTCTGTCACTTGTAAACACAGAAGTCTGGCTTCTATGCTCGCTTCCCCAGGCAGCACCCTCAGAACCTCCCCACACAGCGCGAAGGCCGGACAAGGAGGGACAGTTGCCGATGCATGGATGTGTTTATGGGCTTCAGAGACAGCATCCCATGTTGAATTAGGCATGCATGGCTGCACCCTTCCCCCTCTGGGTGCATGGCAAGGCACGGCCCTTAAGGCCCTTCAAAATCCTCAGCACCAAGCCCATGATGCTCTTAATCCGGCCCTGGGCCCACTGGCCCAAGCAATCCTCTCAAAGTATCCTTTAAACAAAGTATGTATCTTCGCAAAGTGTCCCTTCTCTTATACTTAATTATCCTGGCCCGTTGGCCCAAAGGATCTTCGAAAAGTATCTTTTAAACAAAGTATCTTCACAAAGTGTCCTTTTTCAACACTTAGTTATCCTGGCCTGTTGGCCCAAAAGATCTTCGCAAAGTGTCCTCTTTCAGCACTTGTTCTTGCGACAACATTGGTCCAAAGACCAAGAAGATCTTTACAAAAGTACTTTAAACAGGAAGTCTCTGTGAAGTAGAGGGTTTGCCCCCTCCAGGTAGCAGCCCCTGGCTTTACCAGGAGAAGTTCTTTGTGGCAGAAACTGTAGCAGTTTCGCTGAATCCCATCTTCTTTTGTAAGGATAGAAGGGAAGGCGATTCGGAAATAGGGCCTCTACCCTAACAGCATCTTTTATGTCAACAGAACACCTCAGGCACACTGGCCCATTTGTAATTCTTTCTCTCCAATCAACATTTTACACTCTTCCAGCTAGCTAGCCCCTTTAGTAACTTGATTTTCCTGACAGGGACAAGAACTCTGCACACCTCAGTAGTAATGATCAGGATGCGATATGCTGATGATCTTTCCCTCAGAATTGTGAATGCTGATGGCCCAGGCTTGGCCTTTTCCATCTGTGTGGCTGACTCCTACTCGATCAATGTAGATGGATCTTCCCGGATTACAATTTGCCTTGACAGATTTAAAGGTATAATCCAAAAAGTGCAGCGCTAAAATATTAGTGACGTAAAAAATTATAAACTTAAAAAAGCATCTAAAAAAAACGACAAATCAAGAGTGACTGAAGAACCGAGAAAGAAAGTCCCATATTTGAAGGTGAATCCAAAAATATAAATCAATTCTTCCTCCTTATGACACCCGGGAATTCTGTGAAGGGGGGGGCACCTCTGTGCACAAGTATGAGAAGCAGCTTACCAGACGGCCATGGCTACTCAAATGAATAACATGGATCTCAGGAACTCCAAAGAGTCATGGATAACACCAGAAGATAATAAATTCCTTAAGGTAGCTCCGTAGAGGTCAGATAAGGGTGTGGGGAAAAAGATGGTACAAAAAGACCATAGCGTAATCCCGTAAGGTATAAAATAATGTATTTATTAAAAAACTACTCACATATAGGTAGAACAGAACAGGCATATAGATTAGGTAACTGAGGATCCAAATAGCGGCGTCCCGCATGTATCCAATCAGCATAGAAAAAGGTAGCTGGCTCATGGAAGGGGCATGTGGACAATTGCGTCTGGAGTCGCCGCCAACGTTTCGTCATAAAAAAGACTTCATCTGGGCATGACTTGAAGCTGTCCCATAGTAGAGACTTGGACTGGTTTCTGTATGGTTTAGGGGACATAAAGAAAGTCCCAAACGACTTCATCACATCAAGCCCCTCTCTTTTCCTCGATCTCCTCCATTATCTCCTGAGGAGCGTATGGATAGTCATGTCCATATTCCAGGGCCTTTATCTGTACCAGGCGTTGAAAGCGGGAGAACCTGGGAAGTTTCTGCCAGTCTTCTCTCCCAGATGGGGTATATCGGGTCTACACTCTTTTGATGAAGTTGGCATAAGCTTAGTTTTGAAACCTAGCCTGGGCGTAATTGCGCAAATTTGCGTCTTTTCGCGTAAATTCACATATTTTCACAAAAATTTGACTTTTCACGCAAATGTATTCTTGCTTTCTTGTAAAATATGCAAATTAGCATTTTTCAGATCAACAGTATGTTCGCATGCGTTCATTTGTTCGCAATTGCACGTATTTGTGCGCCTTTACACGCATTAGGTATAAATCATTGTCTAAAAATGCAGATTTTTCTATTTTGTTCTTACTGAAGAATGCACAGTTCTCATTTACGCGCCTGTGTGCATAGGCACATTGCAATGAATGGGTTGCATTTTAGCTCAGAAAAAAAAAAAAAAATCTGTACTGAGCTTTTTTAAGCTGCAGTGTGCAAGAGGCCTTATTGGGATTTATTTTTATTTACCAAAGACATGTAGTAGAATACATTTGATTTTATTGGATTTAGAACAGAAAGTATAAAATAGCATTTTTTCCTTTGTATTTTTTTTTCGTTTATGTAATAAAAAATAAAATACCCAGTGGTGGACAAAAAATTACCAAAAGAAAGCTCTATTTGTGTGCAAAAAAATAAATAAAAATTTTGTTTGGGCACAGTGTTATATGACCGCTTAATTACCAGTTACCCTAGGTTCACACCTATGCGTTTTTTAATGCATTTTGCAGTTTGCAGGAACGCACTACAGTCAATTCAACATGGTTTACTATTGTACATGTTCGCAGCTGGTGCAATTTTGTAATGGGTTGGGGACTTTTTTCCACTTTTTGCGTGTAATGGACTTCAAGCGCACCAGAAATACAAGTATTGTGTTTGTGATGCGATTTTTGATGCGTTATGCGGTTTATTATTCCCTTTTATACACTGTATATAGCTGGTTGCTAAAGGGTGGCCTGGGAAGCCGGCCGCCTCGTCCTTAACAATCAATGAGTCATCAGGGGTTCCCCAATGACAGCTAATTGTAAAAAAAAAAGTTGACAGCAAAAAAAAAAAAATTATGAAAAAAAAAATGGCGTGGGGACCTCCCTGAGGTCCATACCAGGCTCTACGCATATGGTATGGATTTGGAGGGGACACCCCCATGCCCAATTTTAAAAAAAATGGCGTGGAGTCGTCCCAAAATCCATACCAGATGCGAAGAGCCTGGTATGAACCTCAGGGGAGTCCCCATGCCATTTTTTTTTTTTCATAATTTTTTTTGGCAGGTCAGGAAAGGGAGGGGATGAGCTAGCGCCCCCCATGACCTCATGCCCTCAATGAGGAGCCTGATATGGACCTGAGGGGGACCCCATGGCCTTTTTTTACAATTTTATTTTTTTTTTGCCAGCAACTATATTTTTTACATTCAGCTGTCAGTGGGGAACCCCGCTGACCACTGATGATTTATCAGTTGTTAAGGACACGGTGGCCAGCTTTCCAACCCGCTCCTTAGCAACCAGCTGCATACAGTGTGTTTAAAGAGAAATAAAATGCAAAATGCAAGAAAACCGCATGCAAAAAGAACAAGGGCTTAAAAGCGCAAAACACTGCAAAACGTGCCTTCAAGACACATCAAGCGCAGCCGTATAGATGTGAACCTAGACTTAAAGCGGAGTTCCAGCCTCGGGGGTCAATTTGAGCTAAAAATACCCCTGGGAAAGTCAGGGCTCAGGGCTAGTACATTCCATAATGGATAGCCTCTGAACTGTCCCAGGTCGCACTTACCTGTAAGAAGAAATACTTACCTTGAAAATTTCTTCTCCAGCGCTGCCATCTCAGGTGTGGGCAGCTGAAGCCGCAGCGTCCCTCTTCGTGTCCTCTTCGGTGATGTTGGAGTCCCAGAATGCCCTGCACCGGCCCCGCTCTTCACTTCTGGTGCAGGCGCGGCATCCCTGAAGCTGTTTAGCAGGGAATGCTGCGCCTGCACTGGAAGTGACGAGCGGGGCCGGTGCAGGGCATTGATTCCTGGGAGCGATGACGTTCAGCTCCCAGGAGTCATCGCAAACTGGAAGTGACAGCGCGGGCCGTGGACGCAGAGGGAGGAAGTGGAAGGAAGGGGAGTATATTTTCTTTTATAATAAGGTAAGTGACCAAAAAAAAATCGGCACTATCCATTTCTCTTTCATGTTCCCCTTAGCAAGAGGATGGCCCAAAATCGATTTTATCGATTTTGTGGCCGGAACTCCGCTTTAAAGTAGCACAGTGCTGAATATCAAAAAATGTCTTGAGCTAGTCATGAAGAAGGTAAAACCTTTTTAGGGATCAAGTAGTTATGCATTACCAGCATCTGTAAAATTCTAGTGTTTCTTACTTTTTTTTTGCACGATTGGACGTTCAAAGTCAATGTAGTATCCCCTAGTTTACAAAAAAACGAAGTGAGCAATTATTTTATAAAGTGAACATTCACTTTGCTAAGTTAACAGTGTCTATGTCTTTATTAAATCAAGCCAAACCCAATCTGATTTCCTCTATCAGTGATCTGATTTAGTCTTTGCTGTTTCTATTGCTTTATTGACGAAGCCCCTAGGCCTTTGCTTTACATTCAATTTCTCCATGTTCGTCCACATCACATTCCTTTTATGGAATGCTAGCTAGTTATTCCCACAACTATTTACGATAGTTGCTAAGCAGCCAACACGCCGACAATATACACTGCCTGGCCAAAAAAAAAAAGTCGCCACCAAAAAAAAAAAAAAAGGTCACACACTGCAATATATTGTTGGCTTTGATTACGGCACGCATTCGCTGTGGCATTGATTCGATAAGATTCTGCAATGTGACAAGATTTATTTCCGTCCAGTGTTGTATTAATCTTTCACCAAGATCTTGTATTGATGATGGGAGAGTCGGAGTGCTGAGCAAAGCCTTCTCCTGCACATCCCAACGATTCTCAATGGGGTTAAGTTAAGTTCTGTGGTGGCCAATCCATGTGTGAAAATGATGTCTCATCCTCCCTGAACCACTCTTTCACAATCTGAGCCCGAGGAATCCTGGCATCGTCATCTTGGAATATTGAAAACGAAAAACAAACACAAGGGCGCACCGGCCTAGTGCATTATCCTCTAAAAAAGATTTATTCCAATAAAAGGTATAAAAATACTCACAAACGAGTTCTTGGTAAAAGCATATCAAATAGGTACGTTGTCATCAGCATCAAGATCAAAGGGTGTACCGTCCCCTGAAGCTGGAAAGGCTTACGCATTTCGAGGCATGGCCTCTTCCTCAGAGCCTCTTTTTTCCTCTCAATTTCAGTGGTCTTAGACTACCCTGGTCTTGTAAAGGGCTACAAGGCCTAAGTTATCCAGTGATGCAGAGTCGAAAGTTCTCAGCAGCTGCATGATTGTGGATGAGGTGGATAGAGGATCACACTACTCAGAGCGCAGGAGATAGGTGCTTTGCACCGATTTTTTTGGTTTGTTTCATCTTGGAATTTGCCCGTGCCATCAGGGAAGAAAAAATCCATTGATAGAATAACCTGGTCATTCAGTATATTCAGGTAGTCAGCTGACCTCATTCTTTGGGCACATGCAGTAACTATCCAATGGGTAGTGTAGTTAGTTGCTTAGTTAATTCCAGGTTGCGATTTTTTTTTTGGCCAAGCAGTGCATTTCATTACAAGGCATATTGTTCTGTAACTCAGTCATTTAATCACTTGCCGACCAGCCACCGCCATTAAACGGCGGCAGGTCGGCAGGTTCCCATCAATCGCCGTACCTGTACGGCAGTTCGTGGGAGCAATCCTGGGGGCACGCACACGCCCACTCGCCAGTGGGGAAGCCGATCCATGGCGCTGGCAGCTGCAATTGCCCCCCAGGCACCCGCGATCGCTCCCCGTGAATAGGGAACGGCGGTCTGCTGTTGTAAACACAGCAGACCGTTGTTCTCTCTGGAATCAATACAGTGCTCCTGTGTTCCTCCTATTTAGGAACACAGGTCTCTGTGTTGATTTCATAAGCCCATTCCCCTCACAGTTAGAAAACACTCCCCTACGCTCTCATTTAACACTTTGATCACCCCATGGGTTAACCCCTTCCCTGCCAGTGTCATTATTACAGTAACAGTGCATATTTTTAGCACTGATTACTGTAATAATGTCACTGGTCCCTCCAAAAGTGTCAAAAATTTCAGTTAGGGGTCCTATCTGTCCGCCGCAATGT
Source organism: Pelophylax lessonae (assembly GCF_965119305.1). Classification (NCBI taxonomy): domain Eukaryota; kingdom Metazoa; phylum Chordata; class Amphibia; order Anura; family Ranidae; genus Pelophylax; species Pelophylax lessonae. The sequence continues at coordinate 31,091,064 of NC_138771.1, read as the reverse complement.
CACAGTCCCGCTAAAAATTGCAGATCGCCACCATTACTAGTAAAATAAATAAATAAAAATGACATAAATCTTTCCCATAGTTTGTAGACGCGATAAAATTTGCGCACACCAATCAAAAAACGCTTATTGGGATTTTGTTTTTACCAAAAATATGTAGCAGAATACAAATTGGCCTAAAATGATGAAAAATTTTGATTTTTACATTTTTTTTATATTGGGAATGTTTTATAGCAGAAAGTAAAAGATATTGTTTTTTTTTTTTTTTCAGAATTGCCACTCTTTTTTTTGTTTATAGGGCACAAAATAAAAATCGCACAGGTGATCAAATACCACCAAAAGAAAGCTCTATTTGTGGGGAAAAAAGGACATCGATTTTATTTGGGTACAATGTCGCACGTCCGCGCAATTGTCCATTAAAGTAAAGCAGTGCCGAATCACGAAAAATGGCCTGGTCATTAAAGCGGTAGTATACTAATTTTTGTGACTTTTACCTACAGGTAAGCCTATAATAAGACCTATAATAAGGTTTACCTGTAGGTACAATTAATATCTCCTAAACCTGCACGGTTTAGGAGATATTTGCTCTGCATGCAGCCGCTGACGCTAGTGGCGCATACGCTCTGAAGGTCCGGCGGACGTTCAGAGTTCCATGCCGGGCACTTGCCAGAAAATGACTCCCGCGCACCATGCGCGGGAGTGAAGTAATCGCGGCTCTGGCCACTCACAGCGCCTGAGCCGCCGAACCGGAAGAGAAGCCGAGGGAGCATGACAGCTCCCACAGCGGTGTCCGGGGGTCCGTGTCGGGGCTTCGTTTTATGGTAAGTATTTCATAATGAGCTAGTATGCGATGCATACTACGAAAGAAGGAAGGATTGGGAGGCAAGGATTTTTGGGCACAAAAGGGTTTCTAAAATTCTTATTTATTGAAATCATTCATATAAAAACAAGGGAATACAATATATTCTAAAAAATGACCTCAATTAACCACTTTACGTCTGCTCACATTGCTGCTACTGCAGCAATATGGCTCGTTATCATCTAGCGACGTAGTACTACGTCGCTGGACTCCTCCCTTTCTGGGCGGCGCTCGCGCGCCGCCGGAGGCTCGCTCCCCCTTTTTTTTTAGTCACAGCTGGAGTCGGGCCAGGGGAGGAGTGGCGGCGATCGTCGGGGAATCTAGTTTGGAGATCCACCCGCTTGTGTAAACAGAGCGGGCGGATCTCCTAAGTGACAAGGAGTGACAGATTGCAGTGTTCAGCATAGCTGAACATGCGATCTGTCCCTGTGTCACTCAGTCACCTCCCCTCCACACGTTATTAAGCACCAGGCATACATTAACCCCTCCCTCTCCAATAAAATTAACCCCTTCCCTGCCAGTGTCATTTTTACAGTAACAGTGCATATATATAGCACTGATTACTGCAGTAATGTCACTGGTACCCCCAAAAGTGTCAAAAATGTCAGTCAAGGGTCCGATCTGTCCGCCACAATGTCGCAGTCCTGCAAACAAAATCACAGATCGCCGCCATTACGCGTTAAAAAAAAAAACACCAAAAATGACAGAAATCTTTCCCTTTGTTAGTAAACGCAATAACTTTTGTGCAAACCAATCAAAATATGCTTACTGTGATTTTTTTTTTACCAAACATAGGTAGCAGAAAACAAATTGGCCAAAAATTAAAAAAAAAATTGATTTTTACATTTTTTTTGGGGGGGGGGAATTTCATATAAAAAAAAATGTTAAAAATATTGTTATTTTTTCAAAATAAACGCTCTTTTTTTGTTTATAGCGCAAAAAGTAAAAATCGCACAGGTGATCAAATATCACCAAAAGAAAGCTCTGTTTGTGGGAAAAAAAGGACGTAAATTTCGTTTGGGTACGGCGTCGCACGACCGCGCAATAGTCAGTTAAAGTCGCACAGTGCCGAATCGCAAAAAGTGGCCCAGACGTAAGACAGCAAAATCCTCCAGTGGTAAAGTGGTTAAGGCCCACAATACATGATGCATACTAGCTCATTATGTCTTTGTCTTGCAAGGTTTGTTTGTTTTTTTTTTTTGTTTTTTCAGTATACAACCGCTGTAAGCCCCCATTCACACTAGGGCGACCTGTGAGGCGACCTGGTCGCCTCTCAGGTCGCCGCAGGTCGCCTCCCATAGGGAAGCTGCGGACCCGTTCTAATAGGAGCGACACAAGTCGCTCCGACCTAGAAAAAGGGTCGGGAGCTTCTTTGAGGGCGACCAGGAGGCGACCGCCATAGACTTCAATGTTATGAAGTCCGTGGCGGCCGCTCCGAGGTCGCGGCGCGCTGCTCGCACCGCGATCTCGGAGGTCGCGGTCCGAAGTAGCGTCGCCCCTGTGTGAACGGGGCCTAAGGGGTAAAAATCTTCCAGTCCAGAAGTGGTTAACTATCCCTGTCATCAGTTTTTTTTTTTTTCATGTACCATTAAAAAGTACTCCATGGACCCTTGCCAGGTGAATGTCCTTCCTAGGTTTACGTTTGTCTTAACAAAAATTGTTTTACCTTTCAAAAGGGAATTAGGGAAAAAAAGAAAAATCCTCATTTTCAATATCCCTTTTCCGAAAGTCTTGTTGAAATCTTTTCATTTCCCCATCTGGTCCCCAAGTATTTTCTCTGGGAGAAAAGTAAAAAAAAAAAAAAACTTTTCTGGGCTGCCATCCAGGCAGTGTCACAATTCACAGCTGTAAAGTTTGATCCAAGTGCTTTGAGCTGGCAAGCAAGGTAGAGCCAAGAGAGATTAAGAGCTTCTTTATATAATAAATCTTCAGACGGACAAAGCTAGTGATGACAGAGGAGAAGTGAGAAGTAGAAAGACATACTCAAGTGGAAACAAGTCGAAAAGTTTGTTACACTGACACTAACTATCAGGGTACAATGGGTGTTCATCTCGGTTTGTCTCGGCTAACTCCCGGCTCTTTGCTAAGTGCGGAGAGAGATAAATATTATCTCTGTATTTACGACCAGGCGCTGGTGGAATCCAATGTGTTGCGCGCTGGCATGCTAATACATATCCAAATAATTTGTACTGCTAATATACGGGTTTAAGCGCTTTTCATTGGATGGTGCCAAGATGTAAACCAGGCATTTCAAAAGCACTTAAGAGGTGAGATGAACCCAAAGAAAGATGAACAAAGGGTAGAGTAAGTCATTACGCTTTTCATCGGGAACATGTTTCAAATAAATTTTAAACTTATAAACGACAGATACATTTTTTTTTTTCTGGGTGTTTAATGGGAATTTAGTGTGGTTTAACAACAAAGCAGCTGCCAAATCAAAAAAAACTCATAGCCCCATCCTAAGCAATTGTCACACTTCAGCCTAGTACTAAAGCAGAGTTCCACTCATTTATTTCAGATACAATAAATCAAATGCACATCCCCATTTCATTGTAAAATGGTCATTTTTTTTTCTTCTAAATACCTTTATTTAGGTATCTTCTGGAGCACTTCCGGCTCCCTCTGCCTAGGCGATTACATCATTAGGCATTTCCGATGGACACCTGGGATATCGGCGTCATGGCAGTCCATGGGAGTCGCTTAACCACTTAAGCCCCGGAAGATTTTACCCCCTTCCTTACCAGGGCCTATTTTGCGATTCGGCACTGCGTGACTTTAACGGACAATTGCGCGGTCGTGCGACGATGTACCTAAACGAATTCGACGTCCTTTTTTTCCCACAAACAGAGCTTTCTTTTGGTGGTATTTGATCACCTGTGCGATTTTTTGATCATGCGCTATAAACAAAAAAAGAGCGTCAATTTTGCAAAAATAACAATATTTTTCATATTTTTTTATATGAAATTCCCCCCCCCCCCCAAAAAAATGTAAACATCAAAATGTTTTAACATTTTAGGCCAATTTGTTTTATGCTACATATGTTTGGTAAAAAAAATCGCAAAAAGCGTATTTTGATTGGTTTGCGCAAAAGTTATTGCATTTACTAACTAAGGGAAAGATTTTTGTCATTTTTGTTGTTTTTTTTTTAACGCATTATGGCGGCGATCTGCGATTTTTTTTGTAGTACTGCGACATTGCGGCGGACAGATCGGACCCTTGACTGACATTTTTGACACTTTTGGGGTTACCAGTGACATTACTACAGTAATCAGTGCTATACATATGCACTGTTACTGCAAAATTACACTGGCAGTGAAGGGGATAACTTTTTTTTGAGAGGGAGGGGTTATGTGTGTCCCTAGGGGCGTGATTCTAACTGTGATTGTCTGTGGCTTGAGGTGTAGGAACAGTGATCAACGGTCCTACATAGTAGAACCGTATGATCACTATTCATACACAGGGGAGAATGACAGGCGGCTTGTTTACATTAGCCGCCTGCCTTTCTCCTGCTGTAACGGACGATCGCGAGTGACCGGCGGACATCGGGTCCTCCAGGCACACACGCGGGGGGGTCCGTGACCACGCGGGAGGGCGCCTCCGGCGGCGCGCGCTTGCTCCCTAGACCCTCACAGCCTAGCGACGTAGCCCTACGTCGCTTTGCCTGTGAGGGGCTGACCGCCGCAGTAAATAGTCGTGCGGCGGTCGGCAAGCGGTTAATGCCGAAATCGTGCGCTATTTCCCGACCAGATATTACGCGAAAGGGAGAAGTTGCTATAGCAACATGTCAGGAGGAAGGAGCCTCGCGCGGTTGCATTACCACGCTGGCGCGAGATTTGGAGGTGCATGCTGGGTAGCCAGCTGCTAAAAATGTTCCACATAGACCGTGGAAAAAAGAGAGGTTAAATGGTGGGTATTAGTAAGGCAGAGAGTCAATATTGAAATTTCCAAAGTGATTTAATGTGATGGATACATGTAAATTACATAGACCTGCAATATGGTAGGTAATAACAATGTTGCGACATAAAACACAGAAGACAAGACTAACTAACATGTAACAATTTTAATGACAGAACCGGCCGGTCTAAAAAATTAGTATACTGAGTCATAGGCTAGGAATTCCTGAATTGTATGTTCTCCTGTGCATTGGGAGTGTATGCCTAGACAGTTCCCTGTTGGAAGCTTGGGCAAAGAAATGGATGGAAGTCCCAAAATGAATAGTATGATGGAGAATTAATTGCTTGTATCATGGGTATATATAGGTAATTGAAGGTGTGTTGATATATCGATAGAGCAATAGACAGTTCCTGAGTATGATCCTTAATAAAATGGATTATATTGGGTAGCTGCACCTAATCCCGGAAAGAGATACAGGAGGGCTTCAGATGCCCACAGTAGACATGGACCCTGCCAGCTTCTGAGATCAAGATATTTATTTTTTATTTAACCTCTTACGGACTGCCCACCGCAGATTTACTGCGGCACGCAGCCCCTCCTGTGCGAACCAAGGTAGCTGTACGTCAATCGCGCTCCTACAGCTAGGGGGCGAGTGGGTGCCGCCGCCGGTATGCTCCCACCCCCACTCGGCAGTGGGAACTCTGATGCACAGGGCCGGCGGTTGCGACTGGGACTCCGCTTTAACTTCTTGCCTATCGACCACTTTTACCCCCTTCCTTCCCAGGCCAGTTTTCAGCTTTCAGTGCTGTCACACTTTGAATGACAATTATGTGGTCATGCGATGCTGGACCTAAATGACATTTTTATATTATTGAGACAGATAGAGCTTTCTTTTGGTGGTATTTACTCAACACTGGGTTTTTTATTTTTTGCTAAAAAACAAAAAAGACCAACAATTTTGAAAAAATATATATTTTTTTCTTAGTTTCTGTTATAAAATTTTGTAAATAAGTACATTTTCTCCCTCACTGATGTGCGCTGAGGAGGCTGCACTGATGGGCAGTTGGGCACTGATAGGCTGCACTGATGGGCACTGATGAGGCAGCACTGATGGGCATCGATGAGACAACACTGAAGGGCACTGATGAGGACCTGAACAAAATAACGGAGTGGGCAACTACATGGCAGATGAGATTTAATGTAGAAAAAATGTAAAGTAATGCACTTGGGGGCCAGAAACCAGAAAGCAAGCTACTCACTAGGGGGGGAACCTCTGGGTGAGTCTAGGATGGAAAAGGACTTGGGGGTACTAGTAGACAACAGGCTTGGCAGTGGAGGCTTGGCAGTGGCATGCAATGCCAAGCCGCTGCAAGCAAAGCCAACAGAATACTGGGTTGTATAAAAAAGGGGATTCACTCCAGAAATAAAGAGATTATTCTCCCGCTCTACAAGACTCTGGTCCGGCCACATCTGGAGTATTCCGTCCAGTTCTGGGCACCGGTCCTCAGGAAGGATGTTCTGGAACTGGAGAAAGTCCAGAGAAGGGCAACAAAAATAATTAGGGGAATGGAGGACATCAGCTATGAGGAAAGACTACAAGCACTGAACTTATTCTCTCTGGAGAAGAGACGATTGAGGGGGGATATGATATCAATGTAGAAATACTGTACTGGCGACCCGAGCATAAGGAACAAACTATTCAGAGAAAGGAGATACAATAAGACACGTGGCCACTCACTAAAACTTGAGGAAAGGCGGTTTAACCTTAAAGTGCGTAGGGGGTTCTTCACTGTAAGAGCGGTAAGGATGTGGAATTCTCTTCCACAAGCAGTCGTATCAGCAGTGAGCATTGATAGTTTCAAAAAACTATTAGATGGGCACCTGAAAGACCACAACATACAGGGGTATACAATGTACGGTTAAAAGCAAACACACACACACATCATAGGTTGAACTGGATGGACTGATGTCTTTTTTCAACCTCACTAACTATGTAACTATGTAAAAGGTGGCAATCATGAGGAGGCACTAATATGCTGCACTGATAGGCAGCCCTGATGAGAACTGATTTGCAGCACTGATGAGAACTGACAGGTGGCACTGATAGGTGACACTGATAAACACAGATAGGCAGCACTAATGGGCACTGATGGGCACTGAAGGACGGCACTGATAAGCAGGCACTGATGGGCACTGAAAGACAGCATTGCCTGGCATCACTGCTGGGCACTGTTGGGGCTTCACTGAAAATCAGTGCCTTGATTATCTGTGCAGATCTCCCCTGAGAGGAAATGCCACTGATTGGCTCTCCTCATTCACATAACCGGCATTTCCGTGTGTACATGTGATGAGCTGTGATTGGACACAGCTGATCACATGGGTAAAGAGCCTCGTCATCAACTCTTTACTGGGATCAGTAATGTGCAGTGTCTCAGGGACAGAGCACACCACGGATCGCCATGCCGCACATCCCCACGGGCGTGCAAGCACGGCGAGAGCGGGATGACGTCATATGACGAGAGACCCTCATTTGGCAATACGGCAGGTAGGAGGTGGTTAAAGTGGAACTTAACTCTCTTAATCAACATGAACTATTTGAATCCTTATGCTGCTAGAGTTAGTAAATAGATAGGAAGGTGTATTATATGTACTTGTTTTAAACTTTTTTTTATATATATATATACATTTCTTTAGTTGCTTCCTTGTTTCTGGCATAGGCTAAAATGATGCCGTATATCCCAGGAGTCTTAATGGGAGGAGGGGAGGAGAGGCTTTCTCAGCTAAGCACATGTAAGGAACTGTTGCCCCCTATTGTTTCATTTTCTATGTAGCATCCTTCTAGTTTAGAGCAGACTGCTGGGCAAATTTAGTTTAGCTCCTCTGTAAGCAGTTGAGCAGGGGCTGATTGCTTAGAGCTACCCAGCATGTCCCAGAATTCTGTTCTGCCCCCCCCCCCTATTTTCTAGAAGCTTCTACAATCATAGTGGTTGGGGGAGCTGAACAGGCAGCCTGAATATTTATGGGACCCAATCCAATCCCTGGGGAGGTGTACCCAGATGGTAAAGGGAGAACCCATAAGTAGTTGGCTCCTGAGCAGCAGGGTGCTGTGTTCCTGGGTCCAGTTCTGCAGGAGGAGACCGCTGTGCAGGGGCGCTGCCCCCTGGGGCAGAAATCTGGGAAAAAGCCAGCAACAAGACATAGAGGTTCCAGCTATGCTTAGCTGGGGGGGGCCTATCTGCAAGACCTAGTCCAAGGATCTATTTGGGTCAGAAGAAAGCTCCCTGGAGAAAGCCAGGAGGAAGTTTTGGGAGAGAGAGCCCAAGCTGTCCAGAGGCTGTGTGTGTCTGCACCTTCCTCATTAGGAAGAGTGTGGTGGATACCGAAAGGAGGCAACTGATGATCCTGTGGCTTAGTGAGTATAAGACCCCTAGTGCTTCAAAGTGTGATGCGTAGAGGAATTCAGATGCCCACTCGAGGGATATATTGATTTTTATATACAGGATTAAAAGCAACCTATATTATATTGGTGGTTGGATGGAAGTAATTCATAGATGTTTTGTTGTTCATTATGCAAAGGCCATAATTGTTGAATTTACATTTATTGTAACATAACTAAGTTTTACAACGACATTTTGATTTTTCTTTTCTTTGGGTAACATGATAGTCCCATGGAATATACCAATACAAATTTGTTTTGAGAGTATGATTATATTTATCTGTTCTTTTTGAACAAAGTTCTTTAATAACCACATTGCTCATTTTCTGCTCATTAGTTATGGGCTTTTTACAAGCTTTTACTCATACGCTGAAGACTTGCCAGTAAATTATTAATACCATACTAGAAATCATCTATATTGAATAATTTTCAAGTAAAAAATATTTGTATTTGGTGACTTTGTAAACATTCTGTAGCCTCTTGAGGATGTCAGAGAGCCTGCACCCCTTCTTCATTAATGGTGACACATTGCTTCTGCTTGGAATCCATTATTTACCTGCAATAAAAAGAAGAAGAAGAAGAGTTACTATAGAGCAGGGGTCCCAAAACGTCCTAAACAAAGGGCCGGTTTACAGTCTTTCAGGCTTTAGGATGGCCGGTGTGGGAGTAGAAAATGTTCCGGCATCAGTGGGAGTAAAAAAATAACCTAGTGCCTGTAGTCACTAGAAGGAGGAACAGTGTCCTATCATTGGTATTAGTGGGATGAATAGTGTCTCATCGTTGGTATTAGTGGGATGAATAGTGTCCCACCATTGGTATTAGTGGGAGGAATAGTGCCCCATCTTTGGTGTCAGTTGAAGGAGAAATGGCCCATTGTTGGTGTCAGTGAGAGTAATGGTCCCCCACTGTTGGTGTCAGTGGAAGGAATGGTGCCTCCTTGTTGGTTTCAGTGGGAGGAATAGTGCTCCATTGTTGGTGTCAGTGGGAGGAAGGTGCCTCGTCATTGGTGTCAGTGGACAGGGAATTTCCCCATTGTTGGTGTCAGTGAGAGGAATAGTCTCCCACTGTTGGTGTCAGTGGGAGGAAGGTGCCTCGTCATTGGTGTCAGTGGACAGGGAAGTTCCCCATTGTTGGTGTCAGTGAGAGCAATGGTCTCCCACTGTTAGTGTCAGTGTATGGAAATGTGTCTTGTTGACTGTGTCAGTGGGATGAGTAGCGCCCTATTTTTGGTATCAGTGGAAGGAGAAATGCCCCATTGTTGGTGTCAGTGAGAGGAATGGTTCCCCACTTTTGGTGTCAGCGTGAGGAATGGGGATTCCTTGTTGTTGTCAGTGGGAGAAATAGTACCCCATCGTTGACGTCAGTGGAAAGAGAAGTTCCCTATCGTTGGTGTCAGTGAGAAGAATGGTCCCCCACTGTTGGTGTTTATGTAAGGAATGGTACCTCCTTGCTGGTGTCAGTGGGAGGAATAGTGCCCCATCACTGGTATTACTTGAAGGAATAGTGCCTAATTGTTTATATCAATGGGGTGAATTAGGCACCATTATTGGTGTCAGCGGGAGGAATAATGCCCCATCACTGGTGTTAGTGGAAGAAGAAATGCCCTATTTTTGGAGTCAGTCAGAGGAATAGTACCCCAAGGGCCAGATAAAGCCAAGCAAAGGGCCACATTCAGCCCAAGGCCACAGTTTGGAGACCGCTGCTATAGAGGAAAAGTTACTCTACTAACATGTGAAATTTGAACGACCTATGTAAGTTATTAAAGACATCATGACCAATTTGCATTACTTTAGGTACAGCCCTTTTATTAAATTTTTGTTTTCGGGTTTAATACTGCTTTAAGTAGGCTTAGCGAGTGCACAGCAAGTTTAGATGATTAGATATGAAATAACCGATACCAGAAATTACTTACGTGTTGAAAACACTCAGCAGTTCTTGACGGTGATGATGACAGTTCTGAGATCAGGATTTTCCATTGAAGAACAAGAAATCCTTATGTTGACAAACATTATCAAATACTCAATTCGAAGAATGAGTAGGCAAATCTAGACTATACATGCATTATATAAATGTGATAATTCATTCAAGGGCATTTAGCAAAAGTGAGAAATAATTGGTACATTGACCATTCGCTGCTTTATAAATTTGCCCCCATGTTCATAAATGTTGCAAGATTTCAGTCCTCTTGTCTAAATGGATTGCAGACATAAAGTTACAGCATGAAAAGTTTTTCCGTGACCCTAGGCAAACTCTGTGTATCCTCTCTTGCACTCACATGGACTTGGTTTGAGGCTACTCAATTCCCTCCTCCCCAAAATCCTAATTCTCATGCATAGTTCTTCAATAGCAGTGACATGACCTGTTGATATGCACCCTTTAGTAGAAACCTTGATACTGCAGAATAAAATATTATTTTCTGAGATCTCTCCTGTTTGACATGTTGTGATCAGACAAGCAAGGCTGATCAGGTTCACAAGTTCACCCACAGATACCGATACAGATTTGTTTTGACAGATCAAATCCCGTACATCATCCTTTACAGTCTAAAAAGTTATTATGAAGACGGTCCACAAAAAAAAAAAAAAAAAAGAGTCACCGCTCCAAAAATTGGGCGACCCCTCGAAAGTGAACAGTCCAAAAAAATAAGAAGCATCTGAAATGTGTTAAATCCACATTGTCACATTTATTAGAAACAGCCTAAATAATTAAATGAGTTCATTGAATGGTGGTTTTCAGAATCAGAGGCAGGGTCGAAGGTCGAAGCCTGACATACCACAGCTTCGTAAGGAGCCCTTGATTGACAAGTGGAGGAAACAGGTTAAGATATTTCACGTGGGAATCGCAGCTTGTAGGAAGGAGGCACGAGGGGGGAGTTTTACACTTTAGGGGAAAAAGTTAATTGTGTTTTCTTATGACATGTTATTCTCTATACTTTGCGACACTCTGATTATTTTTTCTGCTAAGCTGCTGTCATTCAACTCTTAAAAGATGGGAAAACCTACAAGAAGATTTTTTTGCTTGCAATGTTTTTATTAAAGGTTTAACAGGCATAGTTAAACTTTTCCTCCACTCTTTCCCACTATATATAGGAGAGGGGGTCTCCAAACTTTCTAAACAAAGGGCTAGCTTACTGCCCTTCAGACTTTTGGAGGGCCTGACTGTGGCCAGCGGGAGTAAAAAATTTACTTGTGTCAGTGGGAATAAACAATGCCCCATCACTGGTATCAGGGGGAAGTAATAGTGCCCCACCATTGATATCAATGGGAGGAATAGTGCCCCATCACTGGTATCGATGGCAGGAATAGTGCCCCATCTTTGCTGTCATTTGGTGGAGTTGTGTCCCATTGTTGGTGTCAGTGGGAGGGAGGAATAGTGCCCCACCATTGATATCAATGGGAGGAATAGTGCCCCACCATTGATATCAATGGGAGGAATAGTGCCCCATCACTGGTATCGATGGCAGGAATAGTGCCCCAGCTTTATTGTCATTTGGTGGAGTTGTGTCCCATTGTTGGTGTCAGTGGGAGGGAGGAATAGTGCTCCATCATTGGTGTCAATGGGAGGAATATTGCCCCATTGTTGATGTCAGTGGAAGGAAAAGTGCCCCATCATTAGTATCAGTGGAAAGAATAGTGTCCCATCATTGGTGTCAATGGGAAGAATAATTGCTGGTGGTGTTATGAATTCTTAGTTTTTTTTAATCTCATCAGTTGGACAAATGCTGCCAAATTACAGTTAAGGCTAAGGCCTCTTTCACACGGTCCGCATTCCGTCGCGGACCGTGCTCTGCTCAGCGGGGATCGATCCCCGCTGATCCGGCGGATGACAGCTCCGTCTCCGCACACAGTGCGAAGAGGGAGGTGTCAGAGCCCCGCTGCTCTCTATGGGGAATCGGATGAGAGCGGACCGCCTGTCCGCTCTCTTCCGATCCCAATCCGATCCGATCCCCTGGACAGATGGAAAATAGGGTTTCCATCCGTCCAGATTTCACGGACAGGATCGGATGCAGATGGCAGCGGGTGTCAGTGGACATGTCATCGCTGACATCCGCTGCTCCATAGGGCTGAATGGGGCATCCGATAAGAAAAAACTGACAGCCGGATCTGATCGAAACTCCTGTGTGAAAGAGGCCTTAGTGAGGGAAATTAATCCACTCCTTGGGGCACTAATTTCTGAAATTCAAATTGAAATTTGAATTCGATTTTACATCAAATTCTTTTCAAATTTGTACTATAAACATAAATCTGAAATCAAAGACTGTATGTGTTATTACAGCACTATTTCGAAATAATGCTGTTTTTGTTAAGCCAAAGATTTTTTAAAGAGTCATTGTAATAGTTTGATGGGGATTTTTATTTCTTTGTTCACTTTGCTGCACTCGAATTGAAAAAAAATCTAAAATTTTCAATTCAACCAATTTCGAAATTTATAGATTCAAACTTTTTAAACCTATGTAACGAATCTAAATAAAACAAAACCAATGTTTTCGTCATGCACATGTCTATAGAAGACAGAAAAAAATATGCAAACGTAAGGATTTGAGGGACTTTGACAAGGGCCAAATTGTATGGCTAAGCAGCTGAGTCAGGAGCCACTCCAAACCTGCAGCTCTTATGGGATGTTCCCAATCTGCAGTGGTCAGGACTGACCAAAAGTGGGCCAAGGAAGGAAAATCAGCAAACCAGTCATGAGCACCCAAGGCTCTTTGATTCACATGGGAGTGAAGGCTGGCCAGTGTAGTCCAATTCAATAGAAGAGCTACTGGAGCTCAAATTGCTAAAAAAGGTAATGCTGGTTCAGATAAAAAGGTGACAGAACACACAGAGCATCGATGTTTGTTGTGTATGGGGCTGTGTAGCGGCAGACTGGTCAGGGTGCCCATTTGACCCATGTTCACAGTCAAAAGCACCAACAATGGGCATGTAGGCATCAGAAATGGACCACGGAGCACTGAAAGTTGGTGGCCTGGTCCGATGAATCACATTTTTTCCTTTTATTTCATGTGGAACTACATTTCCCATGATGCTCAACTACACTGCATAGGGGATGAGCAACATGGGAAATGTAGTTCCAAAACATCTGGGGTGCCAAGGTTTGCCATCACTGCACTATAGGAAGAAGACAAGCCACCGGGGGCAGTGATCTGCTACTAAAGGCTTGGTGCTGGTTACTACAGCATACCTTTAGAGATCTGGAGTCCATGCCTCAAAAATCAGGGCTCTTTTGGTGGCAAAAGGGGATCTAGTCAATGTTAGGTGATTGGTCATAAAGCTATGGTAAGTGGTCAAAATGTGTTTGCTGTCCGTGGATTTGTTGAAATTTATATAATTTATGGTTTTTTGGGTGATTGATAAAACAGAGAAGTGGAAGCCAGGGAACAAATTCACAGAAGCAAATGAAAACAAAATCTTGACCTTGGTATGGGCCGAAGGGCATAAATCGCATAATATCTCTGCGCCCATCTAAATAACAGGGTTGAAGGCTAAGCGGCCAGGCAACTGGTATTATTAGGTCAACAATGGCAGGCTTCATATTTCATAAGTACAAGTTTCTTCAAAAAACTTTTTTCATAGCAGTGCACTGCTTGGGGGATGGGGTTGATTCACTAAGGTAGTAGAAGCTCTTTACTATGTATGATTACTTTTGTGGAGAAAAATAGCAAATAAAGAAAAAACAATATAGCGTATTCGATTGCGACACAAATCTTATTGTAATTGAATGTTATTAAAAATTACCTTTCCTTTTCAATCTGCAGCTCTGTAATTTTCTGAAAATGCAATGCAATATGGCGACCTGGAGCTGCTCTGTACACAGAATGTATACTGACCACACTCCCAGAAACATCATTTCCTGCTTGTGTGATAGGCTCACCAATTTTCCCAGAAGTCTGCCTAAGATACAAGTCAGTACAGACTTTTTTCTTGATGGGTAACTCCACTTTAATGGGGAAAAAAATAGCAAACAAAGAAAAATGATATAGCGTATACAATTGCGACACAAATCATATTGTAGTTGGATGTTATTAAAAATTACCTTTCCTGGGGGGCGTGGCGACCGCTAGGCAAGATGGCCGCAGTGTAAAGAAGCTCCGCTCAATGCCCAGGGAGGATTGCTTCTAACACGACACCTATCGCCGCTACGTACCAGCCAGCACCATCCCCGCCTGTAGGAACCCTCTTGAGACCACCAGAGATGCAGAGGAACCGCCACGATACCCTGCAAGTTAAGAAACTGCCGGCTTATTTCCCCGCTCTACAGCCGGCGGGACTCCGGCAAGATGGCGGCGGGAGACCGCCCTCTAGAGGCAGAAGATCCGTTCACGGAGCAGGTGCCGATGGATGACGCAGAAACAAGCTCACACCGCTCCCGATCTCCGGACACCGACTCGGGGGCCAGTACTCCCTCAACAAGGAGTCCTCTAAAATCCAAGCCTCACAGAGAGCCGGACCTCAGGAGGGGGGCATTATATTGACATACGTTTTGCTGCTTTAAATAAAGTCCCTATTAATTCTAAACCTAAACCTGTCTCAGTGAGTCTTATTAACGGTGTTCCTTTATCCTCTGGTCCGATCACTGATCAGACACAGGCACTCCTAGTCACTACTAACGGGTCTCATATGGAGACCACTACCTTCGATCTAATACCTTCACCCCACTTTCCCATTGTTTTGGGACTTCCCTGGTTACACACACATCAACCAACCATAGATTGGAAGGAACGGACCCTGGCCTTCCTCTCTTGCTATTGCGAGGGTACGTGTAACCTCCCGTCTTCCGGGAAGATCCTGTCTGTGGTGACAGATGAGATTGCACCACTATGTTATCAGGATCTCTCTGAGGTTTTTCTTGAGAAAAATGCTCAAGCACTACCTCCCCATCGAGACTATGATTGTAGTATTGATCTACTCCCAAATAGCAAATTGCCGTTTGGTCATGTTTATCCTCTTTCACAGGATGAACTTTCCCATCTCAAAGAATATTTGGATGAGAATTTGAAAAAAGGTTTTATTAGACCTTCCACTTCTTCCACAGCAGCAGGACTCTTTTTTTGTCCGCAATAAGGACTCAAGTCTCAGGCCTATCATCGACTATAGGCAATTGAATGCTATTACAATAAAAGATCGCTATCCTCTACCGCTTATCCCTGAACTCATTGAGCAGGTGTGTGGAGCTACCTATTTTTCAAAATTGGACCTGAAAGGGGCATACAATCTCATTCGAATCCGTGATGGACACGAGTGGAAGACTGCATTCAGAACCAGATACGGATTGTTCGAATATCTTGTAATGCCATTCGGGCTATGCAACGCCCCTGCAGCCTTTCAACGATTTATAAACGATATTTTCAGAGACTTACTAGATGTCTGTGTTGTGGCATATCTGGACGATATACTTATATATTCACGATCCCTGTCTGAACACATAAGACATGTAAGACTAGTATTATCGAGATTGCTTGCACACAACCTATACGTGAAACTGAAAAAATGCTTGTTTCATAAAGAAGAGGTACTGTTTCTAGGCTACATCATATCCAAAACAGGAATCAAGATGGACATGAGTAAGATATCCTGCATTCAGGATTGGCCTACACCAACCACCCGCAAGGCGCTACAGTGATTCCTTGGATTTTCTAATTTCTACAGGAAATTCATCAGGAACTTCTCTGCCATTGTGAGACCCCTCACACAGCTCACTAGCATTAAGAGACCATTCAAATGGTCAGATGAAGCAAATAAAGCTTTTCACCTGTTAAAGACAAGGTTTACTTCTGCTCCCATACTACGCCATCCAGACCCATCCCTCCAATACATTCTGGAAGTAGATGCGTCAAACATGGCAGTAGGAGCAATACTCTCCCAACGACCAAGTAACACTTCACCACTCCATCCAGTCGCCTTCTTTTCTAAATCCTTAAGCAGTCCAGAGGTAAATTACCCCGTGGGTGAAAAGGAACTGCTTGCTATAAAATTGGCTCTGGAGAATTGGCGACATCTACTCGAAGGCACCCGATTACCAATACTTATATACACGGACCATAAAAATCTTCAATATCTTCAGACTAACAAAACTCTCTCTCACCGACAGGTACGATGGTCACTATTCTTTCTAAGGTTTAACTTCCTAGTGACCTACACACCTGCAGATAAGAATAAAAAGGCGGATGCACTATCACGACTAACTGAAGAAAACTACTTCGAAATCCCTTCCGTTCCTATAATACCTCACAAGCGTATTATTGGAGTTGTCCGTTCTTTGAAGGAAGAGGTTTTGCATGGTATAAGTTTGGATTCACCCCCACCACAACTAAATACCGATGCAGAAGGCTTCCTCTACTACAACGACAAACTTTACATACCACCTACCATGCGCACCAAGATCTTGGAATTATCGCATGATGTGCCTATGGCAGGACATATGGGTATGACAAAGACTCTTAATCTGATTACCAGACAATTCTGGTGGCCTGACATGAAAACATCTATACAAAAATTCGTCTCTTCATGCAATGTCTGTGCCAGGTCCAAAATTGACACTACGAGACCATCCGGTCTACTATGCAGTCTACCAATACCCCAAACTCCATGGGAAGTTGTGTCCTTGGACTTTATAGTAGAACTACCTCCTTCCAAAGGATTTAATACCATCTTGGTGTCAGTGGACCATCTGACAAAGATGGCACATTTCATTGCTATTCGCAGACTACCTTCGTCCAAACAAACGGCAGAACTCCTGATGAAACATGTCTTTAAGTTACATGGTATCCCAAAAACTCTTCTGTCTGACCGTGGATCACAATTTATTTCCAAGTTCTGGCAAGAACTATGTCACATACTACGAATCGAGCGGAAGCTCACTTCTCCTTACCATCCGCAGACCAACGGACAGACTGAAAGAGTCAACCAATGCATCGAGCAATATTTACGTTGTTACACTTCTTACCAACAGGATGATTGGGTGGATCTTCTCCCTCTGGCAGAATTTGCCTACAACAACGCAACCCACAGTACGACCAAGCAGAGTCCGTTCTACTTGAACTATGGGTTTCATCCCTCTATTCTTCCACCACGCATCCTTCCTTCAAATAACCCAGTAGCCTCAGACTATCTTATCCAAATAAAGGACTCTCTGGGTTTGCTTAATACTACCATTGCACACGCTCATAGTCAACAAAAGAAGTACTATGATCTTCGCAGAAGACCTTCTCCTCAGTATGCTATTGGGGACCTCGTTTGGCTCTCAACAAAAAATTTAAGACTGAAAATCCCTAGCAAAAAGCTTGGACCTCTCTTCTTGGGACCTTTCCCAATCAAGAAACTTATTGGAAAAGCTGCAGTACAGCTTACATTGCCAATAGACCTCAAAATACATCCCATTTTCCATGTGTCGCTACTGAAGCCCCATGTTCCTGACCAAGGAATAAGGCCTACTATCCCACTTCCTCCTCCTGTACAAGTTGAAGGTGGAGAAGAATATGAGATAAAAGAGATTCTGGATTCTCGTATCCACAGAAGAAAACTTCAATACTTAGTTCGATGGAAGAACTATGGGCCCCAAGACGACACCTGGCTAAACACCTCTGACATACATGCCCCTAGATTAATCCGCAACTTTATGCGAAGTACCCAGACAAACCAGCTCCAGAGGCCTTCAGGAGCCGGCCTTAAGGGGGGGTACTGTAATGTTCTGGTACCTTTGGTACCCTAATTCCACTTTTCCTAAGTGTATGCGCCCCACCATTCTCTCTTGGTAAGGTGCGCATACACCTTTAAGACCGATGCTGTCATCACTGAGCGCCGCTGGATCGGCTATTTCAACCTCCGGCGGTCTCACTCACATGTTCGTTCAACGCCGCATAATCTGCCTTGAAGCTCTCATGCTTGCAAGCATACCTCGCTATCGGAACCATGCTGCTGATCCCTGTATCCCGCTACCGGATCATCCGCTCTTGCCGAACCTCTCCTCTACTACATTGCTACTAGTGATAAGTACCCCACAGGGGAAACCTCTATAACCTTCATACTAAAGCTTACACTATCTAGCTCTGCATACTAAGGACTATTACTACATCTGCATTAACTAAGATTGCTAGCTCTTGAGCCTAATACCATCTGCTCTTGCACTGGGTTGGTCTATCCTGTATGTTCACCTGCTACTCTATCATCTGCTACCATACATGATTGCTTAACCTATCTGCATCCCATCTGCTACTATCTTACTTTCAAGAACATTCCTTTCAAGTGTCTGTCATCTACCATCTCTACCCAACCTGTCTCTTCAGCCTATCATCACTATATTACTATACATATAAGTCACTCTAGGAACATCTTATTGAGTGTGTGTATCTACTTGCTGAATTGAGACTATCCACACATGATGAGTCTTGGGAGTTGGGATTGGTGTCTCAGCGTTTCTCTACATGACTACTGAAGTGGAATATTTCTGCAGCTGTAAATCCACATTATACATAAAACGCAGGAGCGTTACAGACATACAACGGCTCCACGCACCTGATCACATCCGTTGACAATGGCATCAGAGCCCTACAGGATTGGGGAATTGTACCCCAGGACAGCCAACAACCTCCACCGGCAGACCACCGCTGTACTTCTGCTGATCTCAGGCACATTGCCCCCGACTGGCAAGTCGTGCAAGTCGTTCGCCCTCGGCAAAACAACAAACATAAATGACCACCATGGGTGTCACATACATATAACCACTCCTATGACCTCCCTGGGCACCCTTCCTGGTACATTCCATCGTACCTGTCCCCTGCTAGAAAAAGCAGCATCGGATGCACGGACTATGTTTGGTCCATCATTTTTACCCTATTTTGTTTTTGTTTTTGTTGCTCATTCTGCTCTCCCCTATATGCCGGCAACCACCAACGCTCTTGGCCCTGTAAATCTCAATACAATCTTCACTTCAAACCAACTTTTCCTTGGTGCTCTCCGTGGCTTTGAACCCTGTCCGCAATGAACATTTGGCTACCTAAGCTGCCATGACACAACCTGTTTCACTTCCTTGCATTCTTCTGATGCTACCCTGCTGGAATTTCTCACAGACTGTCTATGCTCCCTCCCCGCCCAACCTGGAACCCTTTTTGTTCTGCCACGATGGCCCCGGCCGCATTCCTTGAGCTATCGCCAGGGTCCCGCTTCAATACCATAACACCAGACACCCTCCTGGGACTTGCCCACCTGGGACTCTCCATTACTCCTGGACTAAAACTTGTTCCTGAGCCATGTCGATTAAATTAATGTCCATTAATGTGCAGGGCTTGAACCACCCCGCAAAGCGGAGATCACTCTGGAGGGATGCCAAGAAATCTTTCGTTTGATCTCCAGGGTGGGAAAGGGCAATGTACTTTTACGTGGGGACCTAAACATTGTACTTGACCCCGCCCTGGGCTCGTCCGCTCCTGGCAGGCGGGGGCCCACACCACTACGTGGACTCGTGCTTGCGGAAGGTGTGTACGATGCATGGCGGTGTCAACACGCCGAGGAACGTTCCTATACCGTTTACTCCCCAAGGCACAATTCTTATTCTAGACTTGATTACGTACTGGTGGACAGATTATCACTACAAAGGGTCACAAACTCCAACATCCATGACATTTCGTGGTCCGACCACGCAGCGATTACGCTATCATTATCCACGGGACCCAAAGTTGGCTCCTTCCGCATATGATGTGATAACT
This sequence comes from Pelophylax lessonae, assembly GCF_965119305.1. Taxonomy (NCBI): domain Eukaryota; kingdom Metazoa; phylum Chordata; class Amphibia; order Anura; family Ranidae; genus Pelophylax; species Pelophylax lessonae. The sequence goes on along the minus strand of NC_138771.1, from coordinate 31,071,177 downwards.
CTGTCCTCCAGGACGTGGAATGTAAGCAGAGGTTAACCCAAGAGCTGGAACACTATTTTGAAGGTAACCATCCCTCAGATACAAATCCCTTTATTAACTGGAATGCCCACAAGGCGTTTATGAGGGGACTGCTGTTGCAGGCTGCAGCTCGCAAAAGAAAATCCCGTACCGCTAAATTTGACTCCCTTCTTGCAGAGATTAGAGAGATTGACAGACTTAACCAGACCCAACCTTCCCCAGCCCTAGCCCCCAACTGTCCAAGTTACGCTGCCGACTCAGAGAACTTTTCTGTATAGATCACGACCTTTATATGCGCCGGCTTAGACTACAGTACTACGCCAACCACAACAAGGCGGGAAAATATTTAACGCAGAAACTTAAAACACAGCGGATGAAATCCACTATCCCTCATGTATTCCACCATGCCACAAAACGAAAAGTAGAAAACCCTCAAATTATAGCAGACACGTTTGCGGAATACTACGGGTCGTTATATAACCTCCAAGACGATCCCCAAAAATTACCTTTCCTTTTCAGTCTGCAGCTCTGTAGTTTTCTATAAAATGCAATATGGCAATTTGGATGTGTTCTGTACACAGAATGTATACTGACCACACCCCCAGAAACATCATTTCCTGCTTGTGTGATTGGCTCACCAATTTTCCCAGAAGCCTGCCTAAGATACAAGTCAGTTTTTTGGCATCATCTGCAACAAAATGTCATTTTTGGTGAGATACTCCCAATAGGAACACGTCTAAAGAGATGCAGGCCCAGCAGATTTCCTCATTAGAGACCTGCAGCTGCCACAGCTGGTTGATAATTATGAAACCACTCCCATTAGACCCACTCAGCACAGAGGCACAAACAATGATTTCTTCAGAGTAACAAAGGTTATTGTGTATTGTAAATAGATCACACAGAGGGGAGTTATTTTTTCTCAACAGAAGTTACTCTTTAATAATTGATTATATATCACTGTATTAAAAAAAAAAAATGGTTTGGAGTGGGCGGCTATTTTTGGAGTGCCTTTTATAAAGAGCACTCCAGAAATAGCCTTTAGATGGCCAGTGCACCCAATAATGGCTGTGAACTGAGCCGTAATCGGAAGGCTCCAATCACAAAGACAGAGCAGATCCAAACAGCTTTGTACCATGAAATCGATGTGATGACCAATGACAGCGATCACAAATGTAAAAAACATGTAAGAAACAGTGTTCATTGGAGAGACCAACCTTTCTTCCGAAAACAGAGAAATGAGGGACTGATGAAAGAATAATCGGTCATTAGTTCCAAGGCAAAAGCAGTAGAAGATTCAAGGGGGGTAGTTGATTGTGGGTTTACATATCGCCTCTATCCTATCCCTAGGGGGGGGGGGGGGGTTAAACACATTTTATTGATTTTTTTTTAAAATGTTTTCCTTTGAAAACACAAACAAATATGTTAAAAATTAACAACTTGCCAGCCAGCTGCCGCAGTACGGCGGCAGGTCCGCAGGTTCTTGCGAATTGCAGTACCTGTATGGTGGTCCTGCAAGAGTGTTCCTGGGTGGCGCGTGCACCCAATCGCCAGCAGGGAAGCCAATCCATGGGGCCGGCGGCAACGATTGCTACCAGCACCCGCGATCGCTCCCCGTGAAGAGAGAACAGCGCTCTGCTGTTGTATACACAGCAGACCGTTGTTCTCTCTGGAGTCAACACAGAGCTCCGGTGTACCTCCTATTTAGGATCACAGATCTCTGTGTTGATTTCTCAAGCCCATCCCCCTCACATTTAGAAAACACCCCCTAGGCTCACGTTTAAACCCTTTGATTGTCCCTGAATTATCCCCTTCCCTGCCAGAGTCATTATTACAGTAACAGTGCATATGTTTAGCACTGATTACTGTAGTAATGTCACTGGTCCCCCCAAAAGTGTCAAAAATGTCAGTTAGGGGTCCGATCTGTCCGCCGCAATGTCGCAGTCCCGCATAAAAACTCAGATCGCTGCCATTACTAGTAAAAAATAAATAAATAAATAAAAATGCCATAAAAATATCCCATAGTTTGTAGATGCGATATCTTTTGTGCAAACCAACACTTATTGGATTTTTTTTTTACAAAAAAATATGCAGTAGAATATATATTGGCCTAAATTGATAAATAAATTTGATTTGTGGGAAAAAAAGGACATCAATTTTATTTGGGTACAGCGTCTCACGACCGCGCAATTGTCAGTTAAAGTAACACAGTGTCGAATCGCAAAAAAAGGCCTGGGCATTAAGAGGGCAAATTCTTCCGGTCCAGAAGTGGTTAATATTGGGTACATTACATTAATACAGTATTTTCTCTATAGAGTCTCTGATGTATTCTTTTTGTTTTATTCATTCATTTTTTTTCTATCTTTTGTAAAAGATTTAAGAAAGCTTCATTGTAATTTTCTTCCAAGATCAAAGCAATATTATTTTGATCTGTTGTCACTGGGCTCCTAAAATGGAGTGGAGCCTATAGGCTGGTGCCTACTTCTGCCTATTTGGTAATCCAGCACTGCATTTGTCTCATTTGGGTATACTGTTGCATAACCCAGTAACTGTCAGCCAAACTATCATAGCATTCAAAACTAAAAAAAAATGGCCTGGTAATAAAAGGGTGTACCAATGTTGTTAGGATAAATCAGGCCAGTGTCGGGACAACATCATCTAGAGCCCAGGGCAAACATGCCAAACTGCAAAAATCCCCCCACCTCCAAAGTACAAAAAAAAAAATCCTCTAGGCTTAAATCCCCCCCCCCCCCCCCTGCTGAAATCCCCATCCCCAATCCCAGCTCAAATCTTTGTCCCCCCTTCCCCCCACCTCAATCATCCCTACTAGCGCAAATCCCCTTCCCCTCTACCATATCACCTTTTCTAGCACACACACACCCAAACCCCCCTTCCTTGCACCAATCCTCTTCCCAAATTTCCCCTCCTAGAATAATTGTTAGGCCCTGCTGCCCCTCACATTCCCCCTCCATACACAATCCCTCCCCTCCCCATCTCCTTGTGGTGCCCCCCTACTTCACATGAAACCACAGTGCCCAGGGAAGCTGCCCCTCCTGCCCACCCCTTGCCCCGGCCCTGAATCAGGCTTCACCACTAATAAGTAATCAAGCTCAAAGAAAATGAAAAAATGTTTGATTGCGATGATTCATCTTATTTACTAAGCTCATTGAAAGTTCACTTTGCTAAGTGAACAGTAACTACTTTTTTTAGGAAATCATCCTCATCATCTCTGGGAGAAAAAAAAAAAAAGAAATAAAAAAGAAAAGAAACAGAAGACCCGATCTGAGGTTCTGACCTTGGCAAACATAATCTAAACCTTGCTGGAAAGACTCCATGTAAACTTGCACAACAAAATAGAAAGCAGGTGTTTGAGAAGAGTTCAAACAATCTTTTCATTGAGCAGTGTATCAGTCAGTGGACTTGCATGGCTCCTGGATGCATATCTATAAAAAATGTACAATGTTTGGAAACACCTGGGGACATTACTCCCATCTTGTGTTTTCTGGAAAGGTCAAGGTTGAGAGTAACCTGCTGTTAGCCATTACCCTGAAGGAACTGATGAAAATCTTACAATAACTTGTCTCATAAAGATAGGGAAATACCAGAGCAGATTAATAACCAGTTACAGGCAAGCAATGTATTGAATTTAAGGCTTGTGTTACAATTAACATTTGGCTGTGCGGCTCAGGCAGTATCTAATCATACCGAGTGAATGGAGCAAAATAATGAGATTACATTCGTGTTACAGCTTACTTAGAGCCACATGGAAAACAACTGCAAATTTTCTAGGGCCATTTTAAGGATGAGAGCTAACACATGATTGGTCACTACGGGTAACTACTCGGGTTCTCATCTCTAGTTTTTAGATGTGTTTCAGATTGTATTATTAGAATGATAATCTCTCTTCCTCTCACTCTCTCACCCTCTCTCCCTCTTTGCCTCTTTCTCTTCCTCCCCCTCTCCCAATCCCCCTCTCCCTCTATCCATTTTCCTCTCTCCCCCTCTCCTTCTATCCATTTTCCTCTCTCCCCCTCTCCTTCTATCCATTTTCCTCTCTCCCCCTCTCCTTCTATCAATTTTCCTCTCTCCCCCTCTCCTTCTATCCATTTTCCTCTCTCCCCCTCCCCCTCTTCCTTTCCTCCTCTTCTCAATCTTCTCTTCTCCTCTCCTCTCTCTCTTTCTTTTTATCTCTCCTTCTCCCTCTCCCCTTCCCCCTCTCTCCCAAAGCTTTCTTCTCTAGTTTTTCGATATGTTTCAGTGATTACGCTATTAAAATAATATTTTCTCTCTCTTCTCTCTATTCCCATTTCTCTCTACCCCTTTCCCTCTCTTTCCTCTTTCCCCCCCCCCTCCCTCCCCATTCCTTCTCACCCCCTCGCTCTCCCCCTCACCTTATCTGTCTCTTCTCTCTCTCTCTCATTCTCTCTTTCCCCCCCTCCCTCTCTTTCTCTCTCTCGCTTTCTCTCTCTCTTTCTCTCTCTCTCTCTCTCTCTCCCACTCCCTCTCCCTTTCCCTCGTTCCCTCTCCTGCTATCTGTCTCTCTTCCTCTTTTCCTCTCTCTCTCCCCCTCTCCCTTCCTCTATCCCCCCCCTAGCTCTCTCCCCTTTCTCTCCCCTCTCTCTCTCTCTCTCCCCTCCTTTCTCTTCCTCTTTCTCTTTCCAAATCTCTCCCTCCCGCTATCTTTCTCCCCTCTCTCTCTTTTTCTCTCCCCTTCTCTCCTCTCCCTCTTTCCTTTTCTCTCTCCCTATCTCTTTCCCGCTCTCTCTCCCCCTCCCGCTGTCTCTACCCCTCTCTCTCTCTCCTCATTTCTCTTTCTCTATCTCTTTCCCCCCTCTCTCTCTCCCCCCTCCCCCTCTTTCTCTCCCCCCTATCTCTCTCTCCCCCTTTCCCTTTCTCTATCTCTCCCCCTCTCTCTCTCCCCTCCTTTCTCCCCCCCTTTCTATCCCATCCCTCTCTCTCTCCCATTCTCCCTTTCTCTATCTCTCCCCTCTCTCTCCCTCTCTCTCTCTCTCTCCCCTCCTTTCTCCCCCATCCCCCTTTCTTTCCCCCTCTCCCTTAACCTATCTCTCCCCTCTCTCTCCCTCTCCCCCTCTCTCTCTCTCTCTCCCCTCCTTTCTCTCTCTTTCCTGCTATCTCTCCACCCCTTTCTCTCCATTCGCTCTTTCTCACACAACCCCCGCTCTCTCCTCTCTCCCCTCCCTCTTTCCCGCTCTCTCTCTCTCCCCCTCCCACTGTCTCTACCCCCTCTCTCTCTCCCCCTCTCCCTTTCTCTATCTTTCCCCTCTCTCTTCTTTTCCCCTCTCATTCTCTTTCCCCTCCTTTCTCTCTCTTTCTCCTGCTATCTCTCCATCTCTTTCACTCCCTTCGCTCTTTCTCACACAATCCCCCACTCTCTCCTCTGTCCAATCCCTCTTTCCTTTCTCTTTCCCTATCTCTTTCCCACTCCCTCTCCCCCTCCCGCTGTCTCTACCCCTCTCTCTCTCTCTCTCTCTCTCCTCCTCTCCCTTTCTCTATCTCTCTCCCCCTCTCTCCCCCCCCCTCTTTCTCTCCCCCTCTCCCTTTCTCTCTCCCTCCCCTCTCTTTCCTTCTCCCCCTCTTTCCCGCTCTCTCTCTCTCTCTCTCCCCCCCTCCCACTGTCTCTACCCCCCTCTCTCTCTCCCCCTCTCTCTCTCCCCCTCTCTCTTTCTCTACCTCTCCCCTCTCTTTCCTTCTCCCCCTCTTTCTCTCTCCCCTCTTTTCTCTCTCTCTCCCACTATCTCTCCACCCCTTCCTCTTCCTTCACTCTTTCTCACACAACCCCCCCCCCTCCCCTCCCCCTTTTTAGAGAGGGGAATCATATCAGGGGCAGATTACTACCATAGGAGTCTGTATCTATACAACTTTGACGCTATAAGCTACACCCCTCTGATAGGATACTTGTGTTGGAATGCACTGCAGATATGACTCTTATCAGTCAGATGTTGCTAAGAGAAAACAAAAGTAACACAGAAAGGAAATTACATCATAACCATGTAGTTCCACTAGGGAGAACACTACATTACACATAAATAATACCACCTTGTGACAGAACTAGTAAACCCAGTATATTATATAAGAATGGTTGTTTCACCTAGGTCTAAACATAATTTTCTTCTCCTGGTCCTAACCTGGCAAATATACTGTTCCCTTTGCAAGGGAATTTGCCCCTTGCAAGATAAATTTCCCTTGGCTTATTGGATAAAGAGAAGCTCTGCTGACTTCCATCATCTATTAATGTGTGCCCAACAACTAGCTGGCGTTTTGCCTCTGCTGCCTATAGGTGTACACCTATTGTGCCTAACTGTAAATCTCTTATGGCTCGTTTCCACTGAGCTTTCTGGTACGGTTCGGGTCGGTACGGTACGCTATTTATGCCGTTTCCATTATGAATGGTACCCTAATTCCGAACCGTACCGTACCACTTTTTTGGTACCCTTTCGTTGTGGTACCAAGCACATTAGTACCGTACCAACTGGGTGGAGCTACACTCTGCAGAACTTTGATTGGTTGACAGAGAATTCTCTATCACAGCTTTCCTGCTACACCACACCTATGAAAGGGTACTATTGGCAGTGGAAACGCAATGTGTACCGTACCGAACCGTACCGTACTGAACCGAACCGTACCATACCACTCAGTGGAAACGAGGCATATTTTGCTTGATATGACATATTAACATGCAAGATTAGTAAAGGTTTGCAAATTCAAATCAAGGAGTTTAAAGATGACTTAGCAGACAGGTAATACATTGACAGCACTGATATGGAAGCTTACAATAGGGTATCCCTTAGCTCTCAGGCGAACATCCTTCCTAACCCGAAATCCCAATATACCCTGAACTCTAGAAGTCCTTACAAAATCTTGAATCTGAATTACAGGCCACTTTGAATAAGTTACACAATCTGCACCAGCATGACTGGAAAAGAGAAAGTCTGCTCTCTGAGCCAATCAGGCTGTGTTGTTTTGCTTAGTGCTGTCAGTGGGCATTTCCTATAGGTGTGGACAGTACAAGGATGACCTCTTTATGCCACTGATCCATCATCCGTCAACATTTTGGTAGATAAAACAATTCCCATAAAAAATACACTTTATATCACTTTCCCTGGATCTCATCTTTAAAGTTTTGCCATAAGATGTACTCGGCCCTTCTATTCAGCTGTCCTGCAGCAATGTGAAGTCCACCTTAGACATATATGATACCTTTCATTATGAATCTAAATTCAGACAACATTTTCGTGATTCAGAGGTATCTAAATCCTTGAATCCCAATAGTAACAAATTACAACGAGTCTGAAATAAATGATAACAAAACAACTAAATTATAGTAAAATATGCCAAAAACAGCGCTTGCAATGTGTGAATATCCAAATTAAATTAAATAAGTGTAAACAACATCAATTGATGAGAAATAATCTCTATAAGGTGCAATCGTGCTAAAACTGAATATTAAGAAATAATAGCATCAATTCATAGAATGGTAATCATAAAGTGCACATGTGCTAGAACCAAATCTTAAAGAATAAGTGCATAAAGTGCAATGGTGCTTATTCCAGTTATAATAAAATAAATGGTGCTAAAGTGCAAAAGGTGATGAAAAAAAATGTCCAAGATATGGCGATTCCAATTATGTAAACAGTCCCACGTCAGGTGCAGTCATACTCGGCAAGGTGCTGAAGCCAAAAAGTGCTATGGTGCGCCACACAGTGGAAGGTGCCTCAAAAAACCCTTTTGGGGATCCACTCACCAGAACTTAAGGATTAGTGGGCCTGTAGAAATAGTTGGGTCAATAATTCTTCAACTCAGTATGTCCCCTTCTGGGGTTAATCAAGGGACAGATGGACCTCAGATATACGGTAGATGGACCAATGGATACCAATGGTTCTGGTGAGTGGATCCCCAAAAGGGTTTTTTGAGGCACCTTCCACTGTGTGGAGCACCATAGCACTTTTTGGTTTCAGCACCTTGCCGAGTATGGCTGCACCTGACGTGGGATTGTTTACATAATTGGAATCGCCATATCTTGGACATTTTTCTCATCACCTTTTGCACTTTAGCACCATTTATTGCATTATAATTGGAATAAGCACCATTGCACTTCATGCACTTATTCTTTAAGATTTGGTTCTAGCACATGTGCACTTTATGATTACCATTCTATTAATTGATGCTATTATCTCTTAATATTCAGTTTTAGCACAATTGCGCCTTATAGAGATTATTCCTCATTAATTGATGTTGTTTACACATATTTAATTTAATTTGGATATTCACACATTGCAAGTGCTGTTTTTGGCATATTTTATTTTCTCTGGTTTTTACCAAGTGAACAGCAGCTGCAAACACATTTACTAACATTTATAGTTTTAGTCCTAAGTGCGGGTTATAATCTTTGTACACAACTAAATTATAGTACTGCGCAACCTTGGGTATACTAATCACTGATAAATCTTAAAAAAACAGGTTGTGGTGCAGTCAGGCAAGGGAGCGCGGAGTTGGCGGAGGGGCACTCTGAAGGCAGGAGGAGCAAGAAGCATCAGTGGGAGACCCCAGAAGAGGAGAATCAGGGCTGCTCTGTGCAAAACCATTACACAGAGCAATCAGGAGACACTAGATCGATAGAGGACATAGAGGTGAAAGATTCCCCATAACTACCTATATCCTTAGAGAGGAAAAGGACCATACACAGGAGAATTACCAACCGCCGTTTACCAAATTCCCACAAGTGCTGTATTATATTATTGGAGGTGAGAAGTTAGCACACACAGAGGCTTCATTATTAGAAGAGCACCCCAGGCACTTTATCTACTGGTGAAGAACTTTGCATCAGACAATAAAGGCCCATAAAACCATATGAAAATCTGCAGGGAAAATTTGTCCGACGACCGATGTGCCGATTTTCGGATTGTTAGTATGGTGCTTTCGACAGCCGACTCCGACTTTTCGGCCGACAAAATCCTGATGTGCAGGCTATATAATTTTTGTCGTCCGTCAAAACAACGTCCGATTTTCGTCTCATTAGTACAGATTTTGACGGAAAAAAATCTTAAGAGCAAGACTAGGCATGCTCAGAGACGAAAGAACACATACAAAGCAATCCAACACATGACATCACTTCTGAAGTAGAATTCTGTCGTACGGGAAAATTCGTATGAAAATAACCTCTTCACTTTCCACATCAGACTAGCATGCCACAAAAAATGGACGACAGATCGTTCGATAATCTGATCGTGTGTACGGGGCTTAAGAAGGACTTTGTCGCTATCATTCACAGAAACTTAAAAGCCGTTTTTTTTTTACATTTATATATATTTATTTTTTCTTGGTCATATCTATAATGCTTTTTTGCACGGATTGATTGCACTTTCTATTTGTTATTATATAGAATTTATACACTGTGTGAAGTAGATCCAACTTATGCAGTTATGGTTTTACCATTTATTTATACTTTGTTTAATATTATATATTATATTTAATATTATATATGTTACACACTAAGCACTTTATTGTCACATATGTTTAATTATTTATTGATTGATTACACTTTCTATTTGTTATTATATAGAATTTATACACTGAGTGAAGTAGATCCAACTTATGCAGTTTTATGGTTTTACCATTTATTTATACTTTATTTAATATTATATATGTTACACACTAAGCACTTTATTGTCACATATGTTTAAATTATTTATGAGGATTTTTACCTGTCAGTCTCCACTATTGCGGGGCAGGTAATCTAGCTACTTTGTACCTTTGCACATCACTACCTCAGATATTAGATATCACGTAACACTACATATTATTTTTTTTAAGATTTATCACTGATTACTATACCCAAGGTTGTGCAGTACTATAATATACATATTCGTTTGATAAACACGGTTCTCTTGGGTAACCAGTCCGGTACTAGCAGCACCTGGGAGGTAACTCTTTATCACAGCTGATCTAATCCTTGAAATTTGATAGCGCGAGAGCCATCACTCTTTTGAAAACAACTCAATTATTATTTTTTTTTTTTCTTCCCAAAATATCTTTATTGAATTTTCAAATCATTTTAGTTTCATTCAGACATTTTGTTGATGTTGAAGCATCCAAAATAATGTCATAACAAATTATGTGAATTTATTCGGATCCGTTTCATTTTTATTTTGCATTAACGTGTTTCTTTGCTACACCTTTATTTTAGTAATATATGTAGATCTGTTTTTCTGTTCAGGATCATGTGTTGGCTGCTCTTTATTATACTTATGCCTCGTACACACGCAACTATTATCGGCCGACCGATCGGCCGACTTTTGTCCAGAGTTGTGTTTTGTTGGTTGGAATGTGCCTAGACTGCACACTAATTTTCTCGGCCAACAAAAATCTACTTCAGAAGTGATGTCATGTTCTGGTTTACTTTCCGTGTGTTTTTTCTTCTCTGAGCATGCCCAGTCTTGCTCATCAGATTTTTGTCTGCCGAAATCTGTACTGACTGACGGAAAATCGGCCGTTGTGTTGACGGCCAACAAAAATTTTATAGCCTGCACACCAGATTTTATTCGGCCGAAAAGTCGGAGTCGGTTGTCGAAAGCATCATACTAACAAGCCGAAAATCGGCCGAGCGGACGTTGGCCGAAAATTCACGGCCAACTATCAAAGCGTGTGTACGAGGCATAAGGACATTGATTTAGGATTAAGGACATTGATGCCAGGACCTTGATACATTAGATATTGAGCGCAGCAAACTATCCGTATTTTCTACAAGAAAATGCACTACATATGAAATGTAAACATAATATTACAATAAATACAGTTAGGTATAAAAGTGAAAAAAAGGATGATAATTCCTACTTAGGCTGCTTTCAGCATGCTCTGTTGCAAAAATGCGGCAAAAACGCATATGGCGTTTTTGATGTCATTTTGCCACATTTGCATTGCTTTTTTTCCTTGGATCTGTGACTGGGCAAAGCACTTTCCACAAGTGTGCTGCGTTTTTGATGTGTTTTGATGCAATTTTGATGTGTTTTTGCCACGATTTCCAGTCATTTTTAATGGAGAGGTGCTTTTTTGGTGCAGTTTTTTTCCACATCAAACATACGCCAAGAATACAGTAAGCAGGACTTTTAAGGGCCTTTTCACACTGATCAGTTTTTAAGTTAAAAATAAAACAGAAGAAAATGCATCCCTTTAATTCCTATGGGACTCTTTGCACTGGTCCCATATATTTCAGTGGCATTTTTAAAAGTCCTGCTTCGCTGCATTTTTGGTGAAGCAAAAAAACTGTACCAAAAGCACACCTCTCTATTGAAATTAATGGAAACCGCTGCAAAAACGCATCAAAACACATCTGAATTAGAATACAAAAAGATGCGGACTAACTATCCAGAGCACCGCCTAAAAGGACCGATCTTTATAGGATTATTAAAGTCGAAGCCTTTTAGGTGGTGCTCTAAATAGCCATCCCTCATTTTTTTGCATCAAAAATGCAACACATCTGTATGAAGTGCTTTGCCCTTTTAGGCTGCATTCACACAGCTCCATTGTAAAAACGCGGCAAAAAAAGCATATGTGTTTTTGCTGTTGATTTTTTCTCCTGAACATGTAAATGCAGCCTAAAAATGCAACTGAAATGCAAAGGACCAGTGTGAAGAGTTCCATAGGATTTAAAAGGGTGAATCATTCATGCATTTTTGTTCCGCTTTTTTTAGCTAGAAAAACTGATCAAAAAACTCCCAAAATAACAAATCAACTTAAAATTGAATTAATTAAATGAATGTAAAACACATATCACAGTAAAACAAATATAGCCAATCTTAAAAAAAAAAAAAAACTCCCGTAATAAGAATTGATTCAGGACAATGAAGTTACAAAACAAATCCAAATGTAAAAAAATTAATTCCGAAAACGACTCCTTCTAACATAGTGAATATGGAAAACAGAAATTATTAACTTAAGGGTCCTTTCACACGGGCGGTCCGTATGTCCGTTTTTCATCCCATCCATTTGCGGATGAAAAACGGACATAATGCATGTCAATGGGATTGCGGATGACCATCCGCTGACATCCGATTTGCGTCCTTTCCGTTCGGTTCAGTTTTTTGAGACAGAAGAGAACCTTATTTTTCTTCTGTTTAAAAAATAGAACGGACGCAAAAACGGATGCCAGCGGTGTCATCCGCTGACACCGAAATCCCATACATTATGTCCATTTATCATCCGCAAACGGATGGGATGATAAACGGACATACGGAACGGACACTCCAAAGTGTCACCCGTGTCCGTTTAAAAAAAAAAAAAAAAGTGCCTGAGCGGACCAAAAATACGATCCGCCCGTGTGAAAGGACCCTAACAAATGAATCTGAAACAAAATTAATTTTTCCTTTGTGCCTGTCTTTAGTCCACCCTCCCCTTTGTTGCTCTGTTGCCATCTTCTTCTGGTCTTCTTTGGGGTCAATTGTCTTCTTTCTTTAGCCATCGGTAAGCAATTGACAATCAACTTTTTATGCACAATTGTTTCTACCCCCAGTTCACACAGTATTGAACCCAGCACATGCACCACAGTCAGTGTACAATTTTAACAAAATGTCCAAAAAGGTTGAAGAAGAGACATACAAAGTTGGTTGAGACATACAAAGGTTGAAGAAGAGACATAACAAAATGTCCAAAGAGGTTGAAGAAGAGACATAATAAAATGTCCAAAAAGGTTGAAGAAGAGACATACAAAGTTGGTTGAGAGACATACAAAGGTTGAAGAAGAGACATAACAAAATGTCCAAAAAGGTTGAAGAAGAGACATAACAAAATGTCCAAAAAGGTTGAAGAAGAGACATACAAAGTTGGTTGACAGACATACAAAGGTTGAAGAAGAGACATACCAAAATGTCCAAAAGGTTGAAGAAGAGGCATACAAAGTTGGTTGAGAGACATACAAAGGTTGAAGAAGAGACATAACAAAATGTCCAAAATGGTTGAAGAAGAGACATACAAAGTTGGTTGACAGGCATACAAAGGTTGAAGAAGAGACATAACAAAATGTCCAAAAAGGTTGAAGAAGAGACATACAAAGTTAATTGAGAGACATACAAAAGTTGAAGAAGAGACATAACAAAATGTCCAAAAAGGTTGAAGAAGAGACATACAAAGTAAATTGAGAGACATACAAAAGTTGAAGAAGAGACATAACAAAATGTCCAAAAAGATTGAAGAAGAGACATACAAAGATGGTTGACAGACATACAAAGGTTGAAGAAGAGACATAACAAAATGTCCAAAAATGTTGAAGAAGAGACATACAAAGTTGGTTGAGACATACAAAGGTTGCAGAAGAGACATAACAAAATGTCCAAAAAGGTCGAAGAAGAGACATACAAAGTTGGTTGAGAGACATACAAAGGTTGAAGAAGAGACATAACAAAATGTCCAAAAAGATTGTAGAAGAGACATACAAACTAAGTTGGTTGACAGACATACAAAGGTTAAGGAAGAGACATAACAAAATGTCCAAAAAAATTGAAGAAGAGACATACAAAGTTGGTTGACAGACATACAAAGGTTGAAGAAGAGACATAACAAAATGTCCAAAAAGGTTGAAGAAGAGACATACAAAGTTAATTGAGAGACATACAAAAGTTGAAGAAGAGACATAACAAAATGTCCAAAAAGATTGAAGAAGAGACATACAAAGATGGTTGACAGACATACAAAGGTTGAAGAAGAGGCATACAAAGTTGGTTGAGAGTCATACAAAGGTTGAAGAAGAGACATAACAAAATGTCCAAAAAGGTCGAAGAAGAGACATACAAAGTTGGTTGAGAGACATACAAAGGTTGAAGAAGAGACATAACAAAATGTCCAAAAAGGTTGAAGAAGAGACATGCAAAGTTTCTTCTGGCATACAACTCTACCTGCCAACACATGTTAAACCTTACATTTTGTTGCACTTTAAAAACCTTAGCTTTCTTATTCAAGTTTTCTAGAGTCCAGTTTTTCCCACAGAAAATGTACAAATCTTACTTTTTTAGACTACAAGTTAGTTTTTCATTTAAGTTCTAGAATTTTGTAAAATTAGTTAGAGCAAACATTTAATGTACTTGTAACTGACATTTAATAAAATAGGTATGCCTCTTAGGCTTATTTCAGAAGACTATAAGGGCTTTTGATTTATCATAATCTGTATCTCTGTTGCTAACAGCATAGGTCGTTTCAATGCAGGAAAACATAGCAATAACAAAATACTAACTGTAATCAAGAATATTTGTTAGTGATTATGTCTGTTTTAAATTTTTGATAGAATGGATTTTATTTTCTGCCCTCAATTAGACTTTTTTTTGTAACACCTCGTTATTTACCAGTTTATGGTAACCCATCCAAGCAAAAGTGCATGTTCATCACAAATAATATGGATCACACAAACATTTGAACAAATTTATCCCATTTTTGGTTAAACCAACAACAAATTCTCAACACACATTTTATGCTTAGTGACTGTATGGGGAAGCATAATATCCACAGCCACAATGTGTAGACCATTAACCACTCCATTGTGTTCCATCTTGTTAGGGACACATGCAATAAATATGATGGGATAGGGTGGGTCTCGAAGATGGTTGACCTCCATGGCTTTGTATGGATTAGGCCTTTGTTTGTGAAATCTAATTTAATGATGGTGCTTCATATCTACAAAGTTGGTTTCTTTTCCCTTTTCCCTGCTGGATCTAAGGATTATTCGTATTTGTTTTTTTTTTTTTCTTTTTTCCTGTGTGTCTGTTTTTATGATTGTTCTCCAATTGGATATGCACCATTGTCAACTGTGGGTCTGCTTCCCTGTAGAGGTCCATAGTATCCATTCAATCGGGGTCTGAAAAGTCAAAATTTCATTTGTTCCCAAAGCTTCTCATCATTTTTAAATAAGAACGAAGAACAGCGACAGTCATTTCTTGCGACGGCTCTTCTTTATAAAGGGCACTTGTGATGTATATGTAATGCATGAAAAAGTTATAGACAGGCATTGTTGTGTTACGTGGAGTGCTCTTATCTCAGCTGATACTTTTGGCAGTTTTCCATGTTGATCAAAGGCGCCTATTAATATATGCACCCCTTTACATGAAAAAGTATGCTAGAGGTCTGAGGAAGTCCTTGAACCTCCGAACAATATAACACCATGTACACCTTTCTCTGTCTCTTTTTAACTTGTCTAACACTTGGTGGAACGAGGGTCTATGTTACGAAGAACCAGTCATTCTTTTGTGCAAGTTTTTCTGATTAAAGAATGGATTCCCGCATTGAATGGTGTTCAATGCTGATCTGAAACACCTATTGCACACATGAATTCTTAAAAAAAAAACTTATGATTAGTTGAAGCGCTATCGTTTTTATCCTTGCTTTCTTTTTTGGAACATAGAAGGGGGCTAATACAAAAGTTTTCAGATCTCATTAAGTTTGGTCTATGAAACAATTTGCATTTCTGAAATATGAATCAACTAGATAGGGCCTTTGTAGTAAAAATTGAAATATATTTTGTATTCTGCAATGCATTGAAAGTAAGGACAAAAACTCTACTTAAAGGCATTTGAGAGTTTTCTTATTAAAGGCATACCTAAAAACAAAAGAAGTCCATTCAAATACTGCCAGTTTTTACTGGAACGGACAACTTTTAAATGGACAACTTTTAGATTAGACATTCTCAAATGGGGTTCCATGGAACCCTATGGTTCCTCCAGAGGTTTCTAGGGGTTCCTTAAGCTGTGGCTGACTGACCTCCCTCATTTGATAGTGCCTGCATAATTCCACTGCCAAACCCATTTAGTAACATCAGCAGCATGACACCAATATTCAATCTTGCTATCTATAAGAAGGGGGTTCTAGGTACAATGTAATTGGGTATTTTTCCCCCTGACCCCCGTAAATTGTTTCCCTAAAAATACCTCCTCTAGGGCAGCCTTTCTTAACCTTTTCAACACAGAGGAACCCTCAAAATAACTTTCTAGTCTCAGGGAGCTCCTGCTAAAAAATACTATATCTACAACTCATGAATCATGATACGTTAGTGTGTTGGTCAGTGGGAGGAATGCTCCTTACACTTGTGGTCATTGGGAAGAATTACCCCCATATAGATAGCTAAAAATATCAATGGTGCCAGTGAGTAATTATCTAAGAGGCACAAAAAGCTCATTGCTCAAGGAACCCTTAGCAACCTTTAGAGCAACGGTTCTCAACTCTGGTCCTCAGGACCCACTAACAGGCCATTTTAAGTATCACCTTGGGAGATGCAGACTAGAATACTGCAATCACTGAGCAGCAAAATATATCACCTGTGATGTATTTCAGTTATCTTGCAAACCTGGCCTGTTAGTGTCTCCCGAGGCACGGAGTTGAGAACCGCTGCTTTAGAGGAACAATAGGGTTTCATTAAACCATGCTTGAGATACCCTGTTCTAGGGTAAAAAAAGGTTGAGAAAGACTGTTTAAGACAGTCTGTGGGAAAACCCAGCTGTAAATGTAGGACCTCCCGTACTTACTGAAAAGGGTTTGTGCTCTTGGGAATATTATTTTTTTTTCAATTGAAAATATTTTTTACCATGTCCTATTGGGCAACGACACATTCTTTAAAACTTGGACCATGTTCAAATGGTATCCCAATGGCGACGGGCACTCTCAGAAGCCAATTGACACACTCACTGTGCTAACCACTGGGAGATGACTCTTAAACTTACCCATAAGTGGTACTATACCCCTTACAGGTTAGCGGGTTTTTCCAGCTCCTACTCTCAATTATGCTGGAGGGACTGCTCTAATGTCGGAACATTATTACACATCATGTGGGCCTGTCCATCCCTCACTAGTCTCTGGAACCAAGTGTTCGGTTTCATTGCAAAACACACCGGATGCATAATTAAACCTAATCCAGCCCTAGCTATTCTGCACTTGGGTATGGAACATCTCCCCCCACAATTTAGACCTTGGACCTCGCATGTCCTACTAGCCACCAGAACACCCATTCTGAGGAAATGGAGAACCCCAGACGCACCCAACTTGTCTGATGTGGTTTCATTATTGCGTATGAACTATCAGTTTGAAAAGTCTTTGGCGATCAATAATGCACGTCTTAGGGAATTCAACAAATTCTGGGACTTCTAGTCTATCACTTGACTCAACCTTACTGTTTATGTTTCATGTTGTATATGTTCTTGTATCATTCAGTTTGATGTAACCATCTGTACATATCTGATAACTGTGTTTGCCATGTACCATGCAATATCGAGAATATACTCATTTTCATTATTTGTTTATTTTGTGTTAAAAACTCAATAAAAATTATTTAAAAAAAAAAAAATATATATTTTATTTGAGAAATAGACAGGTACAAAAGATGAATAACAGCATAACACAAAAAGCTTTTACATACATCAAGATATCGATTATGTGCAGTAGTACAGCAAATATATTATTAACAATAAATCCATAACAGAGAATTAACAGAATAAAAGGGTCGTAAATATTGAAGGGGGGGGGGGGGGGGGTAAGTCTTGGTACAGATCAAATAGAAAAAGACAGGAACAGGTGCTACCATGGAGGTCAGGAAGGTAAAAACGACTGGAGAGAGGACCAAATAGGACCAGTGAAAGGTTTAGTGTAACCAAAATCCTGGTGACCTTCAACTGGTGACTAATTGGGTATAAGAGGTGGAGTAACGGAAGACCAACCAGGGCGACCATAGCTTGTTGGATTTGTCATTGGAATCCCTGGCAATAGCTGCTAACTCTTCCATGTTATAAATCTCCTCAACTACAGCGAGCCATTCAACAATCGTGGGAGAGTGCGAGGATTTCCAATGTCTAGGGATGAGAAGTTTAGCTGAATTTAAAAGGTGTCCTGTTAGGGATCGTTTGGGCAATCATGCTGGGCAATCAGTAACATGTAAAAGGCAAAAAGCTGATGAGAATTTCTCATCAGTTCCAGTGATGCGCTCAATTATTTTACAAACTTCAATCCAAAAGGGGGTCAATAGTGGACAGGCCCACCAAATGTGTAACATATCACCACGTGAACCATCGCATCTCCAGCATGTATTTGGGAATATTATTTAAGACTATGTCACGCTACATCATAGCTCTGAATTGGTAAACTACAGGAGCTTATGACCAAGGTCTTTATTGAGGTACCAATATATGCATTGGATGTGCACCTAATATTACCCTTGTATTTGTAAGAACAGCTTAGTAGAATATTAACATGGAATGTTACATGGTTGTCAGTTAAAGTCAATAAAGAATTTTACTTTATTAAAGCAGAATTACCTACACATTATATAAAAGTTTTTTTTTCCCTTCTTCTGGACCACGGTTAAGGTTTTGATGGATACAATGAGGTTAATTGGAGGTTGATTTACTAAAACTGGAGAGTGAAAATCTGGTGCAGCTCTACATTGAAACCAGTCAGCTTCCAGGTTTTTCTTTTTTCAAAGCCTAATTCAGCAATCCAAAGTTAAATACTGATTGGCTACCATGCAGAGCTGCACCAGATTTTTTTTACATAGTTACCTAGTTTGTGAGGTTGAAAAAAGAAATCAGTCCATCCAGTTCAACCTATGATGTGTGTGTGTGTTTGCTGTTAACCGTACATTGTATACCCCTGTATGTTGTGGTCTTTAACCACTTTACCACCGGAGGATTTTGCTGTCTTACGTCCAGGCCACTTTTTGCGATTCGGCACTGTGCGATTTTAACTGACAATTGCGCGGTCGTGCGATGCTGTACCCAAACGAAATTTACGTCCTTTTTTCCCCACAAACAGAGCTTTCTTTTGGTGGTATTTGATCACCTGTGCAATTTTTACTTTTTGCGCTATTACCAAAAAAATAGCGTAAATTTTGAAAAAATAACAATATTTTTCACATTTTTTTAATGAAATTCCCCCCAAAAAAATGTAAAAATCTAAATTTTTTTCAATTTTTGGCCAATTTGTTTTCTGCTACCTGTGTTTGGTAAAAAAAAAATCACAATAAGCGTATTTTGATTGGTTTGCGCAAAAGTTATTGCGTTTACTAACTAAGGGAAAGATTTCTGTCATTTTTGGTGTTTTTTTTTTTAACGAGTAATGGCGGCGATTTGCGATTTTGTTTGCGGGACTGCGACATTGCGGCGGACAGATCGGACCCTTGACTGACATTTTTGACACTTTTGGGGGTACCAGTGACATTACTACAGTAATCAGTGCTATACATATGCACTGTTACTGTAAAAATGACACTGGCAGGGAAGGGGTTAATTTTATTGGCGAGGGAGGGGTTAATGTATGCCTGGTTCTTACTGACATGTGTGGGGGGAGGTGACTGAGTGACACAGGGACATATCGCATGTTCAGCTATGCTGAACCCTGCAATCTGACCCTGCCTGTCACTTAGGAGATCCGCCCGCTCTGTTTACACAAGCGGGCGGATCACCAGACTCGATTCCCCGATGATTGGGGAAGAGCAGCGGCGATCGCCGCTGCTCCTCCCCTGGCCCGACTCCCGCTATGACTGAACACAGTGGGAGAGAGCCTCCGGTGGCACGCGCGCGCCGCCCACAAGGGGAGGAGTCCAGCGACGTAGGTTTACGTCGCTGGACGATATCTAACCACATTGCTGCAGTAGCAGCAATGTGAGCAGACGGCAAGTGGTTAAGGTGCCCATCCAATAGTCTTTTGAAACTATCGATGCTCCCTGCTGATACGACTGCTTGTGGAAGAGAATTCCACATCCTTACTGCTCTGACAGTGAAGAACCCCCTACGTATTTTAAGGTTAAACCGTTTTTCCTCTAGTTTTAGTGAGTGGCCACGTGTCTTATTGTATTCCCTTTCTCTGAATAGTTTGTTCCTTATGCTAGGGTCACCAGTACAGTATTTGTACATTGATATCATATCCCCCCTCAATCGTCTCTTCTCCAGAGAGAATAAGTTCAGTGCTTGTAGTCTTTCCTCATAGCTGATGTCCTCCATTCCCCTAATTATTTTTGTTGCCCTTCTCTGGACTCTCTCCAGTTCCAGCACATCCTTCCTGAGGACCAGTGCACTCTTCAGTTTTAGTGAATCAACTTCAATTTTTTTTTGCATAGTTAAAATTGTGTATTGTACATAGATAGCACATAATGCAGATGATTTTGCATTTTGTATTATAATTAGGATATGTGATGGGTGCAAACCAGCAGAACCATTTTAAACAAAAGAAAACTATAATAATGGCAAATTCTGGACAATTTCATTACTGCAGAAATGAGCAGATGCCCCAATTCATTGCTTATGACATTAAATGAAGACCAGCTTTGCATCCCAAGCAAAATGTGGCCCCTAATATTGTAAAAAAAAAAATGTAAGGAATTCTTCTGGTATATATGCTTCCCAAGTCTAGGACACTTAGCTGGTTGATTAGACCATTTTAGACATGATTCACTGAAATTGTATGTCTTGTCTGAAACAGAAAGGATTCCCATTATTTACCTGTCTGTGTGCTTATTGCCTGACTGCTTCCACAAAGCTTGCACAAATCCTAATGTTTGACTTCAGTGACAGTAGCTGGATATTACATTTGGCCATATGTGTGAGTCACTGGAAGCCAACAGTTGGGTCGCACGGCTATAAGAGTTTATGTGAGATACACTTTAGAGTAGAGGAATAGGACAGGCAACCCATAGATATAAATATTCCTAAACTTAATTTCAAATATTCCCTTAGTTTTACATTGTCCTTTAAATCAGAACAATGAGGGCTCTATAGTTGGTTTCTATCAACTGCTATCAATTAGTTTCCAATTGCACACTGTCTGCTGCACATACACAGCTCACTAAACCCTCCCGACATCTGTAAGATGGCAAGACAAAGTAATTCTGATTTTGAAACTCATAAGTCTGACTTTCAAAGTCAGAATTCTGAATTTTAATCTCAGAACTCTGACTTTGAAACTCATAATTCTGACTTTCAAAGTCAGAATTCTGAATTTTAATCTCAGAACTCTGACTTTTAAACTCAGAATTCTGACTTTTAATCTCAGAATTGTGTTTAATAAATTTTAGCATGGTCCAAACTTGTAATCTCAGAATTCTGACTTTCAAAGTCAGAATCCTGACTTTGAAACTCAGAATTCTGAGTTTCAAAATCAAAATTCTGACTTTTAATTTCAGAATTCTGACTTTTAAACTCAGAATTTTGACTTTTATTCTCAGAATTGTGTTTAATAAATTTTAGCATGGTCCAAACTTGTAATCTCAGAATTCTGACTTTCAAAGTCAGAATTCTGACTTTTAATCTCAGAATTCGGACTTTCAAACCCAGAATTCTGACTTTCAAACTCTGTGAATTCTGTAAAAAAAAAAAAAAAAATGTCAAGCTCAGAAATCTTTGAAAAAAAAAAATGTTGTGATGGCCCCAAGGCTCTTCCATACCCACGGGATATACCAATATAAATTTGTTTTGGGAATATGATTTTATTTATTTCGTCTTTTTGTATGAAGTTCTTCTATAGCCACATTACTTACTTTCTGCTCATTAGTTATGGACTTTTTTATAAGCATATACTCATATACTTAAGACTTGCCAGTAAAATATTAATAACATATCAGAGATCAGCTATAATGAATAATTCCCCAAGTAAAAATATTCGTATTTGCTGATCAAAGTTTTGCTGTTTTTTTGTTAATTCACAACATGACATGGTCATTATAAATTTACAATGTTGTTACTTTGACCTACTGCTGGGCCACTCCAAGGTGCTTGTCAGTTCATCTAGGTTCATAAGAAAAGCCGTAAGGATGATCACATGGCTGCCATAACTGTCTGGCCGATAAAATGTCCCATTCTGAAGGGTCAGCCTTTCATTAGTACATGGAACTCAATGCTGCTTTGATATGTTTTAATTTTACAGGCTATGCAGCAAACACGAATTACAGATAACAACAGAAGCAAATCGTATTAAGGTTTGACTCATTATGTATTGCTCACAATTCAGTTCAGGCAAGTTATATCACAAAAAACACTATATTACCAAAAGTATTGGGACGCCTGCCTTTACATGCACATGAACTTTAATGGCATCCCAGTTTTACTCCGTAGGGTTCAATATTGAGTTGGCCCACCCTTTGCAGCCATAACAGCTTCGACTCTTCTGGGAAGGCTGTCCACAAGGTTTAGGAGTGTGTCTATGGGAAGGTTTGACCATTCTTCCAGAAGCGCATATGTGAGGTCAGGCACTGATTTTGGAAGAGAAGGCCTGGCTCGCAGTATCCGCTCTAATTCATCCCAAAGGTGTTCTATCAGGTTGAGGTCGGGACTGCAGGCCAGTCAAGTTCCTCTACCCCAAACTCGCTCATCCATGTCTTTATGCACTGGTGCGCAGTCATGTTTGAACAGGAAGGGGCCATCCCCAAACTGTTCCCACCAAGTTGGGAGCATGAAATTGTCCAAAATGTCTTGGTATGCTGATGCCTTAAGAGTTCCTTTCACTGGAACTAAGGGGCCAAGCCTAGCCCCTAAAAAACAACCCCACACCATAATCCCCCCTCCACCAATGATTTGGACCTGGGCAAAAAGCAAGGTCCATAAAGACATGAATGAGGGAGTTTAGGGTGGAGGAACTTGTGAGGTCAGGCACTGATGTTGGCCACTCATCCAACATCAGTTCCTAACATTACAAATGCACTTCTGGAAGAAGGGGTGTAGTACAGGGGTGTAGCACACTCTAAGGAGTCCAGCTTTAATAAACTTTCTGGCACCCCAATTCTGCCACCAAACAAGAGTGAAGAATTCTGCTCTTAAATTTGAGATGCTAACCCAGTGCCGGGACAAGGCCATCCAGCGCCCAGGGCAAAGATAACAAATCCCCCCCCCCCCATTCCCTTAGGGTTAGGTTCAGGGTGCCCCATCCCTGCAATAAACTATTGCACCCAGGGTAGCCACCTCTCCTGCCCACCACTTGTCCCGGCCCTGGATGTCCCCAAACCTCACATGATACCACAGTGCCCAGGGCAGCCGCTCCTCCTGCCAACCTCTTGTCCCATCCTTGGATGCCCCCAAACCTCACATGATACCACAGCACCCAGGGGAGCCGCCCCTCCTGCCCACCCCTTGTCCCGGCCCTGGATGTCCCCAACCCTCACATGATACCACAGTGCCCAGGGAAACCCCCCTCCTGCCCACCCCTTGTCCCATCCCTGGATGCCCCCAAACCTCACATGATAGCACAGTGCCCAGGGCAGCATCCCCTGCTGCCCACCCCTTGTCCAATCCCTGGATGCCCCCAAAAATCACATGATACCACAGTGCCCAGGGAAACCCCCCCTCCTGCCCACCCCTTGCCCCATCCCTGGATGCCCCCAAACCTGACATGATAGCACAGTGCCCAGGGCAGCATCCCCTGCTGCCCACCCCTTGTCCAATCCCTGGATGCCCCCAAACCTCACATGATACCACAGTGCCCAGGGCAACCTCCCTCCTGCCCACCCCTTGTCCCATCCCTGGATGCCCCCAAAACTCACATGATACCACAGTGCCCAGGGCAACCTCCCTCCTGCCCACCCCTTGTCCCATCCCTGGATGCCCCCAAACCTCACATGATACCACATTGCCAAGGGCAGCCGCACCTCCTGCCCATCCCTTGTCCCATCATTGGATGCCCCCAAACCTCACATGATAGCACAGTGCCCAGGGCAGTTGTCCCTGCCACCCACCCTTTGTCCCATCCCTGGATGCCCCCAAACCTCACATGATACCACATTGCCAAGGGCAGCCGCACCTCCTGCCCATCCCTTGTCCCATCATTGGATGCCCCCAAACCTCACATGATAGCACAGTGCCCAGGGCAGTTGTCCCTGCCACCCACCCTTTGTCCCATCCCTGGATGCCCCCAAACCTCACATGATACCACATTGCCAAGGGCAGCCGTCCCTCCTGCCCACCCCTTGTCCAATCCCTGGATGCCCACAAACCTTACATGATAGCACAGTGCCCAGGGCAGCCTCCCCTCCTACCCACCCCTTGTCCAGCCCTGTGCTAATCTAAGGACCTTTTGGGGAGGTTTCATCTGCCCCCCAGGAGTAAGGGGGGGGGTGCTACACAAATGATGCCTGAGATTATCAACCTGGCATAGGGCTTTTTTTTTTTTTGAAGGCCATCAGTACGAAATTGCCCCAAAAAATGTTTAGATGTGTATTGATTCTTGAAAGTACCAGAGCAGAAAATAAGTTGTATTAAACATGTTACTGTGCATCAGAGGGAACACGATCACTCTAGATGATATCAGGTGACCCAGAAATTGATGATGTGCGTTTGAAGACAGTTTCTTGCTGCCTCTATTGATTAGGGGCCCCATCTGAGTGAAGTCTCAGTCATGCATTAACGTGACCAAGAATTGCTGCCGATTGCAGTCTGTTTAACAATTGACAACAGACACAGCGTGCTGCTCAGGGTGAAGGGATATGTAATATTTGCACCAGATCCAAGACTTCAGCTGTGCTAATGTATGACTCCAAAATACCCAACACAGTAAATCCCTAAGCATATAGAAAAAATTCACCTAAATTATGTGATCAGATGGATGTACAAGAAGCTGCCACCCAAGTGTCGGCTCATTTTTGGAGCTCATTCACACAAGCAATAACTTGTATCTTGCAGACAACTCATTCCACTGAGCTGCCTGTAGACTGGAATCGGCATTACAAGGTGTGTGTATCTCTACTGATAAATGGAGATGTCATTTGGACACAGTACAGGTCAGTGCCGGCTCACACATGGAGGCTTCAGGGACACGGGCAGAAAAAAATGCATTTTTTAGAGCTCATTTACACTTGCTTCAACTTTGCAATACATTAAAGTGCCTACTGCTTCAACGTGCTTTTTTTTATGCGTTTTTGATGCTTCATTTTTGCTTTGATGATGAATTTTTGAAGCGTTACCCCCTTAATGACCAGGCCATTTTTTGCGATTCGGCACTGCCTTACTTCTATTGAAAAATTGTGCGGTCGTCGACGCTGTATCCAAATAAAATTGATGTCCTTTTTTCCGCCCAAAAATAGAGCTTTCTTTTGGTGGTATTTGATCACCTCTGCGGTTTTTAGATTTTAGAACAAACAAAAGAGCGACAATTTTGAAAAACACACAATATTTTTTACTTTCTGCTATAAAACATTCTCAATAAAAAATTTAAAAAATCCATTTTTTTTATCAGTTTAGGCCAATTTGTATTCTGCTACATATTTTTTTTTTAATTTTTATTGGAATTTTAATTTAACAATTTCAACAATAACATTTGCAATTATTTGTTACTTCTGACTCATTGCTTGGTACATGTAATTCTGCTACATATTTTTGGTAAAAAAAATTCCCAATAAGCGTATTTTAAGCCCCCGTTCACACTAAGGCGACCTGTGAGGCGACCTGGTCGCCTCACAGGTCGCCGTAGGTCGCCTCCCATAGGGAAGCTGCGGACCCGTTCTAATAGGAGCGACACAAGTCGCTCCGACTTAGAAAAAGGGTCCGGAGCTTCTTTGGGGCGACCAGGAGGCGACCGCCATAGACTTCAATGCTATGAAGTCCGTGGCGGCCGCTCCAAGGTCACGGCGCGCTGCTCACACCGCGACCTCGGACTTTGTATTTTTTTTTTTGTTTTTATTAGTAATGGCAGCAATCAGTGACTTTTGCGCAAACCAATTAAAATACGCTTTTTGGGATTTTTTTTTTACCAAAAATATGTAGCAGAATACAAATTGGTCTAAACTGATAAAAAAAAATTGATTTTTTTATTTTTACAAACTACGGGATAGATTTTTGGACTTTTTATTTTTTTGTTTTTTATTAGTAATGGCGGCAATCAGTGATTTTTAGTAGTACCGCGACATTACGGCGGACAAAATCTGACACTAACCCGTGACACTTTTTGGGGACCAGTGACATTAATATAGTGATCAGTGCTAAATAATATGCACTGTTACACCCCTCACATTTTTGTAAATATTTTATTATACCTTTTCATGTGACAACACTGAAGAAATGGCACTTTGCTACAATGTAAAGTAGTGAGTGTACAGCTTGTATAACAGTGTACATTTGCTGTCCCCTCAAAATAACTCAACACACAGCCATTAATGTCTAAACTGCTGACAACAAAAGTGAGTACACCCCTAAGTGAAAATGTCCTAATTTGGGCCCAATTAGCCATTTTCCCTCCCCGGTGTCATGTGACTCGTTAGTGTTACAAGGTCTCAGGTGTGAATGGGGAGCAGGTGTGTTAAATTTGGTTTTATCGCTCTCACTCTCTCATACTGGTTACTGGAAGTTCAACATGGCACCTCATGGCAAAGAACTCTCTGAAGATCTGAAAAAAAGAATTGTTGCTCTACATAAAGATGGCCTAGGCTATAAGAAGATTGCCAAGACCCTGAAACTGAGCTGCAGCACGGTGGCCAAGACCATACAGCGGTTTAACAGGTCAGGTTCTGCTCAGAACAGGCCTCACCATGGTCGACCATAGAAGTTGAGTGCACGTGTTCAGCATCATATCCAAAAGGTTGTCTTTGGGAAATAGACGTATGAGTGCTGCCAGCAATGCTGCAGAGGTTGAAGGCGCGGGGAGTCAGACTGTCAGTGCTCAGACCATACGCCACAAACTGCATCAAATTGATCTGCATGGCTGTCGTCCCAGAAGGAAGCCTCTTCTAAAGATGATGCACAAGAAAGCCTGCAAACAGTTTGCTGAAGACAAGCAGACTAAGGACATGGATTACTGGAACCATGTCCTGTGGTCTGATGAGACCAAGATAAACTTATTTGGTTCAAATGGTGTCAAGCGTGTGTGGGGGCAACCAGGTGAGGAGTACAAAGACAAGTGTGTCTTGCCTACAGTCAAGCATGATGGTGGGAGGGTCATGGTCTGGGGTTGAATGAGTGCTGCTGGAACTGGAG
Source organism: Pelophylax lessonae (assembly GCF_965119305.1). Taxonomy (NCBI): domain Eukaryota; kingdom Metazoa; phylum Chordata; class Amphibia; order Anura; family Ranidae; genus Pelophylax; species Pelophylax lessonae. The sequence continues at coordinate 31,044,235 of NC_138771.1, read as the reverse complement.
AGCTACAGTTCATTGAGGGAACCATAAATGCCAACATGTACTGTGACATACTGAAGCAGAGCATGATCCCCTTCCTTCGGAGACTGGGCCGCAGGGCAGTATTCCAACATAATGACCCCAAACACACCTCCAAGATGACCACTGCCTTGCTGAGGGTAAAGGTGATGGACTGGCCAAGCATGTCTCCAGACCTAAACCCTATTGAATGTAGCACCCTCCTAGGTAGGTGCTAGAGAGTGAGTATAGTTTTTGGCTTTGTCTGCCTATCAAGAGGAGCAGCGGGCAAATCTATATTGCTTTCTGTCTAACAGAGAGCAGGATCTGTATGTGAGGTCTGCTCAGTGTGCTCAATATGTGATTCATTGAGTCTTGAGGAGTGTTTCACACTGGTCCAATAGGGAGGCATGTTGGACAGTGGGAGAAAACCGGACCAATGGATACAAAGGCTTTGATACAGTCCTGGTGATTGGAAGAGACAGGCTGTCTAGGTGCATTCTGGGATACTGTATAAAAAAGCAAGGAGCACATGTGCTGCGGGGTCTTTGGCTGGAGAGCGGAGGGAGGGTGGCGGCTGCCTCCTCCTCTGTAGCAGTGACACGTGGACACAGACGGTTGGACTGGGGACCAGAGGAAGGGAGCTGAACCCAGAAGTCCAGGAAAGCTGACTGAGTGGGGTGACACTGGAGACCCTAGAAAAACAGTATCGTGAGTACAGGGGATTGTGTCAAAGGGTCAGACCTGAGGGGGGCCACCCCAAAAGTAGGATATTCAGGGGATGGGTTTCAGCAGTCCAGAAAGGGGATACTGAGGACAGTATTCCGAAGATAAATGTAGTTCACCAAGTCTTCTAGCAAGAGACTTAAACCCAAATCTATCTAAGTGGCAAGGTGGATCAGTAGCCTGGCTGCATCAACAGGTAGGAGTCCTCACAACTTGTGAATAGTTAATTTGGAGTATCCCACTATTCCCTTCTCCCATCCCTATTATAAATAAAACACCAAAAACAACTACATACCCCTGGACTGATCAGTGACTGAGCCAAGAAGTAAAGTGTTAAATTGCGAATACCAGTGTTGCTAACATTAACCCAGGGGGACCCAAAAGTGTAATATCCAGCAGTCCTCAAGGGGACAGTGCTACATGAATATCTGTGGAGCATCCTCAAACGGAAGGTGGAGGAGTGCTTGGTCTCTAACATCCACCAGCTCTGTGATGTCGTCATGGAGGAGTGGAAGAGAACTCCAGTGGCAACCTGTGAAGCTCTGGTGAACCCCATGCCCAAGAGGGTTAAGGCAGTGCTGGAAAATAATGGTGACCACACAAAATATTGACACTTTGGACCCAATTTTGACATTTTCACTTAGGGGTGTACTCACTTTTGTTGGCAGTGGTTTAGACATTAATGGCTGTGTGTTGAGTTATTTTGAGGGGACAGCAAATTTACACTGTTATACAAGCTGTACACTCACTACTTTACATTGTAGCAAAGTGTCATTTCTTCAGTGTTGTTACGTGAAAAGAAATAATAAAATATTTACACAAATGTGAGGGGTGTACTTACTTTTGTGAGATACTGTATATATATAGATATATATATATATATATATCTATATATATATATATATATATATATATATATATATATATACATACTGTTTAGGGGTTATAAGTAATTTTCTAGCAAAAAAATTACTGATTTAAACACGTAGGAGGGAAATGCCAGAATTGGCTTGGCTGGCACGTGGTTAATCACAGAATAAGGTTGTCAAGCAGATCAACACGTGAAAATTAAAAACATTGTTCACAAATTCAAAAATACATAACTATAAAAAATTGGGGTATATTTTTTTTTTTTTTTATTCATTTAGACCCGGTTCACACTTCTGCGTGTGCCGGGTTCGCATGTCATGTCGGAGCGCACTGCTCCGACATGACATGCGATCAGCTGTGCGGTGCGAGTTTAGCCATACAGTTTGTATGGCTAAATTCGCACCGCACCCGCAGCAAAGACGCACAGGAGGCATTTTTGCTGCCGCATCAGGATCGGATCGCACAGCGGTTCACACTTGTGCGATCCGATCCTGTGCGAACTGCACGATCGCACTGCGATATGCGATCAAACTGGGGGTGTCGTTAAGATTACATTGACACCCCCAGCGGATCGCATATGGCAGTGTGAACTGCCGGGGGTGCGTGTGCGATGCGGGAACAGGCTGCGAATTCGCAGCCTTCCCGCATCGCAATAGTGTGAACCGAGCCTAAAGTGTATTTTTTGCAAAAAAAAAAAGAAAAAAAAATTGCATTTAAAAAAACGTTGCGCAAATTTCGTGTAACATAAACAATTTGATTGAAAAATTATTGCCTTTTTATTCCCTCTGGTGCCTGTTACAAAATATGCAATGTTTTGGGGTATAAGTAATTTTCTAGCAAAAAAATACTGATTTAAACTATAAAGAAAAAGTACCAGAAAAGGCTTGATCTTCAAGTAGTTAAGATCCACTAAAAAAAAAAAAAAAAATATATATATATATATATATATATATAATGTTTGGGGGTTATAAGTAATAGTCTACCAAAAAAATACTGATTTAAACATGTAGGAAATGGCAGAACTGGCTTGGGTGGCAAGTGGTTTATCACAGAGTGAAATTGTCAAGCAGAGCAACACACAACATTTTATAAATTGTTCAAAAATTCAAAAATAAATAGCTAAAACAAATTGGGGTATATTTTGTTTTTTGTTTTTTAATTCATTAAAGTGTATTTTTTGCCAAAAAATTTCATTTGAAAAACCGTTGCGCAAATATTGTGTAACATTAAAAAATTGATCGAAAAACGATTGCCTTTTTATTCCCCTGGGTGCCCTGTAAGAGTCGGTCCACACTAGCGCGACTTGTCAGGCGACTTGTCAGCCTGACAAGTCGCACTCCCTCGCGGTCCATTGACTGCTACAGTACCCGTTCTAATAGGAGCGACACAAGTCGCTTTGACTTAGAAAAAGGGTCCTGTACTACTTTGGGGCGACCTCGGAGTGACTTGCATAGACTTCCATTATGTGAAGTCCCTGCAAGTCGCTCCGAAGTCGTGGTGCATGGGAATGCACAAGTCGCCCCCGAAGTAGTACAGAGTCGTGTCACCCAGTGTGAACCGACTCTTAAAAAAAATAAAAACAAAAAGTACCAGAAAAGGCTTGGTCTTCAAGTGGTTAAGATCCACTGATATTTTTTTTTTTTATGTTTCTATAGACAACAAAGTTACCAAAAAGAAAAAAAAAAAAAAAAAAAAACAGGAAAAACAAGAAAAAAAAAAAAGTATGAGAAAAGGCTTGGTTTTCAAGTGGTTAAGATCCACTGATATTGTTTTTCTATTTTTCTAGACAAGTTAACGAAAAGAAAAAAAGAAAAAAAATAATAAAAAAAAAAGTACCAGAAAAGGCTTGGTCTTCAAGTAGTTAAGATCCACTGATATTGTTTTTCTATGTTTCTATAGACAACCAAGTTAATTAAATTAAAAAAAATTAAAAAAAAAAAGTACGAGTAAAGGCTTGGTCTTCAAGTGGTTAAGATCTATACTGATATTGTTTTTCTATGTTTCTATAGGCAACAAAGTTAATGAATAACAAAAAACAAGAAAAACAAGGAAAAAAAAAAGAAAGTAGGAGAAAAGGCTTGGTTTTCAAGTGGTTAAGATCCACTGATATTGTTTTTTTATGTTTTCTATAGACAAGTTAACGAAAAGAAAAAAAGAAAAACAATAATACAAAAAAAACTACCAGAAAAGACTTGGTCTTCCAGTGGTTAAGATCCACTGATATGGTTTTTCTATGTTTCTATAGACAACAATATTAACGAAAAGAAAAAAAAAAAAAAAAACAATAAAAAACAAAAAAAAGGAAAGAAAATAAAATGGGCAGACTAGATAGGCTATTTGATCTTTTTCTGCCGTCGCTTTTCTATGTTTTTTATTGTAATTAGAATTCTCTCTTGATCGCACTCCTTCCAATAGTAAGGGGCGCAGAGCTTTCTTCATCAGGGCAGCTTTTCGGCGGTGATCGTCTACACAATCGCACACACGGCGGTGTCACCTTGGCTGAACACCTTGCAAATTGGTCCCTTCTCCCGCGCTGACGTCAGCCCTCCCCAGGAGCTGTAAGTGGTTGGATACCATTCACATGTTATTCTCGGCTATAATTTTGCTCCAGTTTTAACCTCTCCACTTTGAGGAATAATTGTCCCTGACAAGAGGGTGAATCGCTGGCAGTGAGTTGATAAGCATTACATACAGATGACAGAAGTCAGCACTGTATTACTAACACTGTGACATATTGGATTACTGCTGTGAATATAATAAAAGAGAGACGAAACACTTTGGCAGCTCAAAGACAAGGCAATTCTTAACTCTCTGGTGGTACTATTATCTTCCATTTACTGCCACTGATAACTAGGGTGCATTTAGCTGCTTTCTCAATCTACTTATTGTTCACTTAACACGTTCCTGACCGGACAAACAGGATGGATGTGCGCCCGATAATCACGTGTGAAACTACTTATACCCAATGTTATCTTCCACAGCTTGGCTCTGGATAAGTTTGAGAAGAGGAGGCTTTGAACTTGCCATGGGAAAAAAACAAAGACCTGGACTTTACCCAAGATGTCTCGTCCAGCTACACCTCTTCCACTGGATTTCCAGCATAGCGACGCGCACACGCTCTTGACATAGGAGATATGGCGTGATCCGCAGGTTCAACCGAGGTAAAGATTTCTCATGCTGATTAAAGTGCTGAAGATGGGACCCAATATTATTTATTACCTGAAACATTTATGGCGTTAGTCTCTCGCACTAATAGACTTAGTAAAGTGCTAATATGTGACAATTAATAAGAATATTAGAACTGCTGCAACTTATACTATACTAGAATCATCAAATCAGTGCAAATACATCAAAAACCATATACCAAGTTGCGCTAGATTATTGAAAAATATAAATAAATATGTAAAATATCAGTTTATCAAGAAAAGTATAATATAGCTGTGCAAAATTTGCATGTAAACAAACTCAAAATAGTGGACACACACTGTGACCAGATAATTAAAGTCCCATAATGTGCTCAAAGCGAGCACAATGTCTAAAAATGGACAGAAAGTCGTTATAAAGTATAGTTCCAAATCAAATAAATAAATAAATAACAAGTGCTCCTGCTAGTGGCAAATAATCCTAGAACGGTGATCCTTTCAGTCATTACTATCCTAATTGGACTCTCCAGATGTGGTTCCCGTGAATCAAACTCAAATCACCTTAATAAACCACCACGAATGTGCACACCAACTCCCATTGGTTGGTTCCTTATCAGAGATAGTGGCCCCTATTCTCATGGTGTGGGCAAAAGCGCTTTGGGTATAGCAGTGTAACGGATCAACCGGAACCCCGACTGGGTACCTCCATTGTCGGATGCTCCTAGTGCTTCCCAAGGGCTCCAAGCACTCCACCAGACACCATAACCACATCAGACCCCACGAACCGCTGCAGCTTGGTTGGGGTCTCACCATCTCCTACCTACCCTGGACCTAAGACAAGGCTCCAGGTTCCAGTGGGTGAACCTCTCTTTCCCCAGCGAGTGAAGCAGGAACAAGCTCTTACAAGAGCTTAGTGATTACTCAAGGGAGTATGAAGAGCATAGCAATCCCTTGTAGCAGATTACCCCAATAAGAGACAGCACTCTGGATTGAGGTTGAAGTAGAACTCAAAACTTTAATGGTACAGCTGCTCTTTTATACAGTTTTCCCCCACAAGGTTACCGCCCAGGTGGACCTTGTGGGGAACGGGTCCTGAAATCCACAATCCAATGAAAACAGAGTTTTATACTCAGTCACTCCCATACAGTGAACACAATCCCTCCCCTCTGCCTGATTACAGTATCATATGCAGATGAAAGTGTATAAAGGAACAGAATTAACCTAAACTAATTATCTAGCCATCTGGACAGACTAATGTTAGGTCATTAACATTTAACAATGGGACAGACAGGCACAATCCACATTCCATCTCAATACACAAACAATAGGACAAGGCTGCCAATGACAGTCTGTGTGTCTCTCTCACATTGAAGCACATGGAATACACATTATCTCAATACACAAACAATAGTTAAAGCCTGTCTTTCACTACCAATGACGGTGAGCACCGTCACAAGCAGCATCAGTAATTCTCTCCAGGCTAGAATACACTCAGAGGGACCTCTTGTGCACGATTCCCATAGGGTAATATGGAAAAAAGAAAAAAACTCTTCTTGTGTGATACTGTTTTAAACTGACAGATTTATTAAAATAATCCTTCTCCCATTGCACTTACAATAAAAACATTAAACAGCACATTGATAAATCCACAATAGGAAGTGGAGCGCCCCAGTGGTCCTTACTACCTCCACGCTGGTTGATAGACCACGGACGCCGTCCTCCACTGCTTTCACAAGCACTTGCAGTTTGCCGTATAGCCCCCCACGTGTTTCGTCACTTCCGACTTCAGGGGGGTTGCTTTTTCTGGTAAGGAACCATTCAATGGGAGTTGGTGTGTACATTGGTGGTGGTTTATTAAGGTGATTTGAGTTTGATTCTCGGGAACCACATCTGGAGAGTCCAAATAGGATTTCAATGACTGAAAAGATCACCGTTCTAGGATTATTTGCCACTAGCAGTGGCACTTGTTATTTATTTATTTATTTTGGAAATTGGATTATACTTTATAGCAACTTTCTGCCCATTTTTAGGCATTGTGATCACTTTCAGCACATTATGGGACTTCAATTATATAGTCACAGTGTGTATGTCCATTATTTTGAGTTTGTTTACATGCAAAGTTTGCACAGCTATATTATATTCTTCTTTCATATGTTATACTGATTTTTTACATATTTATTTATATTTATCAATAATCTTGCGCAACTTGGTATATGATTTTTGATGTATTGCACTGATTTGATGATTATTTATTACTTTTTTTTTTTTTTTTTTGGTTCAAATAGAAAGCTGCATGTGGCTCCATTGGGGATGTCGTGCGATATCCACTTCCAGACTGGGCCGCTTCTGAGTCCTGACATTCCTCTCCTACATGTAAAAAAAAAAAAAATCATTATTTTGCTAGAAGACAGCTTAGAACCCCCAAACATTATTCTTTTGTTTTTTAGCAGGGACCCTAGCCCAGTGATGGCGAACCTTGGCACCCCAGATGTTTACGGAACTACATTTATTCGAATGTGGCAAAGTGAACACACAAAAGAAAAATCTTCATCAAATTCTTACAATGACTCCTTAACCACTTCAGCCCCTGAAGGTCTTACCCCCTTAATGGCCAGGCCATTTTTTGTGATTCAGCACTGCGTTGCTTTAATGGACAATTGCGCGGCCGTGTGACGCTGTAACCAAACAAAATGTATGTCCTTTTTTTCCCAACAAATAGAGATTTCTTTTGGTGGTATTTGATCACCTGTGTGATTTTTCAATTTTGTACTATAAACAAAAAAAGAGCGACAATTTTGAAAAAAAAAAAAAAATATTTTTTACTTTCTGGTATATAACATTCCCAAAAGAAAACTTAAAAATCTAAATTTTTCATAATTTTAGGCCAATTTATATTCTGCTATTGGTAAAAAATCCCAATAAGCATATTGTTATTGGTTTGCGCAAAAGTTATCACATCTACAAACTAGGGGATCATTTTTATTTATTTTTACTAGTAATGGCGATCTGCGATTTTTAGCGGGACTGTTATATTTCGGCAGACAGATCGGACCCCTAACTGACATTTTTGACACTTTTGGGGGGAACCAGTGACATTACTACAGTAATCAGTGCTAAAAATATGCACTGTTACAGTAATAATGACACTGGCAGGGAAGGGGTTAACCCAGGGGCGATCAAAGGGTTAAGTGTGAGCCTAGGGGGTGTTTTCTAACTGTATGTGGATGTGCTTGTTAAATGAACACAGAGACCTGTGATCCTATATAGAAGGATCACAGGTGCTCTGTGATCATTTCAGAGAGGACAACGGTCTGCTGTGTTTACAACAGCTGACCATCGTTCTCTGTCAGCGGGGAGCGATCGCGGGTGCCCGGTGGCAATCCCGGCCACCGGCCCTTTGGATCGGCATCCCCGCTGCCTAGTGGGGGTGGGCGCTTGCCCCCAGGAGTGCTCTCGCAAACTGCTGTACAGGTACGGCGGGTCACGAAGCCGAGCCAGCCTGCCGCAGCATATCTGCGGCAGGCGGTCGGCAAATGGATAAATCATCTTTAGCTTCACAAAAACAGCATCATTCCGAAATGGTACTCTAATAACACACAAAGTCTTTCCTTTCAGAAATATGTTTACAGTTCAAATTCGACTGGAATTCGATGTAAAATTCAATTAATTTTTCAATTCAAACAAATTTAGTTTTGTTATTCAGAGCATTCGGTAAACTTTGTTTATACTGCAATTCGAGTATTCCGATATATCCGAATCTCCGAATAAGGAAAACATTTTCTGAATATTTATTCGGAACTAAACTAACCGCCCATGTCTAGTTGAGCATCATGGGAAATGTAGTTTCCAAAACACCTGGGGTGTCAAGGTTCGCCATCACTACCCTAGGGAATAAAATGGCCGTCATTGAAATTTTTTATGTCACACGGTATTTGCGCAGCGGTTTTGCAAATGCATTTTTTTGGAAAAAGATATACCTTTACCACTTCTGGACCGGAAGATTTTCCCCCCTAATGACCAGGTCATTTTTTTGCGATACGGCACTGCGTTATTTTAACGGACAATTGCGCGGTCGTGCAACACTGTACCTAAATAAAACTGATGTTCTTTTTTCCACACAAATAGAGTTTTCTTTTGGTGATATTTGATCACCCGTGCGATTTTTATTTTTTGCGCTATAAACAAACAAATAGCGACAATTTTGAAAAAAAACAAAATTTTTCACTTTCTGCTATATGACATTCCCCAAAAAAATTCAAAATTTTCATAATTTTAGGCCAATTTGTTTTCTGCTACATATTTTTGGTAAAAAAAAAAATCGCAAAAAGCATATTTTAATTGGTTTGCGCAAAAGTTATCGCGTCTACTAACTACGGGAAAGATTTATGTATTTTTTTTTTTTTTTTATTCTTTAATAGTAATGATGGCGTTCTGCGATTTTTTGTGGGACTGCGACATTTCAGTGGACAGATCGGACCTCTACCTGACATTTTTGACACTTTTGGAGGGACCAGTGACATTACTACAGTAATCAGTGCTAAAAATATGCACTGTTACCGTAATAACGACACTGGCAGGGAAGGGGTTAACACTGTGGGTGATCAAGGGATTAAATGTGTTCCTATGGGTGTGTTTCTAACTGTGGGGGGCGTGGCTTGTGAAATGATCATAGAGACCTGTAATCCTATATAGAAGGATCACAGGCGCTCTGTGATCATTCAGGGAGAAGAACGGTCAGATGTGTTTACAACAGCTGACCGTCGTTCTCTGTCAGCGGGGAGCGATCGTGGGTGTGCAGGCGCGCGACCGACGTATACCTATGTCTGTTTGCACAGGAGCGGCGGCCTGACGCAATATAACTGCGACGGGCGGTCAGCAACTGGTTATAAATGAACAGTAAGCTCTGTACAGATGTATTCCTGTCCATTCATTTTGTGCAGCTGAGACTGCAGAGATGGAGATTGAGGGTTGTGTCCTCAGTCTTCTTTCTCTGTCTTAAAGGTGGAACATCAGAGATCTGTTTAGACCCCTGTTAACTCACCAAAGCCCACAAGGGCTTCTAAAAAATTGTAACAAATGATAAAAAATAACATTGTAAAAATAAATAAATAAAATAAAATAGTAAAAAAGAATACAAATTAAAATAACAAAAATAAAAAACTGCTGACACCAGTAGTGGAACTACCAGGGTCACAAAGGTCGCACTTGCGACCAGACTCTGGCATTTCTCCACCATGGGAAGCCTCGGCCGGGGGTCAGGGGGGCCTTTATGGTTTCTTGAACCAAGGCCATGAAGGTTCTAGTTATGCCTCTGCCCTGTGTGTAAAAGTGGAGCCCAGTTGCGTGTATTGGTTACGTGGAAATAAGCTGGGTAACCTTTACAGTCACATGCCTAAAAAAGAGATTCTGGGTTGCCCCTGAAACATTGCACCTTACTTACATAATTTTGAGGATCTATGGTGTCCTGGCCAACCTGGGATGTTTCTCCTCACTTCCTGAATAAAAACGAATCCCACGCCATGCATACAATGGTGATACAATGGTGATACAATGGAATCCGAATGACTAAAATGGCCAGCACACCCAGGGGTAAACATCTCAAATATTTACTAATGTCTGAGTTGTAAAAACAGCAATGAACAATAATTCAGAGACACTACGGCCTCCTTTCTTAAAGGGTAATTCCACTTTCGTGGAGAAAAAAATCAGCAAATAAAGAAAAAACAATATAGCGTATACAATTGTGACACAAATCATATTGTAATTGAATGTTATTAAAAATGTCCTTTCCTTTTCAATCTGCAGCTGTTGTCATTTTCTGAAATTGCAATGCAATATGGCTACCTGGAGATGTTCTGTACAGAATGTATACTGACCACACCCCCAGAAACATCATTTCCTGCTTGTGTGATTGGCTCACCAATTTTCCCAGAAGTCTGCACTAAGATACAAGTCAGATTTCTGGCATCCCCTGCAACATAAATGTAATTTTTGGTGAGATACTCCCAGTAGGAACACATCTAAAGGGATGCAGGCCCTGCAGATTTCCTCATTAGAGCCCTGCAGCTGCCACAGCTGATGGATAATTATGAAACCACTCCCATTAGACCCACTCAGCACAGAGGAACAAACAGTCATTTCTTCAGAATAACAAAATGAAGGAATCTGCAACAAAGTTTGTTATAATCCTTGAAATGTACAGAGATCACCCAGAGGGGAATGTTTTTTTTTCTCAACAAAAGTGGAGTTACGCTTTAAAAATGGGCTTTCCTATCTATAGTATTGTCACCCCTCACTTCCTGGTGAAAACATTGTCAACAGAACAGCAAGTGAGGGGAAATGTCCAATTTGAAAACAGACAGCAAAAAAACTTAACGAATAGAGGTTCTAACCCAAGGGCTGGCATTACATTGATCATGATCTACCCATCAATGGTGGCTTTGTGGTGGATAGATTACATGGCCCATTAGTCAGTGGGGAAGCTGATCTGCGGGTCCGGCAGCCACGATTGCCGCTGGGCACCCGCGATCGCTTCCCGTGGAGACAGAACGGCGGTCTGCTGTTGTAAACATGGCAATCAACACAGGGCTCCTATGTTCCTCTTATTTAGGAACACAGGTCTCTGTGTTGATTCCATAAGCCCCCCCCCCCCCCCACAGTTAGAAGAAAACCCCTAGGCATACATTTAGCCCTTTGATTGCCCCTGGTGTTAACCCCTTCCCTGCCAGTGTCATTATTACAGTAACAGTGTATTTTTTTAGCACTGATTACTGTAGTAATGTCACTGGTCTCCCCGAGAGTGTCAAAAATGTCACAATAAGCGTATTTTGATTGGTTTGTGCAAAAGTTATTGCGTTTACTAACTAGGGGAAAGATTCATGTCATTTTTATTGTTTTTTTTTTTTTTTAACTAGTAATGGCAGCTGAATTGCCTTAGTAAGGGTAAGGTCTTTCTCTGTTAACAGTCTCTTTTGGCTAGACTCACTATTCAGTCCCATGACAAACTTATCCCTCAGTGCAGTCGGTAAATACTCCCCAAAAGAACAGGTTGAGGCTAGTCTGCGAAGGGCGAGCACATAAGCCTTAATATCTTCACCCGGCTGTTGCTGCCGCTGATAGAACCTGAATCTCTCTGCAATCCCTAGCGGTTTAGGCTGGAAGTGATTCCCTAACAGTGTCAGGAGCTCTGCCAAAGTCTTAGTTGCTGTTTTTTCAGGGAAAAGGAGATCCCTAAGAGTGTCATATGTCCTAGCACCAACCACTGTCAGAAATACTGCTACTTGCCTGTCGCCTGGGATGGCATTTGCACAAAAATACTGTTCGAGTCTCTCAATCCAGGAACTCCAGATTGTCTGTTCTCCATCAAATTCACTTAATGTCCCGATCAATTACATTTTCCTGCTGGGCTCTGTGGGTGTTTGTATCCAGCTGACAATCCAGAGTTTCTTTTTTTTTTTCTTCTTTTCTTTTCTAACACGGATAGTAACCTTGTAAATCCCATCCTCGTCGCCACTGTTATATTCTCCGTGTTGTAAAAGACACAGGACTCTGATCTGGATTCTGGAACAACAGTTGTTTATTCAGGACTCACTGTACACGCCAACATGTATTACAAGACAGCTCTGTATATCAATGCATCCCTTACATGTCATTTTCTGAAATTGCAATGCAATATGGCTACCTGGAGATGTTCTGTACAGAATGTATACTGACCACACCCCCAGAAACATCATTTCCTGCTTGTGTGATTGGCTCACCAATTTTCCCAGAAGTCTGCACTAAGATACAAGTCAGATTTCTGGCATCCCCTGCAACATAAATGTAATTTTTGGTGAGATACTCCCAGTAGGAACACATCTAAAGGGATGCAGGCCCTGCAGATTTCCTCATTAGAGCCCTGCAGCTGCCACAGCTGATGGATAATTATGAAACCACTCCCATTAGACCCACTCAGCACAGAGGAACAAACAGTCATTTCTTCAGAATAACAAAATGAAGGAATCTGCAACAAAGTTTGTTATAATCCTTGAAATGTACAGAGATCACCCAGAGGGGAATGTTTTTTTTTCTCAACAAAAGTGGAGTTACGCTTTAAAAATGGGCTTTCCTATCTATAGTATTGTCACCCCTCACTTCCTGGTGAAAACATTGTCAACAGAACAGCAAGTGAGGGGAAATGTCCAATTTGAAAACAGACAGCAAAAAAACTTAACGAATAGAGGTTCTAACCCAAGGGCTGGCATTACATTGATCATGATCTACCCATCAATGGTGGCTTTGTGGTGGATAGATTACATGGCCCATTAGTCAGTGGGGAAGCTGATCTGCGGGTCCGGCAGCCACGATTGCCGCTGGGCACCCGCGATCGCTTCCCGTGGAGACAGAACGGCGGTCTGCTGTTGTAAACATGGCAATCAACACAGGGCTCCTATGTTCCTCTTATTTAGGAACACAGGTCTCTGTGTTGATTCCATAAGCCCCCCCCCCCCCCACAGTTAGAAGAAAACCCCTAGGCATACATTTAGCCCTTTGATTGCCCCTGGTGTTAACCCCTTCCCTGCCAGTGTCATTATTACAGTAACAGTGTATTTTTTTAGCACTGATTACTGTAGTAATGTCACTGGTCTCCCCGAGAGTGTCAAAAATGTCACAATAAGCGTATTTTGATTGGTTTGTGCAAAAGTTATTGCGTTTACTAACTAGGGGAAAGATTCATGTCATTTTTATTGTTTTTTTTTTTTTTTAACTAGTAATGGCAGCTGAATTGCCTTAGTAAGGGTAAGGTCTTTCTCTGTTAACAGTCTCTTTTGGCTAGACTCACTATTCAGTCCCATGACAAACTTATCCCTCAGTGCAGTCGGTAAATACTCCCCAAAAGAACAGGTTGAGGCTAGTCTGCGAAGGGCGAGCACATAAGCCTTAATATCTTCACCCGGCTGTTGCTGTCGCTGATAGAACCTGAATCTCTCTGCAATCCCTAGCGGTTTAGGCTGGAAGTGATTCCCTAACAGTGTCAGGAGCTCTGCCAAAGTCTTAGTTGCTGTTTTTTCAGGGAAAAGGAGATCCCTAAGAGTGTCATATGTCCTAGCACCAACCACTGTCAGAAATACTGCTACTTGCCTGTCGCCTGGGATGGCATTTGCACAAAAATACTGTTCGAGTCTCTCAATCCAGGAACTCCAGATTGTCTGTTCTCCATCAAATTCACTTAATGTCCCGATCAATTACATTTTCCTGCTGGGCTCTGTGGGTGTTTGTATCCAGCTGACAATCCAGAGTTTCTTTTTTTTTTTCTTCTTTTCTTTTCTAACACGGATAGTAACCTTGTAAATCCCATCCTCGTCGCCACTGTTATATTCTCCGTGTTGTAAAAGACACAGGACTCTGATCTGGATTCTGGAACAACAGTTGTTTATTCAGGACTCACTGTACACGCCAACATGTATTACAAGACAGCTCTGTATATCAATGCATCCCTTACATGTCTCTAAGATGGCCACTCTGCCCCTTGACCCTTGTCATCACTCCTGGGTGGAGCCAGAAACAGTACATGTGAAACCCTTCAGGTATAACCGCGGCGATCTGCGATTTCTTTTTTTGCGGGACTGCGAAATTGCGGTGGACAGTTTGGACCCCTAACTGACATTTTTGACACTTTTGGGGGTAAGATTGACATCACTACAGTAATCAGTGCTATAAATATGCACTGTTACTGTAAAAATGACACTGGCAGGGAATGGGGTTAACTTTACTGGTGATCAAGGAGTTAAGTGTGTCCCTAGGGGCGTGATTCTAATTGTCAGGGGGCGTGGCTTGTGAGATCATCACAGAGACATGTGATCCTATACAGCAGGATCACATAGCCTCTGTGATAATCTAAGGGAGAATGACAGACAGCTGTGTTTACATCAACCGTCTGTCTTTCTCCCTCAGCTGCGGGAGATCATGAGTGACCGGCGGCCATAGGAGCCGCCAGTCACACGCGCTGGCTCCCCAGGGAACGGGCGGGGGGCGGGAGCACACCGCTGGACGCGTGTGCTCGCCCCCTACAGCCTCCTGAGCAAGCGACTACGTCACTTTGCCCAGGAGTGGCTGCCTGCCGCAGTAAAAATTGCAAAAAATGGCCTGGTCATTACCGGGGCAAATCCTTACGGTCCGGAACTGGTTAATATGGCTTTAATGTCTACTAAAATGTGATGCTTTTCTAAACAATCAAGGAAAAATCATTATTGGGCAATCTGTGTCCAGAAACTACGATCATAAATTATTCCTGCTGAGCATAATTCAACATTTTGCGGCATGCTGTATAAAGTGCGCAATGAAAATTTAATGAGGGAAAGGATCACGCCTGAAACTAAACTTAGAAGCAACAAGATACTGTAAAGCACCTCTTAGCGCATTACTGCAACACTGCGTCTGGTAAAAAGCTACATGTAATCTTAAACCCATAATAAGAAGACAGACAACATGAGATAACTTAGAACATTGTACTGCTGTTGTACGGTTAATAATTCGTATTACGACATCCCTGAGGGTATTACAGTATGTCAGTACAGTTTCGCTATCCCATTACTTAATAATATTAACACACTCCTAGCTATAAAATTACCATTTCCATAAAAAACTACCAACAATTATATCTGCAACCATTAATTCAGCAGCAGACAGCATGTGATATAACTGTCACACAAAACCAAATCTCTCCCTGAACACTTCACCAAAGACGAGATAATGCGTTTGTGTCGCCTATTCCTGAGATATTCAGGCTCACTCAATAAAGCCACAAATTGTTTAACGTAACATTCAAAGGACAATAAACCACACAGCCAATCAGATTTTTAATTTACTTTTGTCGGGTCAGAAGAATTCCACTTTTGTTACATAAAAAAAAAAATGTGTTTTTTTTCTGTTTTATCCCCTTTTTGGCTGTTAACTGTTGTGACAAGTGTCTAAAACTTTCACCTAATATATATACATATACATATATATATATATATATATATATATATATATATATATATATATATACACACATATATATATATAGATATATAGATATACAGTGGTTTGCGAAAGTATTTGGCCCCCTTTAACTTTTTGATCTTTTGTCACATTTCAGGCTTCAAACATAAAGATATAAAACTGTAATTTTTTGTGAAGAATCAACAACAAGTGGGACACAATCATGAAGTGAATCGAAATTTATTGGATATTTCAAACTTTTTTAACAAATAAAAAAACTGAAAAATTGGGCGTGCAAAATTATTCAGCTCCCTTAAGTTAATACTTTGTAGCGCCACCTTTTGCTGCGATTACAGCGGTAAGTCGCTTGGGGTATGTCTCTATCAGTTTTGCACATCGAGAGACTGAAATGTTTGCCCATTCCTCCTTGCAAAACAGCTCGAGCTCAGTGAGGTTGGATGGAGAGCGTTTGTGAACAGAAGTTTTCAGTTCTTTCCACAGATTCTCAATTGGATTCAGGTCTGGACTTTGACTTGGCCATTCTAACACCTGGATATGTTTATTTGTGAACCATTCCATTGTAGATTTTGCTTTATGTTTTGGATCATTGTCTTGTTGGAAGACAAATCTCCGTCCCAGTCTCAGGTCTTTTGCAGACTCCATCAGGTTTTCTTCCAGAATGGTCCTGTATTTGGCTCCATCCATCTTCCCATCAATTTTAACCATCTTCCCTGTCCCTGCTGAAGAAAAGCAGGCCCAAACCATGATGCTGCCACCACCATGTTTGACAGTGGGGATGGTGTGTTTGAGATGAGCTGTGTTGCTTTTACGCCAAACATAACGCTTTGCATTGTTGCCAAAAAGTTTGATTTTGGTTTCATCTGACCAGAGCCCCTTCTTCCACATGTTTGGTGTCTCCCAGGTGGCTTGTGGCAAACTTTAAACGACACTTTTTATGGATATCTTTAAGAAATGGCTTTCTTCTTTCCACTCTTCCATAAAGGCCAGATTTGTGCAGTATACGACTGATTGTTGTCCTATGGACAGAGTCTCCCACCTCAGCTGTAGATCTCTGCAGTTCATCCAGAGTGATCATGGGCCTCTTGGCTGCATCTCTGATCAGTCTTCTCCTTGTATGAGCTGAAAGTTTAGAGGGACGGCCAGGTCTTCGTAGATTTGCAGTGGTCTGATACTCCTTCCATTTCAATATTATTGCTTGCACAGTGCTCCTTGGGATGTTTAAAGCTTGGGAAATCTTTTTGTATCCAAATCCGGCTTTAAACTTCTCCACAACAGTATCTCGGACCTGCCTGGTGTGTTCCTTGTTCTTTGTGATGCTCTCTGTGCTTTAAACTGACCTCTGAGACTATCACAGTGCAGGTTCATTTATACTGAGACATGATTACACACAGGTGGATTCTATTTATCATCATTAGTCATTTAGGTCAACATTGGATCATTCAGAGATCCTCACTGAACTTCTGGAGAGAGTTTGCTGCACTGAAAGTAAAGGGGCTGAATAATTTTGCACGCCCAATTTTTCATTTTTTTAAATTTGTTAACAAAGTTTGAAATATCCAATAAATTACGTTCCACTTATGATTGTGTCCCACTTGTTGTTGATTCTTCACAAAAAAAACACAGTTTTATATCTTTATGTTTGAAGCCTGAAATGTGGCACAAGGTCGCAAAGTTCAAGGGGGCCGAATACTTTCGCAAGGCACTGTGTATATATATATATATATATATATATATATATATATATATATATATATATATATATATAGATATAGATATAGATATATACATACAGTATCTCACAAAAGTAAGTACACCCCTGTAAATATTTTATTATATCTTTTTCATGTGACAACACTGAAGAAATGACACTTTGCTACAATGTAAAATAGTGAGTGTACAGCTTATATAACAGTGTAAGGCCCCTTTCACATGGGTGATCTGATCCGATCCGCCTGCCAGTTTTTCATGCGGACCGGATCGGATGCTCCATGCATCCCTATAGGGCAGCGGATGTCAGCGGAGACATCTCCACTGACACCCGCTGCTATCCGATCTCGATCCTGTCCGTGAAATCCGGATGGATGGAAACCCTATTTTACATTTGTCTGGTGGATCAGATGGGATTGGATGAGAACAGACAGGCGGTCCGTTCTCATCCGATCTACACATAGAGGACAGCGGGGATCTGACAGCTCCGTCGCCCCACACAGAGCGGAGACGGAGCTGTCATCCGCCTGCTCAGCAGGGATCAGCGAATTGATCCCCCCGCTGAGCACAACGGACTGTGTTCCGTGTGAAAGGACCCTAAATTTGTTGTCCCCTCAAAATAACTCAACACGCAGTCTATTAATGTCTAAACTGCTGGCAACAAAAGTGAGTATACCCCTAAGTTGGGCCCAATTAGCCATTTTTTCCTCCCCGATGTCATGTGACTCTTTAGTGTTACAAGGTCTCAGGTGTGAATGAGGAGCAGGTGTGTTACATTTGGTGTTATCGCTCTCACTCTCTCATACTGGTCACTGGAAGTTCAACATGGCACCTCATGGCAAAGAACTCTCTGAGGATCTGAAAAATAAAATTGTTGCTCTGTTTAAAATGGCCTAGGCTACAAGAAGATTGCCAAGACCCTGAAACTGAGCTGCAGCATGGTGGCCAAGATCATACAGCGGTTTAACAGGACAGGTTCCACTCAGAACAGGCCTCACCATTGTTGACCAAAGAAGTTGAGTGCACGTGCTTAGCATCATATCCAGAGGATGTCTTTGGGATATAGATTTATGAGTGATGCCAGCATTGCTGCAGAGGTTGAAGGGGTGGGGGGTCAGCCTGTCAGTGCTCAGACCATATGCTGCACACTGCATCAAATTGGTCTGCATGGCTGTCATCCCAGAAGGAAGCCTCTTATAAAGATGATGCACAAGAAAGCCCGCAAACAGTTTGCTGAAGACAAGCAGACTAAGGACATGGATTACTGGAACCATGTCCTGTGGTCTGATGAGACCAAGATAAACTTATTTGGTTCAGATGCTGTCAAGCGTGTGTGGCGGCAACCAGGTGAGGAGTACAAAGACAAGTGTGTCTTACAGTCAAGCATGGTGGTGGGACTGTCATGGACTGGGGCTGCATGAGCGCTGCCGGCACTGGGGAGCTACAGTTCATTGAGGGAACCATGAATGCCAACATGTACTGTGACATACTGAAGCAGACCATGATCCCCTCCCTTCGGAGACTGGGCCGCAGGGCAGTATTCCAACATGATAATGGCCCCAAACTCACGTCCAAGACGACCACTGCCTTGCTAAAGAAGCTGCGGGTAAAGGTGATGGACTGGCCAAGCATGTCTCCAGACCTAAACCCTATTGAACATCTGTGGGGCATTCTCATATGGAAGGTGGAGGAGCGCAAGGTCTCTAACATCCACCAGCTCTGTAATGTTGTCATGGAGGAGTGGAAGAGGACTCCAGTGGCAACCTGTGAAGCTCTGGTGAACTCCATGCCCAAGTGGGTTAAGGCAGTGCTGGAAAATAATGGTGGCCACACAAAATATTGACACTTTGGGCCTAACTTGGACATTTCCACTGAGGGGTGTACTCACTTTTGTTGCCAGAGGTTTAGACATTAATGGCTGTGTGTTGAGTTATTTTGAGGGGACAGCAAATTTACACTGTTATACAAGCTGTACACTCACTACTTTACATTGTAGCAAAGTGTCATTTCTTCAGTGTTGTCACATGAAAAGATAGAATAAACTTTTTACACAAATGTGAGGGGTGTACTCACTATTGTGCGATACTGTATATATATATATATATATATATATATATATATATATATATATAATGTTTGTGAGTTATAAGTAATTTTTTAGCAAAAATATACTGATTTAAACATGTAGGAGAGAAATGCCAGATTTGGCTTGGCTGGCAAGTGGTTAACCTCCCTGGCGGTAATATGATATAGTTACAAAATGTGAGGGGTGTACTCACTTTTGTGAGATACTGTGTATATCTATCTATCTATCTATCTATCTATCTATCTATCTATCTATCTATCTATCTATCTATCTATCTATCTATCTATCTATCTATCTATCTATCTATCTATCTATCTATCTATCTATCTATCTATCTATCTATCTATCTATATATATATATATATAGCACATGGATTTGTTCCAAAAAACATTTTTTAAATTTAATGCCATAAAAATGACCTTATATAACAGTATTGCTGCGCTAAAAACATAAACATAGATTAATATAAAGCGAGAAGCAGCCAACACAAATCTTAAATTAAAAAACAGATCAGAAACATAATAGTGGTAATGTGGCGCTAATCTGAACACAGTTTTCATATAGAGTCCATAAATCACAGAGGAAATCAACAGTCCTTATGTGTCCACTCCAAACAGAGGTGTATAGAACCGCAGGCCCGGAGAACCACCACCACATATACAGGTCACACTGCCTCTTACCAAACCTAGATGACCCTCATTACAAAGGTCATAAACAGCATAATGGTCAAAGTATAGGTGCGGTCCTCCTCTTTCTTAAAATGGCACACGGTTCACTCTCCAACCATATGTAGGCTCATAAAACACAAAGCAAAACACTCCTCATAGTGTATAACGTTTAAAAGTGTTTATTCAGCGCACACGGTTATAACAACTTACAGAATCCCAGGTAGTGGATGGCGTACGTCGCCGTAAGCTCCAAAACGCATCGGGCGGAGCTTACGGCGACGCACGCCAACACGCGGAGGAGACGCAGCGGCCATCTTTTTGGTGGTTTATCGGGAGTTACAGACTGCATAGAGAGGAATAAACACAACGCCATCCACTACCTGGGATTCTGTAAGTTGTTATAACCGTGTGCGTTGAATAAACACTTTTAAACGTTATACACTATGAGGAGTGTTTTGCTTTGTGTTTTATGAGCCCACATATGGTTGGAGAGTGAACCGTGTGCCATTTTAAGAAAGAGGAGGACCGCACCTATACTTTGACCATTATGCTGTTTATGACCTTTGTAATGAGGGTCATCTAGGTTTGGTAAGAGGCAGTGTGACCTGTATATGTGGTGGTGGTTCTCCGGGCCTGCGGTTCTATACACCTCTGTTTGGAGTGGACACATAAGGACTGTTGATTTCCTCTGTGATTTATGGACTCTATATGAAAACTGTGTTCAGATTAGCGCCACATTACCACTATTATAAAAATGACCTGTAATTTTTTTTTTTTCACATTTTTTTTTCTTTTAATCTCCAACCTTGGCGCAGGCGCAGACGAGGGACGCGGCGGCCATCTTGTCGGTGGGATACCCACTTGATTTCACATACTACACGCTGGATACGATCTGGACTAATGTAAGCTGCTTTTTTATTACTAAATAAACTCTGCTGTTAATACTACGCCATGAGGAGCCTTCTTTTATATCCCCTGAGCATCTGAAGGAACGTTTTGGAAGTCCCATCAAGTCGCTTTTGATTGAGATGTACCGATGTGATTGGTTTCCTTGTGCTTCCTGCTAATCCTGGTTTAGAGCGTGTTTGACCCTCTGGGGTCTCTAAAGTTGGTAAGAGTACCTTTACATCTTGATTGGTGGCGGACTCTCCTGCTTGCACCCCCTCTTTCTTCACCTGGGATTTATGTGAATTGGACTTTTTTTGCACTTGGGACTTGCTTGCTCCTTATTGTCAGTATTGATTTATATTAATTAGCGCGACACCACTTTTCGCTATTACCTTGAGGATACAGTTTACTATCTTTTTGTGTCTGCTGCTTATTTTATTAAGGATCACACCGTTTTTGTTATTGTTATTTGCCTTTTATGAATATAGCGCAGAGATTTTACACTATCCAATTTACAAGCGTCAAACAAAAACAGAAAGGGATAGATTTACAAAGCTTTAGAGATGCACCAAACTTTCGGCAAAGTGCTGATAATGGCAGCGAAAATGCACGCGGTTTTGCCGCGATTTTACCACGATTTACTCCTGGTTCACATTGATGCTACTTTGAAGTCGTGCTACTTCACTTGAAGTAGCATGATTTCGAAGTAGTAGGTCAGCCCGATTTCAGGTGCTACTTGAAAGACATCTGTGCGGCTTCATGCACAGATGTCTATTAAAGTTGCACCTGAAATCAGCAACAGTAGTGCAGGTACTACTTTTGCAAATGGGTGCAGTGCTGCAAAGTCCACAACGCACCCATTGGAATAGTGCCATTGCTAGCAATAGGCTGCAACTTGTCATGCGATTTGACCCATCGCTCCAATGTGAACAAGAGCTGATGGTTTGTTTTTCATAGGTCATGTGACTCAAAAAACGCATCAAAAACGTAACACGGTTGCGTTGATACGTTCTTGCGGCATTTTTTTTTTTATTTTTATTTTTTCCCATTCTTGCGGCATTTTTAATGCATTTCAATGAGGAGGTGCATTTTTTTTTTTAACAGACCAAAAATGCACCACAACAGAAGCGCAATGGACCTGTTTTAAGACATTCACAGACTTTACCACTTCTGGACCGGAAGGTTTTACCCTCTTCCTGACCAGGCCATTTTTTGCGATACAGCACTGTGTTACTTTAACTGACAATTGTGAGGTTGGCAACGCTGTACCCAAATAAAATTGATGTCCTTTTTTTTCCTACAAATAAAGCTTTCTTTTGGTGGTATTTTATCACCTGTGCGGTTTTTATTTTTTGCGCTATAAACAAAAAAATAACAACTATTCTGAAGAAAAAAAAAACAATATTTTTCACTCTCTGCTATAAAACATTCCCAATTTAAAAAAAAAAAATCTAATTTTTTTCATCATTTTAGGCCAATTTGTATTCTGCTACATATTTTTGGTAAAAAAAAAAAATCCCAATAAGTGTATATTGATTGGTTTGCACAAAAGTTATTGCGTCTACAAACTAGAGAAAAGATTTATGTTATTCTTATTTTATTTTATTTTTTTTACTAGTAATGGTGGCAAACAGCAATTTTTAGCTGGACTGTGACATTGCGGCGGACAGATCAGACACTTAACTGACACTTTTGGGGGGTCCAGTGACATTACTACAGTAAACAAGCAAAAAATTGGGGGAGCAAACCCTGAACATGTATATCTAAAGCCGGTGCAGCTATGGACCAAGCAACATGTATATTAAAAAAGAATAGCGCAACCATGCAAAAGAAATGACTATCAAATATGGAGACCATCCATAAATAAAAATGGGGATTTAGTTCCACCATATGGCCATATCGTGCTCAAGCCCACCACTGCGTCAAAGTACCCCATTATCGGTGGGTCCTACACTATCCATAAAAAAGGGGTGAATCCAGCCTCTCTTACCCTTGCTAGAAATATCCACTGTCACTGTACCAATGACACTGGCAGGGAAGGGGTTAACACCAGGGGCAATCAAAGGGTTAAGTGTGTCCCTATGGGATGCTTTCTAACTGTGTGAGGGATGGGCTCACTGGATGAACACATATGTATAGCACTGATTACTGTAGAAATGTCACTGGTAACCCCAAAAGTGTCAAAAATGTCAGTCAAGGGTCCGATCTGTCCGCCGCAATGTCGCAGTACCGCAAAAAAAATTGCAGATCGCCGCCATTACGCGTTAAAAAAAACCCACCAAAAATGACAGAAATCTTTCCCGCGATAACTTTTGCGCAAACCAATCAAAATACGCTTTTTGCGATTTTTTTTTACCAAACATATGCAGCAGAAAACAAATTGGCCAAAAATGTTAAAACATTTTGATTTTTAAATTTTTTTGGGGGAATTTCATATAAAAAAGGGAAAAATATTGTTATTTTTGCAAAATTTACGTTTATGGGAAAAAAAGGACGTCAAATTCGTTTAGGTACAGCGTCGCACGACTGCGCAATTGTCCGTTAAAGTCACGTAGTGCCGAATCGCAAAAAAAAGCCCTGGTCAGGAAGGGGGTAAAATCTTCCGGGGCTTAAGTGGTTAATAAACCTTTTTAGTGGTAATGTACAAGATTGGTGCGCCCTTCTTTTTTTGTTGCTGCTAACAGTAACCCAGGGGGACCCGAGAGTGTATTATCCAGCAGTCCTCAAGGGGGCAGTGCTACATTATAATCAGATAAATGTAAGTGGATCAATGACTGGCTACTGTAGGCAACAGCAACTCCTTACTTTTCCGTTTTATTATATATGTTCTTTTCATTCTCATTCATTTACCAACACTCACGCCATTTGTTCCTTTTGTGTCCGGAAAAGAAGTGACCTTTTTGAATTTTGTGTACAGTAAATGTCCATGTATTGTAAGGAAAACAGTTGTAATTTATTATAATGTGTTACCATTCATCATCGGCCATTGACTTGAGTATAATTATCAAAAGCACTGTAACCCCATTCATAATAATATCACTGTCAAGAGAGACGTCTCTATAGCTCATAAATTTAACGAGAAAAAAAAAAAAAAAAGAATTATCAGCGAACCAGTCCAAGATTTGAGGAAAACACCATTAAATTGAAGTAGAGTCCAATCATTGAAATAAATGAATATCAGACACTTTAAAAAAAGGCTTTACCTATTTATTGCTGTTTAAAGGACTTCCATGATTAGAAGTGTTTCTTATCACACGGCCCCGCAATCTGCAACATTCACCTGTTTGCAGAATTCATTATGTTCTGAATATACATACATCGATCACAGCCCTACATCCTAGGAAAATCTATCAATCAAAATGTCTGCCTTGCGTGGATTCAAAGGACAATGCAAATTGGTGCTGCTTTTGTTTTTCAGGGGGGGGGGGGGGGGGGCAGGAGTACCATTTTTAAACTGATTAAACGAATGGGATTTCACATAGAATGCCATAGCGGCTCTCAGCCCTATGCAAGGTGCTAAGGGAAAAAAAAATCTGAAACCAAAAAATTATTTGAAGAATTAGAATTAGATGTTTTACAAAAAAGTTTTGAATGAGTTGGTTTAACCACTTCTTCAAAGATTTGTCATCCTTAATG
Source organism: Pelophylax lessonae (assembly GCF_965119305.1). NCBI lineage: Eukaryota > Metazoa > Chordata > Amphibia > Anura > Ranidae > Pelophylax > Pelophylax lessonae. The sequence continues at coordinate 31,019,533 of NC_138771.1, read as the reverse complement.
ACCAGGCTATTTTTTGCGATTCAGCACTACGTTACTCTAACGGACAATTGCGCGGTCGTGTGACACTGTACCTAAATAAAATTGATGTCCTTTTTCCCCACAAAAAGACAGACAAATCTGAAAAAAAAAAAAAAAAAAAATTTCACTTTCGGCTATATAACATTCCCAAAAAAAATGTAACCACTTCTTGACCAGAAGGATTTGCCTCCTTAACCACTTAAGCCCCGGAAGATTTTACCCCCTTCCTGACCAGGGCCTATTTTGCCATTCGGCACTGCGTGACTTTAACGGACAATTGCGCGGTCGTGCGACGCTGTACCTAAACGAATTTGGCGTCCAACCCGGAAGTCGGCGGAACGCAGGCGTGGAGCGGCGTTCCATTCACCAAACCTAACGATATTGTGATTGCTATAGAAGGTGGACTGTTTGTGCGATATGGAGTAAGTGCAATTTTATCATTAAATTGTTGATTATACTGGCATACCGCACTATCAGAGTCTTTTTTTTATTGCATTTGGATGTCCTTTAATCGGAGTTCCATAAATACCTGGTCACATTCCTTTGTTGGTGAGAAGACAGTGACAAGGATGACCTGGAGTTATTGTGGATACTAATGCTGATTGCGACCCCCTATAATCAAGGGGTCATATCCTTCTGGTAAGGAGTATCTATTAAGAGCACTGGGTGAAGGTGTGGAGGTGAAGGTTTCACATCACTTCTATCAAGTCTATGCTTTTAAACATTGCTGCGATTAACTATTCAATCACCTTGATTTTTAAGCACTCAAAGGACTTTATTTATTTATTTATTTATTTATTTATTTATGTATGTATGCATATAAGCTGGTTTTGTGCTTTTATCCATTGTTGTGGTTTTTTAGCTACTAATGGTTTTTTAAGCATTGTTGGACTTTTTGTATACCAGCTTTTATCTACTTTATTTATTTATTTATATATTTACGCACTTAAGCACTTTTTGTGAATATTATTGTTGAGCGCAAGATTTACCCTTTTTTCACAACTAATATAAAGGACTGAACCCTGTCATTGATGCTAAAGGGGGCAATTTACAGTATTAAGAACTTTTGCACCTCCCGATCTTGCACATGTGCAGTGGGAATGAAGCGTGCCCCACTGAATGGCAGCCAGGTTTTCATAGACTGCCAAAATACAAAATTCCCATTTGAAAAATGGCGTCGATCTCCGCCTAGCATCGCGTAATTTCCGGTTTTGAAATAACGCAATGCTAGTTGCAGGGCATGCCCATTGATTCCTGGGACTGATGACAAAGCAATCCTAGGAGAAAATAGAAAAGTGGAAATTGCGTACCTCGCTGCGGCAAGGTAGGACAGAAGTACAGCTTCAAGACATCATAAAAGGTAGAAATTGACAAAAAAAAAAAAAATATATATATATATATATATATATATATATTTATATGTATATCCAAAAATGAATGTGGGTGGGGGCATCTATTAATCAAGTCATAGTTGCCATTTAAGCTGGAGCCTCGCTTTAAGTCCCTGCCTCCAAACCCATTTCGCAATAAAAATTTTTTTTTTTTTTTTTTTGGTGTTCTACATTTTATTAATATGGCATTGCCATTTTATCCAGGCTCTGGTCCTGCAGCCTCCTCGGATTTCTCCGTCACATATTCCTGGAGGCTGCAGGAGCAAACACACGGAGGGGCTGGAGAGCAGAGTTGGAGGTATGTCATCTGGGGCCAGATGCCTGAACCTAGAAGTGACATCTGGGTTATGGGGGCATGGGACATGAGCTGTGGTTGCAGAACAGCAGATCGCTGCAGGACAGGGCTGGGTTGGTTGGTCAGGTGAGTATGTTTTCTGAAGAGAACCCAGCATAGAGGGTAAAGGGGGATTGGGGGGGAAATAGGAGGGAAGGTGTCAGGGTTGTCGTGGCAGACTGGTTAGCAAATTGAACTGGGAATTTTATTTTTGCTTGTCTCATGTGCGTTGCCCTTCCATGTGTTCTTTGCTATGAAGGCCAGTTATAGGTGAGGGCAGAGGCCATTTTCTTTGTTGTTAATGTATACTGGTGAGTGGACATACTGGATGCCTTTGCTGTAATACCATTGGCTGGGTTTCCATTATGCCCCCAAGTACCTTCAGGAGGGTGGGGCCACCTCCAGGCTCACCTGCCCCCTATCTATCCATTAGCTTGCATGTGCTTCCACTTTGAAGACTCTCATAAATTTACTAGAGTTAGGACTGCAGGTAATATAGGGTGCTGTGGAGTGGCCCTGCATCTTTCACATGCGTTTGCAAATGTGTGTTAACTAAACCCCTGTTTTGACGCAAACTGTTAGACAGGTTCATTTGGTTGGTAAGAGAACTGGTTAGCAAATTGAACTGGGAATTTTATTTTTGTTTGTCTCATGTGCGTTGCCCTTCCATCTGTTCTTTGCTATGAAGGCCAGTCATAGGTGAGGGCAGAGGCCATTTTCTTTGTTGTTAATGTGTACTGGTGAGTGGACATACTGGATGCCTTTGCTGTAATACCATCAGCTGGGCTTCCATTATGCCCCCCAATTACCTTTCAGGAGGGATGGGCCACCTCCAGCCTCACCTGCCCCCTATCTATCCATTAGCTTGCATGTGCTTCCACTGTGAAGACTCTTATAAATTCATTAGAGCTAGGACTGCAGGTAACACAGGGAGCCGTGAAGTGGCCCTGCATCTTACACATGCGTTTGCAAATGTGTGCTAACTAAACCCCTGTTTTGACGCAAATTGTTAGACAGGTTCATTTGGTTGGTAAGCAGACTGGTTGGAAAATTGAACTGGGAATTTTATCTTTGTTTGTTTCATGTGCGTTGCCCTTCCATGTGTTCTTTGCTATGAAGGCCAGTTATAGGTGGGGGCAGAGGCCATTTTCTTTGTTGCCGTGGCAGAGCCTGACGGTAGAAGGATTTCTCACCAGATGAAGAGCCTGGAACTATGTGCGATTCCAGGACGGGGGTGCTGACATGATACTTAGCTGGACACAGGTTCATCAGAGGCGCGGAGTTTAAGTGCTAGCCAGTATTCACCAGGGCCCCTGATGGTGGGGATGGATTTGGCTACGTGCTAACACCAGGTTGCTGTCCTCTGGATTCCCTAGCCAGGTCAAGAGCGGGTCAAGGTCCAATAGCTGGTAGCAGAAAAGCAGATCGGGATAAGACAGAAGAGTAGTCGAGACAAGCCGGGGTCAGGGTGGGCAGCAGGTAATCAAGGTCAGAGGCAAACCAGGTCAGACGATCAGTAGCAGCAGGTAAATTCAGGTACAGGAGACAGGAGAGCTGAAGATCACACAGCCCTTAAATAGGCCGTTTGGCGCCAATAGTGATTACGCGCACATGCGCATTCCCACGAACGGGAGGACGCTAAGGTAGCCTCTAACTAATCAATGCGCCTCAGCGTACGCACATGCGCATAGGCGTTCGCTGGTTTGCAGTGCCTGCGCATAATAGTTAATCCCTGACAGAAGCAGTGAAGTTACTATTTAACCAGTTCCCACCCAGCCTATATCAATTTAATGGCCGAGCAGGACTTTTATTGATCCGGTGGATGTCATATGACACAGTCAATGACTGATTAGTGTGCCGGTACCATTTGATCGCTGTGACTAATCACAGCAGGTAGAAGTAGTGAAACCGCACTCAGGTGGATGAAAGCAAATGAAGTGGTTTATTCTTCAAAATCATAGATATACAGACAGTGCAGGGAACAGATAATCCAGGTTAACGCGTTTCACGGCTCACATGGCCGCTTACTCATAACCGTACTCATCTACGGTTATGAGTAAGCGGCCATGTGAGCCGTGAAACGCGTTAACCTGGATTATCTGTTCCCTGCACTGTCTGTATATCTATGATTTTGAAGAATAAACCACTTCATTTGCTTTCATCCACCTGAGTGCGGTTTCACTACTTCTACTTGCAACCTTCCGGATGACGGGTCTTACCAGCACCAGGTCGGGCTGACACACCTGAGCGGCTTGTTCCTCCTTCTCTCTACTAATCACAGCAGATCACATGACAGTTGTAATCAATGAATGCCTTCCTTTCATGCCATTCATTGTTACAATTGTGGTGTTAGCTGTAAATGGTCTTGGATAGAAAACAGGTTAAAGAGGCTCATCCAAGGGGTGGTTATAAATAACATGTACTTAGACTGGTCTGGAGTGGTAAGTGGGGTACCCCAAAGTTCTTTTTTTGGACCAATTCTGCTAATTCATTCATAAATAATATAGAGGTTGGTATAAATAGCTCAATCTCAGTTTTTGCGAACGACACAAGAATAAGCAGGGCAAGGTAATGCACTTATGGGCTAAAAATATAAACGCAAACTACTCACTAGGGGGAGGACCTCTGGGGGAATCAAAGATGGAGAAAGTTCTGGCGATCCTAGTGGAAGATAGACTGAGCAATAGCATGTAATATCAAGCTGCAGCTACCAAAGCCGGCAGAGTATTAGCATGTATAAAAAAGAAGATATACTCCAGAAATAAGACTATAACCCTACCACTTTATAAAATTCTGGTCCAGCCACATCTGGAGTATTCTGTCCAGTTCGGGTCATCAGAAAGGATGTGCTGTAGCTGGAGAGAGTCCAAAGAAGGGCAGCGAAATTAATTAGGGGATTGGAGGACCTCAATTACGAGGAGCGACTACAAGCACTTCACTTATTCTCACTGGAGAAGAGGAGCTTGAGAGGGGACAAGATAGCGATTTACAAAAACCTCAATGGAAAAAACTATTCAGTCTCAGGGAGCATTATAAGAAACGGGGCCATTCAATGAGATTGGAGGAGAAGCGATTTAACCTTAAGCTGCGCCGGTGGATTTTTCACTGTCAGGGCAGTAAGGATGTGGAACTCTCTTCCACAATTGGTGGTGGACTGGTGGGGAGTATTGATATTTTTAAAAGACTATTGAAACACAACATACAGGGATATAGGAAATATTTAACCACACTGTCACACGTACACCTACACAAGTTGAACTGGATGGACTTTTGTCTTTATTTAACCTTATCTACTATGTAACTTTGTAATCACATGGTACAGACAGGGCCAATCACAGCTAATCTCAACAAAATAAACAGAATTAATCAATTTCATTCAGTAAAATGCTTGCTTATAGCAATGAAATTCACTGCTATAAGCAATCATAATGTGTAAAAAAAAATCCTGATCACTTCTCCAGAGTAGTACAATATTACTGTTGCAAAATTATATTGCTCAGGTCACAGTGTGTTAAAAAAAAAAAAGAATCATAATGGTAAAGGAAAAAATGTAATAAAAAATGTTTAAAAAAAATTGAAAATTTTTTTTTCCACCAGTCAGTGTCCCTGATCACCACCACACCAGTTATATGATGACGCTGTACTTCACTGGTGACAGTATGTAAAAAAAAAAAAAATGTGAACACAAAGTGTTCATTTTCAAAAAAATAATGACTAAAATTACAACTTCAATAAACTCACCATTCCTCTTAATAAATAGCTTGGTCTGTCTACTTTCCAAAAAGGGGTTTATTTGGGGGTATTTGTGGTGTCCTGGCTTTTTTGGGCCTCAAGAAATGAGATAGGCCGACACTACATCAAGATTGATTGATTTTCAGACATGTACCATAGTTTGTGAACTCTATAACTTTCCTACAGACTAAATAATATACACTGATTTGGGTTATTTTGACCAAAGAAATGTAGCAGAATACATTTTAGCCTAAATTTATAGTTAATAATTATTTATTTGCAAAATTTTATAACAAAAACAAAGAAAAACGCATTTTTTAAAACATTTTCGGTCTTTTTGTGTTTATTTAGCAAAGAATAAAAGCCCAGTGGTGATTTAATACCACCAAAAGAAAGCTCTATTTGTGTGAACAAAATGATAACAATTTAGTTTGGGTACAGTGCAATTGTCCGTGCAATTGTCATTCAAAGTGCAACAGAGCTAAAAGCTGAAAATTGGCCTGGGCAGGAAGGGGATCAAAGTGCCCGGTTTTGAAGTGGTTAAGTGGAGTAATAATTCTGTGAAGTTTGCTCATTGTGAGTGCATCAGGACAGGAGTAAAGTGGACAAAAGTCCATAGTTTTAACATCAATAGCTTTATAACAGCAGAAGTTTGGAGACAGAAGACTGACCTTGGTAAGTACCTGTCTTTTATTGCATTTCTGAATTTGTCTTGTTTGGTTCAGTGCAATACTTATATGGCAGTCGTTTTTCGTGGAACTCCTTACAAGTTGGGTTGTTTTCCTCTTTGCATGCAGATTTGTGACTTAGTTTATGTTCTTTAGTAGTAGATCTAATTCAATTTGGTCTGTTAAGATGCTTTATAAAAAGCCACCCCTTCCTCAAAGACTGTGAAGGAGAATAGCATTGTGAACATTTGTTGGGTTAAGCCCCGCACACATGTACCGATTGTCGGCCGAACGATCGGCCGTCTTTTGTCCAGTGCTGTCGTGTTGGTTGAAATGTGCTCAAGACTGCACACGAATTTTGTCGGCCAACAACAACCAACTTCAGAAGTGATGTCATGTGATGGTTAACTTTCCGTGTGTTTTTTCTTCTCTGAGCATGCCCAGTCTTGCTCATCTGGCTTTTTTCGGCCGAAATCTGTACTGACTGACAAACAATCGGCCGTTCTGGTGACGGCCAACAAAAATTTTATAGCATGCAGACCAGATTTTGTTCGGCCGAAAAGTCGCTGTCGGTTGTCGGAAGCATCATACAGGCATACCCCACATTAAAGTACACAATGGGACCAGAGCATGGATGTAAAACGAAAATGTACTTAAAGTGAAGCAATACCTTTTTTCATTTCTCAATGCATGTAAATACACTAGCTCCATAGGAAATCTTGGTCAGCTTGACATGGCATTGCTCCCAAACCATGTGACAAGGACACCAAGCTTGGGGAGCATGTTAAGGGTATCCAGGACTATGACATAGTAGATTACCTAGGCAAGCTGGCCAGCCACAAACAGGATATGTTGTAGTCCTGGGTCCCCTCTCGGTGCTCCCTAAGTTTGGTATCCCTGTCACCTATGGTTTGGGAGCAGTGCCATGTCAAGCTGACCAAGATTTCCTACAGACGCCAATGTTAAAAACCGGGAGTAGTGTCATGCCAAGCTGAACAAGCTGTGTCCTTACTCGCGAGTGTACTTAAAGTGAGTGTACTTAAAGCGGGGTATGCCTGTACTAACAAGCCGACAATCGGCCGATCGGACGTTGGCCGAACATTTACGGCCGACAATCGGTACGTGTGTATGGGGCTTTAGGAAGAGTGAGGACTGTGAACCATAAACATGTAGCTTTTGGTGTGTCATTGTACAACTTATAGTGATCTTTCTGAGCTCGATGATGATACAGACATTGCAAGCATAGCAAATCAGAACACCCAAACAGAGTTTAATTGGACAATTTTCTGCCCAGGTCCTTCAATTTTTCAGTCCGAAAATGTCAAGCTAGAGGGTTGCCGACAGGGCCACTCATGAAGATAATTTTGGCTGGCTCATCAAGAGCAGTGGTCTCCAAACTGCAGCCCAGGGGCCAGATGCGGCACTTTGCTTGCCTTTAATCCAGTCCTTGTAGAACAAAGAAGATCCTGCAAAAGGTGAGACTATTATAGGCAATATCGGACAACAAGCATAAAAAAAGTATGAGGATATATATATATATAATAAAAGGGACACAGGCACATGACAAAAATTTGTTGCTAAGGTGTATGTGGATACGGTGTCATAATAGTATTGAAAGAACCTCTATGACAAACAATAAGCAAGAGGTGAGACAGCTGACGCGTTTTGAGACTTCAAGGTTATGCTCTTCTTCAGAGATGCTCACATATATATTTACATAGATGTTCTAAAATAGAAAACACAATAATGAGTACAAAATATATAGATATAGAAAAAGTACACATATGCATTCAATATATTGGAGTATGATATGCACCATAAGATGAAACTGACCAGGCTCGAGTGGAACGCTCCACATACAGGATCAGCCCAAGAAATATTTTAAAACCAATGAGTGAAAAAACATCTGCGTTGACCTAAAGGTGAGCCAAAAATATGGCGATCCGCACCAAATGGAGTGATGCCACTGGGGGTGCAAGGTAGGGCTCAGATCAGCCTGACAACCTGAGGGCTGCATAAAAATATAAAATATAATAAGTATAGGCCACATCTTTGTATTATTTATTACTTTTCAACAATAAAAAGATAAAATATACAAACACTAACTGCCAGTATGTTATTCGAGTATGAGAAGTTTAGGAATACTTCCAGCTAGGATAATGAGCATGTGGGTGCAGCCATATTGGTGTAGCCAATATCCGGATTAGCATTCGGTCATATATTGACCGAAAATGTCCAAATTAGGATAGGCTAAAAGTGGAGTCAAGATCAAAAACAAAGCATAGCCAGGTATAACTCAATCTGGATATAATCATTTTACAAGAAACTAATAAGCACATTACATATAAAAGGAAATAGTATAAGCACCTACCAGAGTTTCAGCCACATGCATATATGTGTACCGATTGCTCTCCAAATAGAACTGAAGCTACATAGGGCTTCAATGGATTATATAGGCAGTCATGGCTTGGGAATGAGAGCCAATCAGTGTGTAATTGAGGGAGTCATATGGCAGCAACCAATAATAGCAGAGCTGATGAAAGGGCTCCAAATAAGCACATTGCATATAAAAGAAAATAGTATAAGCACCTACCAGAGTTTCAGCCATAGTAAAAGCACCTACCAGTGTACCAATTGCTCTCCAAATAGAGCTGAAGCTACAGAGGCCTATAATGGATTATATAGGCAGTCAAGGCTTGAGAATAAGCCAGTCAGTGTTTAATAAGGGGAGTCCTATGGCAGCAGCATATAATGGCAGAGCTGATAGGAGGACTCCAAAAACAGGGGGGCTGAGGGCGCACCGCACAGCCACATAAGAGAGAAGTAGCATGCCCACCGGTGCATGACGTGGCCATGGGCACCGAAAGGAGAGGCAGGTATCCGGGATGGCGACCAATCACAAGCCAAGAGCGGCCGTGAGCGGAAGCAGAGCCAAAGAACGCGTGCACAAGATGGAAACAGCCAGCCCATAGCCAGGAGAGACCAGCCGCCGTACCATCCATCAGTCGGTGGACAGGCCGGCAGCTCCCATGCGCTGGGTGGCATCACAGAGGGGATGGGGCTATGTGCAGATCCAGCACCAATTGTAATGATATGCGTGTAAACAAAGTTATCACACATACAGTATAAGAAGCATAGGACACAAAAACACAGCAACAACAAAGTAAAGGGGCTTAGACCTGAGGAGCACTTGTATCCAGCCTGGCCAATCACAGAGCAGATGCACATTACAGTCCCATAGTGACTTAAAAGGCTTTCTATCCATTTTATGATCATCAATACATTGCAGGTCTGCATTGGTCTCGAAGACCACGAAAAAAAAGGGGAGGGGGGGATGTGCTGAAAGAGAAGGGGGAATGCTGTACAGAGGGGATAACAGACTCATTGGGCCCATGAAAAAGTAAATAGACATATCAGCAACACATTAACTTTCCCAGTCCCCTGATTGGAACCCATCCAAGAAGGGCTTGAAAGATATGGCCTCATTGAGGCCTGGTAGTGTGGTGGCATTGATTCTTAAAGATACACCAAAGCTCACATTGAAGGAGGGTCTTGTTCCAGTCCCCTCTGCGTGAGCTTGGGTGGACCCGATCCAGCACTAAAAAGCGAACGCAGGGGAAATGTCCTTCATGAATATTTTCAACATGGCGGCCAAGTGACAGTTCCTCGTCACAAGATTACATACTCAGAATATGCTGATAGGCCGTCCTCCAGAGTTCCAGTTTAGTTTTACAGACATAAAAACCAGAGCACTCACACGTGAGAAGGTACACTACCCCTTTTTTCTTGCAATTAGCATAGTATTGGGGATATATTTTTCCCCATTAGGTAATCCAATGTTTTTGGCTGTATTGATGTAGCGGCAGTAGTTATAGCCTCCACATCTAAAGGTGCCCGGATATTTACATGGATCTCTCCGAGCATTTCCCCTGTATTCACTCTGAACCAGACTATCCTTCATAGATTTGGCTTGTCTAAAAGTAAAAGCTGGTGTTTCAGAAACACATGGTCGTATATTTGGATCAATTGTGAGCAAGTTCCAATATTGTTTGACAATGTTTGTAACTGTTTATGTTGGTTGGAATACCTAGTGAGGATGCAGGTGGGTGTAATGGAGTTATCATCTGTCTTGTTTGAATTGAATAGGAGCTCATGTGTTTTTTGAATTGAATAGGAGCTCATGTGTTTTTTTAATAGCTTTATTGTAAGCCTTTTTCAGACATGAGGATAAATATCCCCGTGCAAGGACCCTCTCTCGTAACTTGTCTGCTTCCTGTTTAAAGGAGCTGTCAAGTGAGCAGTTTCATCTTAGTCCGAGATACTGACTGAATGGTATAGACTGTACTAGAGGATTCGGATGAGAGCTGCTGACATGGAGGATCAAATTTCCAGCCGTAGGTTTACGGTAAAGAGTACTGTTTAGGTATCCATTATCATCTTAATAATCTCAACATCAAGAAATGATATGGAGTTCCTGCTGTAGTTCATAGTAAACTTAAGGTTGAACTCATTGAGATCAAGTGTCTTTAGAAAGTCCTCTAGTAAAGCAGATGCATAATCCCAGACTAAGAAAACATTGTCAATATATCTGTACCAAAGGATCACATGATCTATGAATCTAGCCAGTATGTCAGAGTCTAACAACATTTGCTCCCTTTCCCCAGGTACAAGTTGGAAGTTGGCGTAAGAGGGGGCACAGCATATGCCCATAGCCACCCCCTGCACCTGGAGGAAATGGGAGCCTTTGAAGGAAAAATAATTGTGATGAAGAATGAAATGTAGGGACTCCAAGATAAACTCCATCTTGGGTCCATCGTGAAGGCTGCCTTGAGCGAGGATTCATCTGATACATGCGAGACCTCTATCATGGGGAATTGAGCTGTTTAATGCTTCGATGTCAATCACTACCAAGTATGCATCCTGAGATACTTGTAAATCTTCCAAAATTTGGAGAAGATGGATTGTATCACTTATGTAGAAGGGCAGACTAATCACAAATGGTCTAAAATAGTAATCCACGAGAATGCTTAGATTCTCCGTAAGGGAGACCAGATGGAGGATAAGTATTCTTGTGGATTTTAGGGAGGGAATAAAACACAGGAGTGTAAGGGTGTGTGATACGAACAAATTCCCATTGTGTTTTGTCAAGAATGTTCTGCAAATGTGCAGCATCAATCAACTGATAAAATCAATTGTGAAATTTCTCGATAGGTAGTAATCTTATCTGACAGTACCATTGTCTATTTTGGAGGACTGGGTCACACATATTTTCCTCCTGTTCGTTATCCATGATAACGTGGTTACCTCCTTTGTCTGAGGGCTTGATTGTTATGTTCAAATTTTTGGCTAGATTTTGGAGCACTAGTTTCTCTCCAGTAGTGCAATTGCTGGTGGTGTTTATTTTTATCTCATCAATCGTTAGTTGGACAAATGCTGCCAAATTAGAGTTAAGGCTAAATGATGGAAATGAATCCGGTCCTTGGGGCACTATTTTCATCCACTGATACCAACAATGGGACATAATTCCCTCACTGACACCAATGAATGGGACAGAATGCCTCCCAATGACACCAATGATGGGGCACAATTTGTCCCAATGACACCAACAATGGGACCCGACGACACCAATGATAGGGCACAATTCCTCCCAATGAAGCCAAGGATGGCAATTGTTCCCACTGACACCAATGATGGGGTGATATTCCTCCCACTGACACCTAAGATGGGGCATTGCTTATTCCCAATGACATTGGGACCTTTTCCGTTCTCAATGGCTACAGTCTGGCCCCTCTTAAGTCTGAAGGACTGTAAAGTGGCCCTTTTTTTAGAAAGTTTGGAGACATATGATCAAGAGGAATGAAAAGGGTGAAGTCCTGTTTCAACCTCCCATTTCTATGCATTCCTATTGCTACTGCTTGCCTTTGGAAAGTTCTTGGAACCGAGACATGTGGCAATTTCCTTTCTAGCTATGTTGTCGGACAGCCGCAGGGGGAGCCCAATCTGACCTTGTAGCTAGGGTTAGGAAGCACCTAGCAACATGAGACACAGTACCCCATGAATTTTGTCCCATGGGGGACATAACAGTGAAAAGAAAATTACCCACAGGTCTTCTTTAAGTGATTTTTAAAGAGAGACTTATGACACCCAATCTGAGCTGGGTTCTCCATACATCCCTCTACATCTAAAGCTTTAATGTATACCCCAATGTTTCTCAACCTGAGTGCAGTGCCATCATTAGTTTCTCCCAGGGTGTCGCAAGCACAGAGCCTAGTTTGCCCTTGATCAGCGTCTTGAGTTGCCATGTTGTGAAATGGGGGCTTTGGTGTTATGGAAGAACCTCTGATGTCAAAGGGGACTTTTGATGTCATAGAGGAACCTCTGATGCGAAGGGGGACTTCTGATGTCACGGATGAACCTCTGATGTGAAGGGGGACTTCTGATGTTATAATGAAACCTCTGATGTGAAGGGTGACTTAGGATGTCATGGAGGAACCTCTGATGTGAAGGGGAACTTATAATGTCATGGAGGAACCTCTGATGTGAAGGGGACTTATGATGTCATGGAGGAACCTCTGATGTGAAGGGGGATTTCTGATGTCACGGAGGAACCTCTGATATGAAGGGGGACCGCTGACATCATTAAGGAACCTCTGATGTGAAGGGGGACTTCTGATATCACAGAGGAACATCTGATGTGAAGGGGGACTTCTGATGTCATGGAGGAACCTCTGATGTGAAGGGGAACTTCTGATGTCATGGAGGAACCTATGATGTGAAGGGGGACTTCTGATGTCATAGAAGAACCTCTGATATGAAGGGGCACCTCTGATGTCATGGAGGAACTTCTGATGTGAAGGGGGACCTCTGATGTCATGGAGGAACTTCTGATGTGAAGGGGGATCGCTAATGTCATGGAGGAACCTCTGTTGTGAAGGGGTCTTCTGATATCATAGAGGAACTTCTGATGTGAAGGTGTACTTCTGATGTCATGGATGAACCTCGGATGTAAAGAGGGACTTCTGATATCATAGAGGAACCTCTGATGTGAAGGGGGACTTCTGATGTCATGAGGAACCTCTGATATTAAGGGGTACTTCTAAAGTCATGGAGGAATCTCTAATGTGAAAGGGAACTTCTGGTGTCATGGAGGAACATCTGATGTGAAGGGGTCTTCTGATGTCATGGAGGAACCTCTAATGTGAAGGGGAACTTCTGATGTCATGGAGGAACCTATGATGTGAAGGAGGACTTATGATGTCATGGAGGAACCTCTGATGTGACGGGGCACCTCTAATGTCATGGAGGAACTTCTGATGTGACAGGGCACCTCTGATGTCATGGAGGAACATCTGATGTGAAGGGGGACCTCTGATGTCATGGAGGAACTTCTGATGTGAAGGGGGATCTCTAATGTCATGGAGGAACCTCTGGTGTGAAGGGGTCTTTTGATGTCATGGAGGAACCTCGGATGTGAAGGTGTACTTCTGGTGTCATCGAGGAATCTCTGATGTGAAGGGGTACTTCTGATGTCATGGAGGAATATCTGATGTAAAGAGGGACTTCTGATATCATAGAGGAACATCTGATTAGAAGGGGGACTCCTGATGTCACGGAGGAACCTCTGATGTGAAGGGTGACTTCTGATGTCATAGAGGAACCTCTGATGTGAAGGGGGACTTCTGATGTCACGGAGGAACTTCTAGTGTGAAGGGTGACTTCTGATTTCATGGAGGAACTTCTGATGTTAAAGAGGGCTGATGTAAAGTTAATTTCATCAAGGTTCTTGTGTGCATTGTCCCAGGTTTAGGTTTCCCATTGATAAGTAACATTTACATATTTTACATATCAGATTGGGGAGCCTCAAGATTGTTGCATACTTTAAAGGGTGCTGCAACTGAAAAAAGGCTGAGAATTGCTGGTATAGGCCATCTGAAGAAAATGTAGGTAGAATCCCTTAAAATAATCTGCAAACCTTCCAAACATCACTCTAATGAATGGACCACAAAAGGCTTTTTGGAGACCTTCAGACAGCTCTACATTAGCCGTATCGTTATAAATGCTCCCCACCATTGTTCTGACACAGCGCTAAACATTGCTATTGTCCCTGACCCAGCTGTAGCGGCAGGATGAATGAAATGCTTCCACAGCCTCATTGCTCACGCCTCTGGCACATCTCTACCTCTCCTGTCTGCCTGTTGCCTTTTGAACCTGTCACTTAGCCATATCATTGGGGCTGAGGAAAGGGGAGGAAGCCAAATGAGAGAAGGAGGAAATCATCTGTTTGCTAATCACCTTTCATGAGCAATGAAACTAGGTACATTTTAGAGAAGAAGAGTGGGGGCTGCCGGTGTCACTCAAGGTGGATATTCATCAGAGATGACAGTTTGCAAATATCTCAATCTCGGACAAGACTGTTTCAGTGACACAAAGGAGTGCTGTGAAATTGGAAGAGTCAGCAGCCAGTATTTATTCCATCAAGACCTGTCCATGTCCTGGAAATCACTTGACAGTCACTTGTCCTGGCATTAGTGGCTGATCTTAACTCTTTGACAACTGAAGCTTCTTAATAGCTGCCGTGGAAATGCCACTAATCACCGATTATTGATAGCCGGTATAAAAAAGATACAATTTGTCAAAGCACTTATGATTACTTGAGCTTTATTTGATACTTGTACTAAAATATTAAATATCTTCAAAAGTGGAATTTTAATAATTGTAAAATTCTGTTCTAAAGCACGTACTTTCCAGCAATCATGTAAAGAACTAATCTGTATCTGAGCACCATAAACTGAAAACGCTGTTTAATTCATTTTTTTATATTCAAAGCAAATTCACCCATCCATCCATGCCTTCACACTTTACTTTATTGAGAAATCATTCTGAAAAACACCCCCCTAGATGTGGACATCTTAAGTAAGGGCAGATGATTCATGTAGCATTTTCTTCATGGAATCCATTTGCGCCTAGCTCAGGCATCTCAGTGCTTAGCTGAGAAAGCTCCTTCTCCCCTCCTCCAGGCAAAAGAAAAAAAAATGCCCAAGACCCCTGAGATGTATGCCATTGTGGCCCAGGCTAGTATCCAGGAAACAATTGAAGAAATGGAAAAAAAAAAATTGAAAACATGTAAATATAAAGTAATATACCTTCCTATCTATTTGCTATGCTAGGATTAAAAATTATTAATTTTGATTGAGAGAGTTTAGTTCTGCTTTAGGCTACGTTCACATGTGGGCGTAGCGGATCACAGGCAGAATCGCCGGGATTCTGCCTGCGATCCGGAATTATTGCAAATCCTCGGACGCCTGTGCGATGCCCGTGATTTGCAATGGCACCCCAAATGCTGTGCGATGTTGCCGCGATTTCCGCCTGCCGAATCGTGGTAACATCGCGCAAACAGAATCACGGGACGCATGATGCACAAAAAAGCTCTTGTACCGTTTTT